>NC_136901.1:58883747-59310714 GCF_949606895.1 Notothenia rossii | reverse complement strand
TTACGCAACCAAGTCTCACTGCATTTCGTTTTATAGTCACAAAATAAATGTAATCTACTGATTTGTGTTCACCAACACGATTTCCCCCTTTTTTTTCGTGTCACACAGAACGATTTTAAAAGCAATGTATTTCTATTGGTAGTATGTTTCGTGCCTGCACCACGTACTTTTGTCCGGTCGGGTCTTGGAAGACCAGAAGCTATGTGGTTCATAAAAACATGTACAGTCTATGGTTCTTACTCAATATCAAGCCACGATTATTGTTTTTATTTTAAATCGTATAATGTGTGGCTTTTTGTAAGGAAAATAAATGGGGCTTAGAGCCTCAGAATACTAAAATCTGTATATATATTTTTTATTTTAAATTTGTTATTATTTGTGACGCGCTCTTTCGAAATCAGTCAAAAGTTGCAACGGCTCATTTAAAAAATAAACTTTGTTTTAAAATGTGTGTAAAAAAAACTAGTTTTTCAGGGTTCGGGTGTTTTTGTTTGATTTTAAATAAACAAAGTCGACAAATATGAAACTGTTATTGCCAAAAAACAAAGTCGACAAATATGAAACTGTTATTGCCAAAATCTTATGATAAAAACATTTTTGAAGCTTTTAAAGGGAAGAAGACAGGCACCCTGCTCCTCCGCAGCGCAGCCCCCCCTCCCTCCGGCTGAAATTATGAATGTAACATAACACGGCAGGGTCCGGGACAGTTTGTTTTCATCTGTTTTCAAATCAACAAAGTCTTGGCTTTCAGAATATTAAACTTGTTTCAGCAAATTCAGATGATAAATACAACTTTGAAGCTTGTAACGGCATAATTACAAGTGGAGAACGGAGTAACTTAACGTCACAGCAGGCATAACAACAGCCGGTGCACAAACACACTCGCGAGCTTCCCCACAGACCAGCAATACAAACAAAAATGTGTCTTCTTCGGGTCAATGTGACTGATTTCGATAGAGCAAGTCACATTTTGGTTTAGGCACGAAACATACTACCAGTAGAAATACATTGCTTTTAAAATCGTTCTGTGTTGAATCAATAGATTATATTTCGTGACACCACAGGATGGCGACTTTAACGCACATATTAACATAGGTACGCTTTCAAATTATTGTCCCCTGCAATTATTATTATTATACCTCATCGAGTTCGCTATTCAGCTTGCTAACGTTAGCTTAAACAAACGTAACATGCAACGTTAGCCTAATCTATAATGCTCTACTACGGCGTACCTTTCATGTGGCTCGTCAGCGCAGACTCCCATCGTGAACAACTGAAATTATTTTTTGCTAAGTTTGCAGGAGGCTACTCGTGGGCTTGACCCTCGTCTTAGCCATGGCTTGTATTTGTCTTCTGCTAGCCAACGCTCGTTGAAACTGCAACTTCCTGGCATACTTTCATCGATCACTCATCAGAATGCCCAGGTCACGCGCATAGCGCAGGAAGAGCGGAGCTGTTTTATGTAAAAGCGAAGCAATTAAGCTCACTCCGACTTCTTCATTTTCTTTTAATCTAAAAAGGGAAGTAAAGCATTTACAATTTCAAGCACTTTATCCCGAATTCAAGCACCATTCCAAAAATTCAAGCTCTTTTCAAACCTTGAAAACACATCGTAAAATTTCAAGGATTTCCAGCACCCGTACGAACCCTGTGACTTGCTTGACTCTCACCACAGTGACTTGGGACTTGCTTGATACTTGTAGGTCAAGACTTGAGACTTGCTCATGACTTGCACAGGTAGGATTTACTCCCACCTCTGCCAAGCCATGCCATAAAACATTGATTTTAATTTCTAACACTTAATAATAGTGCAAAAAGACAGCGGTTGTCGCCGGACAAGGGTTCCCTCTCTCCTTTCCTGCTGAAAGATGACCCCTGAGTGTACTCAGGGACGATGAGTCATTTAACCAGCCGCCAGTAGGATTCACACTGACACAGAACCGGAGATCTCTTTCTGATGACCTGGATAACCGGTCCTCTTCACACAACAGGCTAAGGACCAATAGCTACTCCAAAAGTAAAAGGCTAGAGGGAAAGCTAACGACTGGGCCTGAAACTCTGATTGTGGGTGACTCTGCTGTAAGAGATGTAAAAAGTCTGTGTAGTAAGAACAACACCAAAGTACTGTTTTCCCAAGGATATGGTCTCTGGCTTGGCTGAGAATATCTTGTATATTGGGGCTGAACATCAGACTGTAAAAAATGTGATACTGCACATTGGAACAAATGATGTTATGAAACAACAGTCAGAAGTGCTGAAAAAAGACTTTAAATGTTTGTTGGAATCTTTCAGCTCTCGAAATGCAGAGGTGTTCATCAGTGGCCCTCTACCGCCAGTCAGAAGAGGAGTGGCGAGATTCAGCAGACTGTTTGCACTGAACACCTGGCTTTCAACTGTCTGTACTGACCATTCTGTCCATTTTATTGATAACTTTAACTTTTTCTGGGACCGCAAACATCTTTTTAAGGCAAATGGAGTTTGCCTGAACAAGTCAGGAGTGAAATCTTTTATCTCTAACATATTCAACTGCCTGCATCATCACTCTGTTCCCTCTGCCAAGGACAAGCAACAACAGGAATCAAAACAAGAGAAAGACACAACACATCACTCAGAAAACCTTGAAAATCTATCACTGCACCCGCCTGAGGAATGTCTTGATTATGGAATCGAGGAGTCTCCACCGCCTTTCACCCCCCTTATCACCTCTGAGGATACTCTTCCTTCACCCCACAGCTCTCTCTACTCTCCGTTCACCCTTTCCCCCTCGCCCACCTTCCTGGAGATCGCTGAACACATGAAGGAGATACAGAGGGTTGGCACCGATTCCTTTCATGCTGCCAACCCCACTTGCGCAGGGTTGGCAGCATATCCTTTACCCCCGCTCCTCAACGACGCCCATCAAAATCACCGAAGCACAGACACGCACCACCTCCCCCGTTTTCGTCAACCGCCTCCTCCCCCTGGACGCGCACCAACGCCCCCGTCACCATGCCTACCACAATCATCCGGAACAAAACGTCCTCCCCCCCTTCAAGACTGCTGTCTCCGAAGCCTGATAAGAATGTGTGTGTAAAAAACGCAAACACTGACTGATATATGCTGGGTCCAGGCTCAAGGGTGTATGGCACTCTCAACTCTCTCCAGGAAATGCCGGGGCCCTGCCTTCCAGTAGCTTTGCCAATATCTGTGTTGATAGGTAATAGATTAAGAGCGGTGAATCAGCTTAGACACAGGAAGCGCTCAAAGGTTTGTGTGAGTTTATCAAATTTAGAAGTGATTCCATGTCAGCCACAGCTTGCAACAAAACATCTGACTGATAGTGTATTCAACAAACTTAAACCATGCGGCAAACTGTGGGGTAGAGACGGGACGCCAATACGGAAGTGCCACACACTGCAGTTCATATTACATTACATTACATTGCATTTAGCTGACGCTTTTATCCAAAGCAACTTACAATAAGTGCATTCGACCAGGAAGATACAACCTTGAAGAAAACAGAATCATATAAGTACATCAGGTTTCATAGAGCCAAACATTTCAAGTGCTACTCAACTGGCTTTAGATAAGCCAGCCCTTTATTGGTATAGAAGTGCTTTATTAGTAATTCAATCGGTCGAAGTGGAGTCTAAAGAGATGAGTTTTCAGTCTGCGCCGGAAGATGTGTAAGCTTTCTGCTGTCCTGATTTCAATGGGGAGCTCATTCCACCATTTTGGAGCCAGGATAGCAAACCCACGTGTTTTTGCTGATGGTAACTTGAGTCCCCCTCGCAGTGCGGGTGCAGCGAGCTGTTTGGCTGATGCAGAGCGGAGTGCACGTGCTGGGGTGTACGGTTTAACCATGTCCTGGATGTAGGAAGGGCCAGATCCATTCGCAGCATGGTACGCAAGTACCAGTGTCTTGAAGTGGATTCTAGCAGTTACCGGAAGCCAGTGAAGGGAGCGGAGGAGCGGCCGATAGTGACTGACTGCAGAAAGGAGCAATTTCCATAGACCCCCATGTTAAAATGCCCGACTTTACAGCAGAAAAAAACATGTTTCTACCCATGGATGCAATAAATATTATTATGAATATAGTTAGATTCCACCTTCATGATTATGGATCTGTGAGTGAATTGTTTTCTAACACGACCCTTTTATTTATATTAGGTCTTAACGTTTTTGCATAAATTAGGGCGTTGTGTGCGTCAGCTACGTAATGAATGTTAAGGCTTGGGTTAGCGTGTAAGCGAGTGGTAGCTATATCGGTGCAAACGATGCTAATCGTAGCCTCCAAGTTAAAATCATAGACTGTATATATATAGTTTAAAACGAAATAGACAAGTGTTAAACGTTAAGTGGGATAATACTGTACAACAAACGGCTTCTGTTTGAGGTTGATAAAATAAGGTCATCCTTGTAACTTGGAAGGAGCTACAAGGACCAGAGAGTGAGAGACAGAACTGGACTCCTCACAGCAGTGAACTTCAGCTCAGGTACAAAGACAATTTTTTTCTTACTGTACAAAGAATCAAGAAAGATATTGGTTTAAATTAATGAAGTATTGACTTTAATACACATTCCATTAAACAATACTAGATCACCTACACATCAGTTAAGTTGAGGGTTTTTTCCATGCAAAAAGTTACATTTAGATGTTAACAAGCAATATGATTTTGTCAACTTTCTAATTTAATGTATGTATTGATAACATATATTTCAATGTTGATGAACTTCATACTATTCATTCATAATCTGATTGTCTTTGTAGCTCACTGTTGAAATAAAAAAAAAAACATTACAATTACAAAATAATTATATCTACAGCCCCTAAACACACAAACACACCGCTTTCATAAATAACGCACTTGTTCTGCAATAATACGTTTTATGTTTCCTGTAATATTTGTTAGGAAAGGACATGCCTGAAAGACACAGCATTTTAAAATTAAAAGCTGATGCTATGAGATTTTAAGACCAGTACACTAAGAAACTACTTTTATTGTAAAAACAGTCAGCTGATCGAATGCACCTATTTCCACATCTACACTCCATCAGCTGATTATTTATATTTGCCTCGCTTTATGAGCTTCACATCACTTGTGCCTTGTACCGCTGAGTTTGCAACGTCACAAATAAATGGGGCCAATCTTCAGTCAGATGTGAATGTGTAATCTAACATTTTCAGTAAGAATAATGGACAAAAGGAGTGCAAATACAAATTGTTAAGAACTCAGGCACTTAGGAGGTAGGACCCAATTGCACGACCCGGGAGACAGAGGTAAAGTATTGGTGAGATACTTTATTTTTCCAAAAGCAGGCAAGATGAACAAAAAAGTGACTATTGAATCTCTGGTTGAGATGACAAAAAAATAAGAACAAAATTAAAATCGCCCATGTGGTGAGGAACAAAACTTTTCAATAGGACAAAGAGAGCATAGACCTGACTTTGGCAAGAGACAAGACCTTACCATGGCAATAGAAAAACCGCATAGACCTAAACATGACAAGAGACAAAAACGAACTGACACTGAGAGACAGGGGAATTTAAACACAGGGTAACAAGACACAGGTGGGAATAATCAGGGGCGGGGCTGACACTGATGAGCACAGGAGAAACAGAAGGGGTGACAGGTGAAAACAATCAGGAAATTAGACACACCAGGGAAACTTAACGACAGACAGGAAAACACTGGGAGAAAGACCAGAGGCCTGTAGTAAGAAGCTGGTTCAACCTAACCTGGATATGTTTGAGTTAGCCGATTGGCCTAATCCAAAACATACGCGCTCTCGCTAAACTGTACTACGACGCGGGTTATCAAGTGGATCGCTCAAGCCAGCCGTGTCCTATGTAGTTAGGTGCGCGTCCACATGAAAGGGGTGGTATTTGGAGCATTTGACCAATCACAAACATGGAGAAGCATACTGACAGCGCAGCATCATACTTCCTGAATGAAAAGTGAACTTTAATATTAGATATATGAAGAACTTAAACTTTAAACATCCATGACTTAAACACTTTATCCAGGATAAAAGCCAGATAGTTGCACCTGCAAGGTGAATACAGCTGGCAAAAGAAAAAAAGTGTTTGAATGCGTAAATTAACAGGTTTATGATATCACTGCCCCGTCTAAGACACTATCTGACTTTAATTACATTTGACTCTAGTGTTTCGTCAACTTAATGTGATGCTTAAAATAATACTTCTGCATAGAGTATGTGACACTGAGTGTTGCACGGCCAGATACGGCTCAGCTGACTCAGATAAGGAAATATATGATGATTTTTGCCGGCCGTCTTTCCTGCAACGGCAGCTTTTCTGTATTTCCTTTCTCCTGTAATATGACTTGATTGCTTTAAACTCTGCACACTGAGCTCTGATTGGTCAGCAGGCAGTGCTTTCACTCTTCGCCTGCAACCTAACCTGGTACTGACCAGGGGGTATACTACGAATCTAGTTCAACCTATCATGGATATATTTTGAGTTATCCGGTTGACTTAATCCAAAACAAAGCCGCTCTCGCTAAACTGTCCTACAACGCTGGCTATCAACTCATTCGCTCAAGCCAGCCGTGTCCTATCTAGTTAGGTGCGCGTTCACATAAAAGGGGTGGTATCTGGAGCATTCGACCAATCACAAACATGAAGAAGCCAAGCGTACTGACAGCGCAGCGTCATACTTCCTGAATTAAAACTCTAATATTAGTCAAATATGAAGAAGTTAAACTTTAAACATCCATGACTTAAACACTTTATCCAGGATAAAAGCCACATAGCTACACCGGCAAGGTGAATACAGCTGGTAACAGAAAGTGTTTGAATGCGTACATTAACAGGTTTATTATATCACTGCCTCGTCTAAGACACAATCTGACTTTAATTACATTTGACTCGAGTGTTTCGTCAACTTAATGGGTTGCTTAAAATAATACTTCTGCATATGTGACACTGTGAGTGTAGCACGGCTAGATAGGGCTCGGCTGACTCAGATAAGGAAATATATGATATATTATGATGTGATATGATGTGATATGATGTGATATGAATGATAATGAGACACATCGACGTCTGCACTCACAGTGCCGCGGACTGTAGGCTACGTAATGTTACTTTGATCCGGTTACTTATGTTGTGGCAGATATTTAATTAAGCTTTCTTAACATAATAGTATAATAATAGTTATAATAGTCAGATTGCTCTGAAGATGGGAGGTGATGTTCTATTCATTTTCACGTTCACAGTCGGTGATTTTGGCCGGCCGTCTTTCCTGCAACGGCAGTTTAAACTGTATTTCCTCCGCACACTGAGCTATGATTGGTCAGCAGGCGTGGTGCTTTCACTGTGTTGATCTCTTATCCTGGAACCTATCCTGCTTTTGAGTACAGACTAGGTTCCAGGGGTTCCAGGATAAGTCACCATGGAGATCTAGCCCGCTAAAAAGTGAACCAGCTTCGTAGTACCGGAAATCCTAGAAGTTATCTTGCTAAACGAAAATCCTGCTTCGTAGTATACCCCCCAGGTTAGCCGCAGAGCATAAGTTACCACCTTTTTAGATTGTCAATACTATTACTGTATAACTAATATATCAGGTTAAGAGGCACATTCAAATAAAGATTGGTCTTTAAATATATGTTGTCTTTTGAATTGTTTGTCTAAAGTTGATTGGTTCCTTAAGGGGTTGAGAGAGAGATCACGTGATGACACCGGCGAGCTGAGCGGAGTAGTCGGGTGCAGGCGGTAATCAGACTTAACTATGATTTAACCAAAACTGAAAGTCTCAAAGTGTAATGCGCAGTCAGTTCTATTAGTGTGTAAAAACATCTGCGTCTAAATGCCCGGCAGTAGTTTGACCAGAGCTAGAGCAAAGAAAGACAGCGGCCTCATGGCGGAAATGTTTGGGGAAGAGGAACACGTCCCCAAGTGGGCTAGCCAATTGCTTATCGAAATACAAAGCGTTAAAGAAACCTGTAACGTAAGGTTTGACAATCTGGACAAGGCTATTGTTCAATTAAAGAAAGACTCTAAGGCCACTTCTCAAAGAATAAACAACGCAGAGAAGCGCATTAGCGAGATAGAGGATCAAGCCAATTCCCAAGGGAAGACAATGGGTGATTTGTCCAAAAATGTCAAAGCCCTCCAGGGTAAAATGCTGGATCTCGAAGCTAGAAGTCGGAGAAATAATCTCATCCTAGCCGGCCTCCCCGAGGGTAAAGAAGCCGGTGGCATCTCCCCACTACTGGATAAAATTCTCCGACACTTCCTGAAGCTGAGTGACACAATCCCCGCACCTGAGATAGAGCGTGCCCACCGCGCTCTGCGTCCCATCCCGGACCCTGGGCACCCTCCGCGGCATATCATCATACGTTTTCTCAGATGGAGCGATAAGAACAAGGTGTTTAAGACGCTGGCGTCTGCTAAAGGAAAGCTGACATGGGACGGACATGTTCTTCGCATGTTTCAGGATTTCCCAATGGAGATACAGCGCCAGCGGGATTCATACAGAAAGCTCCGTAGCATACTGCGCAAAGAAGACTTACGGCACGGCATCCTGTACCCTGCCAGACTCATCGTAACCATCAACGGGGAGACTTTCATATTCAAAGATCCCAAGGAAGCTGAGAAAGTTCTAAAAGAAAAGAGACCTGATCTATTTGGGATGTGACATTACCACAAGACTGTGAGTTGGCCTACGCCCCCACCGCAAGCACACACACACACACACACACACACACACACACACACACACACACACACACACAATCATTTACACTGACGCATGCCCGCACATACACTGACTCACAGTCGCACACACCCTCATTAGGATTCTGATGCAGGCTATACTGTAATGTAAGCCCCAACTAGTTAGCAAAGTTGTGGTTAATGGCAGACAAATTAATTAGGCCTATTGGCTATTGAAGTACTGGATTACCTCTCCGCACCTGAGCTCCGCGGCTCTTCTTTTTCTTCACGGATAGAGATGGACTTTCCTCCATCTCAATGTATTTTCCGTCGTATTGCCTTTTGGCAATATATTTTTTGTTTTTGTGTTTATCTGTGTATTGTTAGGGGGAAGGGTGGTAGCATCTCTATGTTTTTATGTAATCTTGTGTTGTATTTTTTACGGTCTTGTGTTGTTGTTTATATATTTCCCCTCCCTTCCCTTGATGCGTCGATGACACCCTTCCAATTTGACCAAAATACTAGCCGGGCATCCGATATGATTGTTCCCTTACTTAAATGGATACACAATTGAACAAAATTATTTTGCTTAGTCTGAATGTAAATGGAATTCAGAATCCAATTAAAAGACATAAGATTTTGTTGTACTTAAAGTCTTTAAATTGTGATATTGCTATGCTACAGGAGACTCATTTGAATGCGATGGAATCTAAAAAACTAAGACAGAATTGGGTCGGGCAGATATTCTCTTCCCCTGGAGGAAAAGCTAGTAGAGGAGTCAGTATTTTAATTTCTAAGAATATGCCTTTCAAATCATCAAATGTACATGTTGATCAAGAGGGAAGATATGTAATTGTCTCAGGTTTGCTACAGAATAAAATGGTGACATTAGTGAATGTGTATGCTCCAAATAGTTTACAATCTAAATTCTTTACCTCGCTGTGCCCAAAGGTATTGCAGTCCATAGAGGGTCCTCTTATTATAGGTGGCGATTTCAACTCTGTCTGTGACCCTATGGTGGATCGATCCAGCCACCCTCTCCCTTCAGATAAAAACATTTCCGCCGCCTTGAGGGACTTCCAATCCGAGCTCGGTATTACAGATGTGTGGCGCCTAGTGCACCCAGATGCCCGAGAGTACTCTTTCTATTCCGGTGCGCATAACTCCTACTCAAGGATAGATTACATAATGATGTCTTCAAATTTGATCCAGAATGTTATTGAGATCAAAATGCATAGTATATTATTAAGTGATCATGCTGCGGCATCTGTCACATTTTCCCCTCCAACCAACCCTTGCAAATCCAAACAGTGGCGACTTAATACATCTCTACTCAAAAATGAAAAATGCACACTGCTCATTAAAAACCAAATTTTAGATTTCTTTGAGATCAATCTAAATTCTGTACCAAGCGTCACTACTGTCTGGGAGGCTTTTAAAGCAACATGCAGGGGCTGGTTAATTAGTTTCTCCTCGGCAGAGAATAAAAAGCGCAGAGAGGTGAAATCCCAATTAAACGTTAAACTCAAGACTCTAGAAGAGCAGCATATGCTAGACCCATCCAATTTAGATCTAAGGAACTCACTTCTCACCGCTAGGACTAATTTGCAGAAACTTGTACATGAGGAGACAGCTTTTGCCCTTTTTCGTTTACGAAGAACATACTTTGAATCCGGAGACAAAGCAGGGAAAATGTTAGCTCATAGATTGAAACAAATAGAAAACAGACAGATTATTCCAGCGATCAGAGATGAGCATGACAGGCTACAGTGTGATGCAGCCAAAATCAATGAATCTTTCAAGAACTATTATTCTAAATTATATAGCACAAAAAATAACTTGAATGAAGAAGCCTTAGATAGCTTTTTCGGAGATTTTAACCTCCCGAGCGTCAGCTTGGCTGACAGATCTGCTATGGAGGCACCTGTTTCCCAAAATGAAATAGAAAACGCAATCATGAAGATGGCATCAGGGAAAACTCCAGGGGACGACGGTTTTGGAACAGAGTTCTATAAATGTTTTAAAGAACAGCTTTCACCATATTTACTGTTGTTATTCAATGAAATATTAGAATCTGAAGCCATGCCTCCCTCCATGAGCAGGGCCATTATCTCATTGTTGGCTAAACCGGGCAAAGATCCTTCTCTGATGGGTAACCACCGCCCTTTAAGCCTTCTAAACTGTGACTACAAGATTCTAGCCAAGATACTGGCACTCCGTTTGGAGAAGGTGGTTCCATCTATAGTGCATCTAGACCAAGTAGGTTTCATTCCAGGCCGCCAGTCCTCAAATAACATGAGGAGGGTTTTTCAGATTATCCTAGAACAGGGGTGTCAAACTCATTTTCACCGAGGGCCACATCAGCATAATCGTTGCCCTCAAAGGGCCAGATGTAACTTATAAATGTAACGATGCAATGTAACTAAATGCAATGTAAAATAAATGTAACTACTCCTTAATGTTAAATAACTCTGAATTTATTACTTATTCAAGTTACAAATATTACATATATATTTGCATAGATGTAAAAAATATGTTTGCTTGTTGCTCTGTTATTATAACATAAATCCTTTTAATTTGTCAGGTTATGAAACCCATACTACTCCATCAATCAACGATCAAACTATCCAAGTGAATAAAGAAAAATAACATCAAACACAAGTTATGACATTAACTTTGTTCAAAACTTGAAATAACAAATAACTGTAAAACCAACAATTGTGAGCTGCTAAGAACATGTGTGACAGATGTAGCATTTTACAAAAACAAATGGCTGCACACAGCCTTGCAGGGGGCATACATCCAACTCATGAGAGATGGTTTGATTACAGTAAACATTTGTTTGCATAAACACATAAAACCTGCAAACACTAAATACATTGCTACACATATAAAGTAGTATATGTAATAAACTCAAAATAACAAAATAAGGGTTGCCTCAGTCCACAACTATATTGGTCAAGTTTTTAGGTTAGTTTTTGATGAGGAGATGCTGCCTGTCCTTGAACACACCATGTGGATCCCCTCTCCACCATCCTCATCCATTGATCATGTTCTGTAAATAACAAACACAAAACAAAATGCAAACACAATCATTACATTGCACATAGTTTAACTATTGTTCTTCTTGGTTGAATTGCATTTTATTATATATTATTAGGTTTTTTCAAATGCTTACCAATGTGTTTTCTGACCAGATGTCTGACACCGGTTTTCCGTGGCCAGTGTGTCAATGTCTGGTTTTAGGTCCTGTGCTGTAGCAATCCGTAGAACAGCGTGGAGGTTGTCGTCAGTGATGCGTGATCTGTGCTTGTTTTTGTTTAGATTCATTATTGAAAACATCTGTTCGCACAGATAGGTGCTCCCAAACATAGACAGAACACGGGCAGCATGAAGTCGAAGCTGTGGCATGAAAGCAGGGGGCAGTAGACGGTAAAAGTCCTGGATTGTAACATCCTGGAACTTTGCTCTCAGGCCACTATCGCTTTGAAGCTCTATTAACTCCATCTGAAGTTGTTGGGGTGCAGTGCACATGTCGGTGGTGAAAGGACTAGCAAAGATGGCAAATCCAGAGTGCTGTGCTCTGAAGTCAGAGAAGCGCCGATCAAACTCATTCATCAACAGGCTCAGTTTGGTAGCTAACTGAGCACATGAGAAAGTACCGGGACATGAGGCTGAGATGCTCTGAGAAACAGGAAAGTGGGCAATATTGTCCTGTTTCACTTGGCACATCCATAGGTCAAGTTTACGCTGGAAAGCCGTGATCGTGTCGGACATCTGCGTGATGACTTGTTTGCGTCCCTGCAGCTTCTGATTCAGTTGGGCGAGATGTTCGGTTATGTCACACAACATAGCAAAGTCACACAGCCAGTTTGGATCTGACAGTTCAGACAAGGGTTTTCCTTTACTCTGCATGAAAAGAGCAATGTCTTCCCTAAGCTCAAAAAATCGTTTGAGGACTTTGCTCCTACTCAGCCACCTTACTTCTGTATGGTACGGCACGTCTCCGTGCTCCGAGCCCATCTCCTGCAAGAACAGCTGGAACTGACGATGATTCAGGCCACGCGCCCGAATGAAGTTCACTGTCTTCATGACCGTGGTCACTATATCATCCATCCCCAGCACCATCCCGCACAAAGCTTCTTGATGGATAATGCAATGATACGTTATCAGAGGCGTGTGACAGTTACTTTCTTGCATTTTCTCCTTCATTAGTCCAACCAAGCCCACTTTTCTTCCACACATTGCAGGTGCACCGTCTGTAGTTAATCCCACCAAGTTTTCCCAGGGCAATGCGTTTTTACTGACGGACTTCACCGCATCAAAAATGTCCCGTCCCGTTGTGGTCCCATGCATGGCAGCCACATCCAACAGCTCCTCAGTGACAGAGAGGTCCGACTTCACGCCTCTAATAAAAATAGATAGCTGCGCTGTATCCGTGTTGTCTGTGCTTTCATCAACAGCTAATGAAAAAGCTATGTAGCTGCGTGTCTCTTCGGCCAGCTGTGTTGCCAGGTTTCCTGCTAGTTCCTTAACTCGGTCCGCGATGGTGTTTCTTGATAAACTGACATTTTTAAAAGTCTGTATCTGGTCGGGACTCCTGCTCACAGACCTTCAGCATGCACTGCTTCAAAAACGCTCCCTCTGAAAAAGACTTTGAAGCGCGGGCGATTTCTTCAGCCACAACAAAGCTAGCTTTCACTGCCGCGTTGTTTTTGGTTGTGGCTTTCGCGAACACATTCTGCTGCGATCGCAGTTTGCCTTTTAATTCTTGGGCAATTTGTTGTTTTTCTTGATGGCTAAATTTGGCATACTTACCTCCGTGTTTGGTCTCAAAATGCCGACGTAGATTGTACTCTTTGACAACCGCCACCGCCTCATAACATAAAAGACATACCGGTTTTTCTCCTTGAAGCACAAACATGTATTCGCCTTCCCATCTTTCTTGAAACACCCTTCCATCTGCATCAATTTTTCTCTTCCTGGACATTTTGGGATCATTATTTGTATTTCTCAATTCCACTTGTTGGGAAAATCGCATCGATGTGGAAACACTGCAGTCTAGTGGCGGGATGCCGTCACTTCGCGGGTAACATAATCGGCATGTATTGTGGGAAATGTAGTTTTTGGTCACTGCACGCATTTGACTTATTTATTTTTTAGACAATCAGACCTATTAAGCTCTCGCGGGCCACATAAAATGACGTGGCGGGCCACATTTGGCCCGCGGGCCTTGAGTTTGACACGTCTGTCCTAGAAGCAAGCTCCAGCAATTTGCCAATGATTGCAGCATCACTAGATGCTCAGAAAGCTTTTGACCAAATAGAATGGAAATATCTGTTTTACATGCTCAAAAAATGTGGCTTTGGGCCCAAGTTGATTAGCTGGGTAAAGGCTTTGTATAGCGCTCCCTTCTCTTCTGTTAGAACTAATGGGTTAATCTCAAACCCTTTCCCCTTACACCGTGGTGTGAGGCAAGGGTGTCCTGTTAGTCCCCTACTTTTTATTATGGCTCTAGAACCATTAGCTTGTGCAATTCGCGCTAATGGTGACATATATGGTGTGAACATTCATGGACACGATTTCAAATTAAATATGTACGCTGACGATATACTTCTTACTTTGAGCAAGCCAGCACTCTCTATACCCGCAGTTCTTGATATGATACATTTATTTGGCAGCTTCTCTGGATATAAGATAAATTGGAACAAGAGTGAAGCAATCCCACTTAACTCATATACATATAAACACAACCTAATGAGCACCCCCTTTATTTGGAAAACAAATGGAATGAGGTATTTGGGAATTAACATCGTCTCTCCTATCTCTAAAATCTTTAGCCTTAACGGCCCTGCTATTTTCCAGTCCATTAAGGAGGACATCAACAGGTGGATGGCCATACCACTCTCTCTATGGGGCAGAGCAGAAACCTTGAAAATGAATGTTCTCCCAAGGCTTTCTCATATTATCTCCTCTATCCCTCTTGAATTCCCACTAAAATGGTTTAAAGATATCAAATCCCTATTCACTCAGTTCCTTTGGAATAATAAGAAACCCAGAATCGCACATAATAAGTTGGTCATTCCAAGATCAATGGGAGGTTTGGGAGTCCCAGATGTATTCCAGTATTATCTGTCCTTCAATGCAAAGTATCCATTATCGTGGGCGTACAAAAGTGCCTCTTCGGTAGGCAGTTGGCAATGGCTGGAGCAATCCATCATGTCTGTAAACCAAAACATATCTCTGGCATCAATGTGGTACTGCCCAAAACCACCACCCTCAATGGATAATACCATCATCCGCTTTTCATGCTCTATTGTAAAGCAACTGCACAGGAGACTCAACATAGAGGGGCTCTCTTTACCATCTTGCCCCATTTGGAGTAACCCCTGTATTTCTGCAGGAGGAGGCACTTTAAGTAATAATATCTGGCAGAAGGCTGGTATTACTACAATTGGACAGATATATAGAGACCAAACCCTTCCATTTCAACAACTCAAAAATCAGTATGGTCTCTCAGGCTCGTCTTTTCTATCATATGCACAACTAGCATCTATTATTAGTACAAAATGTAAGGAGGGAGCCATGCCTGCTTCATGTATGGAAGAGGACCAGCGCCTCAAGAAAGCAATCATATCATCAGGTGTGGTCTCTAACATTTATAAATTATTATCTAGGGCTGCCCCGAATACCTATTCTCCTGTCCAACTGTCCTGGGAGCATGCCTTGAATATCTCTCTGTCTGCTTTACAATGGAACTTCATTTGGAGGTCAGCTATGTTCTCTTCTAAATGTGTAAGATTCAGGATCATACAGTTCAAAATTCTAAATAGAGCTTACATCACCCCTGTTACAAAATCCAAGATGGACAATAAACACAGAGATTTATGCTGGCATGAATGTGGCAAGCGAGGTACATTGTTGCACCTACTCTGGGAATGCCCAGCGGTAAAAAAACTTTGGTCAGAAGTAATATCCTTATGGTCTGAATCTTTAAATGTTAATTTCCCTACATGTCCCATTGCATGTCTACTGGGTCTCAAGCCAGATGGCAATCCTACAAGGACTACCGATCGGCTCTGGACATTGGGCTGTTTAGCCACAAAAAGACTCATCCTATTAAACTGGAAGGAACGCAAACCAGCCTGCTTTACTAGGGACTCATGGCTGAGGGAGTATCTGGACCTACTGAACATGGAGCGTGCAGCTTCTCTGCTGGGGGATTTTGAGGGGAGACAGGAGGATTGCGGTTCACTGTCCGCAGCTCTCCTGTCTAACCCTGTCAATATGGCATCTCCTGTGTAATGTATAATGTATTGTGTATGTAATGTCCTGTGTATGTCACAATCAGCTGTCTTAGGAAGTCATCCTTGCATCCACCCCCCCCCCCCCCCCTCCCCCGTTACGTTTTGTTTAGTTGTTTGTTGTTACATGTTTTGATGTACGGTTTGTTATCTGGTGCAATGTCTGTTAAAAAAAAAATATATATATATATATATATGTTGTCTTTTGAATTGTTTGTCTAAAGTCAAGGATCTAGAACTGGTACTTAGTTTTAATGATAGTCTGGTTATTATGCTGTTTGGAGGAGGCCTCACAGGAAAGAGCACTAACTAGCTACCATCACATGTACCTTAGCTTGATTTAAATGTATTAAACGTATAGTTAAGTGATATCAACATATAAATAACTAATGTCATGCAAACATATTAATATTTGCTTGATTCCAGTGTTGAATTTAGCACAATTGCATACAAACGTTAAGGGATTTTAAGATTCTGAAGTATTATGCTAAAAACTCAATAACTTAGATTATTATTTCTAGTTTTGCTAAATAGTTTCATGTCCGCTTACCTTAGAAACGTAAAATGACACGGCAGTGTGCAGATGGGGAGCATGTTAGCTTAGCTTGGTAGCTTCAGCTAGCTCTGGAACTTTCAGCTCGGTGGCAGCAGGTCCCGCTCCGCCTCGGCTCCGCCTCTTTGCCCTTATTTGGAGCAGGCTGGAGTAGGCGGGAGTTGAACTCTGACGTCACTGTCAAGCCGTTAAAGGCCCAGTGAAGTGCATGTTTTTGCACCAAAATGAAATGGCAGTTTCATTCCTTACATATCATTGTGCCTGTTCATGGCTAAAATAATTTTTCATAATTCATAATTAATGAATTAATGAATTATTAATTTTGCCGTCTGAGCCTAACGGAAGTTGCAGACGATAGTGGCTGTGACTTCACAAGATGTACCCAGTTGCGATTGTAAACATGGCGGAGACTCTGGAAAGTGATACTAGTGTGAGAGAAATTATTGATTTGGACAGCTTTTCGGACAGGATAGATGAGCAAAGTGATCAATCTGGTGCACTTTGAGGGCAACATTAAGAGATTTATGGATACAGCTCTCAACACTCATATGAAACATATATTTCAATAATCAAAAAAAATTGGAAGGATTTCTTAACCTATTTTATACAACTAATATTACATAGATGGAAATATTTGTTTACATAGATGACCAAACCCACTGAGATAACTTAGGCTGCAGTTTACCTCCCTGAGCTGACGTTATCTCTCTCAGTCCCACAGGAGAGCACTCTCCCTCTCCTTATTGTTGAAACAGCTAATCTCCGTTAGCTCCGAGCTAGCACCAGATGCTAACAACAACCCTGTAACTCTCTGTCTCTCTTTCTCTCTCTCTCGAATCGACCAGTGGCCTTTATTTATCATGATCAATCAAAGAATCTACGAAACAATGACACCAGCCAGGCTCACCTTCATCTTTTGGGAACAGAAACATCGCCACTTCGGCAGACTTGACATTACTACAGCCAGCGGCAATGCATCATTTCCCCTGTGTTTTTCATCCCTCTTTCTTCACTGTCGCCTCCATTGTCAGGTTTTCTCGATTGGCAATCACTTCCAGTCGACTCCGACACACTTTCCAGGAAAATACTAGCTCAAAAACGTTGAGAAATTGGACTTTGAAAAAGAGAAAAAATGAACGGTGGTGAATGTAAACAGTGCGGCGGCGTCCATCTCGTGACGTCACGCAGTAGATCGCAAGCCACGCCCACGAAAGCGAAGGTCGACTGCAGATTTCCCCGGAAAATTCAAAACTCGTCAAATTCGTTGCTATTCCAACATCTTTTGATATGGGTTCCAATGGACAATTTTGGTCATTACTATACGTATTAGCATAACAGATCATGCACAGGTGCACACTTCACAGGGTCTTTAAGGGCCGACTCCGCCTACTAGGGGCTTCTCGGCAACTCTGCAGAATCCTATGAGTGACGTCACGGAGCCTACGTCCATTTATATATACAGTCTATGACTTAAACCAGCTTTATTAAATGTCAGGTCTTTGGCGGGTAAAACATTTTTAATCAATGATTTTATCACTGAGCACAATCTCGATTTTATGTTTTTAACGGAAACATGGATTGAACAAAATAACAGTGCAGCTGTTCTTATCGAATCAACCCCTCCCAACTTTAGTTTTATGAGTCAGGAAAGAATGCAAAAGAAAGGTGGTGGAGTTGCTATTTTGTTCAATGATTCCCTTCAATGCAGGAAGACATCTTTTGGGAACTTTGCTTCTTTTGAATATGTGGCCCTTCAGCTGAAATGCTCCTCTAGAGCTCTGTTCCTAAATATCTACAGACCACTCAAATACTGTGCAAGCTTTTTTGATGACTTTACTGAACTGCTGTCTATGGTGTGTATTGACTTTGACCGTCTAGTCATTGTTGGTGATTTTAACATCCATGTTGACAACCCCCAGGACAGAGGGGCTAAAGAACTGTTTTGTGTTATTGATAACTATGGACTGACTCAGCATGTGACGGAGCCCATGCACAATAAGGGGCACACTCTGGACTTAATTATGTCAAAGGGTCTGAATATCTCTAAGGTTGTGGTGACTGATGTTGCACTCTCTGATTATTCCTGTGTTTTCTTTGAGAGCTCTATTTCTGTAAACAAAAATGTTCAAAAAGAGGTAACCACAAAGTGATATTTAACTGAAACTTTAACTGAATTTAACTGTTTACTCAGAACTTTTCTTCCACACTTGCCCCTGCTAACATCTGAGTAAATGAGCAAGTAGATCATTTTAATTCAAAAATTAAAAATGTTATAGATGCCATTGCTCCAACTAAGGTAAAGGAAGTGACTGGGAAGAAAATATCTCCATGGAGAAAGGCCATGACCGTGAGAACAGAGAAAAAAGAGTGTCGAAAAGCTGAACGCAGGTGGCAAAAAACAAATCTCCAGGTGCACTTTGTAATCTATAAAGAGAGACTTGGCCTTTATAATTTGGAATTGAAATTTGCCCGACAGTCTTTCTTCTCTGATATCATTGCCAAAAACAAAAACAACGCACGTGCCTTGTCCTCACCACCTTAAAAATACTCACTTCTTCAATCTGGCTTTTAATGTGTGATTGTTTTCGTATTGCTTGATTTAAATTTTTACTTTAACTGTATTTATTTGTTGTAATTTTCTTTTCACTGTCTTTTGTAAAGCGAGTTTGAGCACCTGTAAAAGCGCTACAAAAATAAATCTATTATTATACCTGCTTGGTATGACATTGAAAAAGTTACATTAAACAATAAATACAAATCAATTACAATAAAATGAAATGTTGTTTAATGTCTATAATTTTGAGCACCAAATTATTGAAAAGTATCGATAATGCCCCTTTCACACAAACGCGGTTCCAGTGCCGGTTCGGAGCTGGAGCTTGAAAAGCACAGTTTTTTCCTGTTCACACCGCAGAGGAGACACCTCTAAGCTCCGGAATCCAGTTTGTTTCAAGCACCAAAAAGTTTTGTGGCCTAGAAAGCAAGCACCGCATACTTCACGCTTACGTCGGATCTGGGCTGTGTCCAAATAACATGCGACATCCGCCTTTCCGCCAGCTTGAACACGATCTGTGGAAATAACATTGAGAATCAGTTTTAATGTTATACCATAGTAATTAATGCTGCAAAGCTGTGTATTTTAAGCTTGGCGCATGCAGACGCTAACAACAGCTAGCTCTAACGTCATCGAATAGGACGTATAATTACCTTCTTTCTCCTACGGAATCGTCGTTGAAGTTGATTGTAAAGAACTTTTGAATGTAGCATGTAACGACTGTAAAGTTGGTAGTAAAGTCGTCCCATTTCTTCCATTTGTTTCGACAGAGCAAAACGAGTAGCGCTTCAATACAATCGTCCAATGTTGTTGTTGTCGATGTGAGGGGGTTCCGTGCGGTTTGGCTTTATGAAGCAGGCACGCAAAGGGTTACGTCATGACAAAAACGATGACGCAATGACGCAGCACCAGTTGGGCTCTGAGCGGTGTGAACAGAGCGGGAGCTGAACCGAAGAACCGGTTACGAACCAGAAAAGCTCTAGCATGGAGCTAGAACGGAAAAGTCTTGGTGTGAAAGGGGTATAAGAGTATCGAAAAATCCTAACGATACCCATCCCTACCCCTGAGACAGATCACTGGTCTGACGTCAGTTCATTTCAGCTCTGTGTGCAGTTAAGAGCAGAGCCATGCTGCTCAGACAAGATACTGTGAAAATGGATTATCCAATACTAAAACTGCCCAGATTACTACACACAGAATATTGAGCCCGTAATCAGGGTTGAATGTGAAGTCCATAGCCCAATCATTCTCAACTGACCCCCGGCTTACCTCCAGCAAACGCACAAAGCCATGCATAAATCTTAAATAGAAACACACGCATGCTGGCCCAGGAGCACCGTTGCATAGAGAACACGATCAAACACATGGACACATACACAAAGGCAATGTTCAGAGGCACCAATGGAGAGGAAAAATAAGATACATTTCAGGAAGAAATGTGTGTTAGAGGAGACAGCTGTTTATATTAGGCAAACTGATTAGCAAACACCCACACACACCACAGCATCACAACTGTAGCTGTGTCACTGCTTCAGTTACCACATGCACCAATGCAGAGGGAGCACAGCCTGCCAAGCATGCACTTTTATTTATAAATCTTTCTACTTTACTAACAGAATCCAGAGAGGTCCAGACATAGATAAAGAAGGACGGAATGGAATTTAAAAAAATGTGCAGTAAAGATGATGGACATCATAATCGTGATCTGGAGTGAAATCGCAATAGATAATGTAATTTAATTACATTTGTATTCACCTACTTGTTTCTATAGTTAATTGTTAATTTTAAAGGTGCTCCAACTTTACGTTATGTTTGTATACTCTGGGAAAACATCTGTGGAAAATCATCTGAGGCTCTCTGGAGAGCTCTCTGAAGTTTACTAAACCACAGTAGAAACACACATTTTTTTTTTTTATTTTCACCTCTCTTATTGTGAGGGAATAATTCTGTCTTTACTCCTAAATATTTAACCTTTCTGTGTATTGACGTTCACGACCAACCCTAAGTCTGTTATCTGTCTTAAGGAATGGGAAGTCTCAGCTATTGTTGACATTACCAGTTTTATGACCGCTCACCTCTCGTTCACAGAGCCTAAGAGTCAGATAAGTGATGCAGTGTCTCCAGGTGTTAACGCCCCAATATGTTGTTTACTCTCTGTAAACTAGTTAAAAGGTCTATCGAGAGAGTGGCTGATCAGAATTGACATGACAACCCATCCGTGCAGTCAGAACCTTTTGCTGCTGTGACTTGTGATATGAATTCTCCGGCCGTTTGACTTGTAATAAACATCATTGTTTGACATCAAAGCTCCAACTCTCCTCGTGTCTCTCTGAGTCCTGACTCTCCATTGCTGCAGAAGTTTCCCTTACACTTATGTGTTCTGTAACTGTTATATGTGTTATCCCTGATTGGAATGCAGCCAATATTAATGTGGTTAATTACACCCATGCTTTGACGTGGAATCATATCAAATGTTCACTCTTCATCAGCAAGCTTAATTAATAGCTGTAAAATGATAGCTAAATGAAGACAGACTGCATGTCTGTGTTCTGCAAACATCTGAATTCATTCAACATAATGAGCTGCTGTTGGTGCCACATTCATCTTAGTATTTCTAAATATTGCTGCTGTTATATGCAGCACTTGTTCAGTTTCGCAGCACTGCTCTTGGTGATGGACATGCTTTCAGCTGAATCCCAGCTCCTAAAACCAGACATTTGTTTGTACTTTGACACAGGTTTCTCCTTCAAGATAAACAAACGCAGTGTTAAGCTGCTGACTGGAGCTGTGGCTGTCAGGCTCTTATCATCAGAGCAGCGGACCTCTCATTGGCCCCCCAATCATCAGCTAGCCTCACTACAGAGGCCCCGTGTAGTGGACCCGTCTGGGACCAGCTGGCTCTGAGAAGGATGGCTTTTGTTAACTGTGTTCGTTACTCTCGCGTCCAGGAGAGAAGCTTTAAAAGTAAGTAGACCAATGGAGTTTCTGAGAAGGTTCAAATGGGTACTTTAATTAAAATGGCGCGGTAATGTTACAAGCAGAAGACGATTCAGAGAGGGATGTAAAAAGCTCCCTTTCTGTGGTCGGCCGAGCAGAAGAGACCCCACGAGCATTCGTCCTTCCTGCTTACTGGCTGTTCGCCCCTCCTCTTTGGGGGCTGTGGTGACATATGGGACTCCCCCCTCTGTCTTCTGTGTCCGATATTGCGTTAAACAGAGGATTTCGACATTTTACATTCATTGCTTACTTCCACATGCCTTTTCTCCTCCTTATCTCTTTCATAACTTTATATGTAACACATGTTAACGGCGTCAATAGCCACTTTAATGATACTACTGGACGGTAGTCCCGAATGTGGTCATGAAGGGTTTTCAGAATAAAAGCTTGGTATTGAGAACTTCCAGTTTTTTCCAGAATAAAATAGCATTTAAACTGACGGTATGTCCTAACTAAATTATGCCATAAAAAAATTGATTTTAATTTCTAACAGTCCCTCCTTACACACCTAAAAGGTGTGTAAATAATACTGAAATCAATGAGTTCTTCATCTGAACTCTGCATAGTACATAACTCATATCAAAAACATACAATCAAAATGGAATGGTTCAATAGTCTCAACTTTACAAAAGTACAAAAAATACTTTGACTGTGTTCAAACATAAAAGTTTTCCCTTGTGCATAACTTCTAGTGTTAACATTCAATATCATTCTTCAAAATTGCAGCAATGGCTTGGTATCAGAACTTTTCTTCCTCCCTCCTTTCACAGAAACCATTCTCATACCACGCTTGGTGTTAACCCAGCTAGCGGGGAACGTTCTCACAACTTTGGCTAACGTTACCTATAGGTTCTAACAAGGTTTTAAAGAAACGTTTTAATCTGATGTTCAAAGAACCTTTTTAGGATGTTTATTTGTTCAAATAATGTTCCTATAAGGTTTAAGGTTAACTAAGACATAACGTTTTAACTGCAACATTCAGAGGATGTTATTAAGGCCTGAGATGACAGAAAGTGTTTTATAAAATGTTCCTTTAATGTGATATGTTAACAAAGGTGGAACGTTTTGCCTGCAACATTCTAAGGACGTGTTTTGGATGTTGTCGGGTAACACATTAAATATGTTCTTTATAAAATGTTCCCTCAATGTTACATGATGACAAATGAAGAACATTTTCAAAGCAACATTCTGAAAATGTTTTCAGGATGTTATTGAGGCCTGAGATGACAGAAAGGGTTTTATAAAATGTTCCCTCAATGTTACATGATAACAAATGAAGAACATTCTCCAAGAAACATTCTGAAAATGTTTTCAGGATGTTATTGAGGCCTGAGATGACAGAAAGTGTTTTATAAAATGTTCCTTTAATGTGATGAATCAACAAAGATGGAACGTTTTGCCTCCAACATTCTGAGGATGTGTTTTAGACGTTGTTGGGATTAAAGATGTTCTTTTATAGAACATTCCCTCAATGTTACATGATAACCAAAGAAGAACATTTTGAAAGCAACATTTTGATAATGTTTTCAGGAGGTTATTATTTTTTTATAAAATGTTCCTGTGATGCGAAATATTAACAGGGTCATCGTCAGATTTATTTGTAGTGCACTTTAAAAAACAAAGTTGTTGCATTTGTTTGAAAAGGATGTTTAAAAGAAATCTGATGTCACCACATTTTCCTTTTTAGAAAAAAACAAGCACGTAATTCATGATATTGCATGCTTGCGTAGGCATGTCTGAGTTCCCAGCTAGACATTGTTGGTTCTAAAAACATTTTGAGAATGTTACCATTCATTGTTCTAGGAATGGTTTCATCGAGAAGTTTTATTTTGGTTCCTAGAATGTACAGTTACAAGAAAAAGTATGTGAACCCTTTGGAACTACCTGGATTTCTGCATAGATTGGTCATAAAATGTGTTCTGATCTTCATCTAAGTCACAACAATAGACAAACACAGTCTGCTTAAAGAGCCTGTGACACGATTTTCCCCCATCATCCAAACCCATCAATTTGAGTAAATATTGTCCCCTTGAAAACCGTTACTGAACTGATTTTGGATATTTGTACTTTGATAACCATTAGTCTGCCCTTCAATGTTGACCATTTCCTGGATCTTCTCGGGGATTCTTCAAGTCCCGCCAAATTATGGGTGAAGTCAATGCGGGCACAGCGCTCCAGCTGCACCGTTCAGGATCCCAGCAGCTGCATGTAAACGCACGATGGCGCACACAGCAGCAAGCTCAGACAGCGATGACAGTTTAATTTTGAACGTGTCTGAGAGCTCATATGAGGCTGAAGGATCGGTTTATTTTGTATCTGTTAGAAGTTTAGGAATTAGGTGCGTCAATATGGGCGATCATACGGTCATGTAGCCAGTGGTGGACTGGGACTAAAAATCAGCCCGGGACTCTCGACCGGCCCACTTCGGTACCACTAGTAAATTGTCAACGGGGGGAGTGGGGGATGTGCTAGTGACTTATCCGACCGGCCCACTTCGGTACCGGCCCATCGGGATTCGTCCCGATGGCCAGTCCGCCACTGCACCCAGCCCAGCCCACGTAAACTGTCAACGGGGGGAGCCTCGCTGCGGGGGAACGGTGGACCTAGTGTCCCGATCGGAGTGGGAATAATAATAATAATAATAATAATAATCCGTGCATTTTATCCATTAATTTCCCCAACATTGTGGTAAAAAAAAACACGTTTAATCCATGTTGGTGTACTACTACAACCAGTGGTGTAGTGGGGATGTTTTTACTGGGTGGACGGGGTGGTGGGTGGACGGGAGACACTATGGACGCGCTCGTGAACTGTCAACGGGGGGGGGGGGGGGGCTTGGGGACCTCTGTGTCGCCTGTAAGCGCAACTTACATGATGGCGTTTAGACAATATAATAATAAAGGGCGGTGCCGGCTGTCAGCGAACCGATCCGGCCTTTCTGCACGACTATCACTCAAATGCGGGACATAGTCTCAATGTGTGGGACGCGGGACAAATAATAAAAATGCTGTGTGTGTAGTCCCGCACAGTGCGGGACACCTGGTCACCCTACACACACAGTTCTGCCCCTCACACACACACGCTTCAAATCAAGTTGCATAAATGCTTGAGCTACGTTTTTATTATAATTACTGTAAAATCTGCCTATTATGTTTTCGTCATTATTACAACAAACACACACTTGCAACTGATAACACTGGCAATGATTTTAGATGTATTAGACTATTAAAAAAAGAAATCATGCTTCAAATAAGTCCAACGCCCACTACACCACTTACTGCAACTACAAAAAGCTAAGGTTTGTTTTCTCATCAGGAAATGCAGACCGGCTCAAACAAAATATTTTTAAATCATCAGCCTCACGATCATTTAATGTATCATATGTTCGCCGAATTGACATGAAAGCACTAATAAATGTAGTTTCATCCACTTGAGTTTACAAAAATAATCGATTTGTTTTCATATCACATCCGACGGGAGGAAATTCAGCAGCTCTGACGACCGATTTTTAATCCTAATTTAATCATCTTCTTCACCACGATCATTTATGTTTATGTTCGCCGAATTGACATGAAAGCACTGACAAATATGAATATACTGTAGTCAACTTCATTAAAACGTTATTAACGTGCCTAAACTCAGTAATTCACAATTTCTACGCATGACAACACACTTTGTCCGTGTTTGGCTCTCTCACCGCACAGTGAAGCGTTCCCGCATTGACGTCACTTCCGGATTCCCCCAAAACCTCAAAATGAGTCGAAGGAATTTCCCCGCGATGTTCGAAATTATTGATATTTATCGGAACGGTATCGCTTTTTCTTTTTTAAACTGACGGTTCGAGATTACTAGTAGCCCACTATTTCATTGCACAACAGTTGTTGGGTTCGTGTCACAGGCTCTTTAAGCTAAAACCACACAAACAATATGTTTTTATGTTTTTATTGAACACACCATGTAAACATTCACAGTGCAGGGTGGAAAAAGTATGTGAACCCTTGGATTTAATAACTGGTTGACCCTCTTTTGGTAGCAATAACCTCCACCAAACGTTTCCTATAGTTGCATATCAGACCTGCACAACGGTCAGGAGGAATTTTGGACCATTCCTCTTTACAAAACTGTTTCAGTTCAGCAATATTCTTGGGATTTCTGGTGTGAATCGCTCTTCTGAGGTCATGCCACAGCATCTCATTTGGATTGAGGTCAGGACTCTTACTGGGCCACTCCAGAAAGCGTATTTTCTTCTGTTGAAGCCATTCTGTTGTTGATTTACTTTGGGTCGTTGTCCTGTTGCATCACCCATCTTCTGTTGAGCTTCAATTGGTGAACAGATGGCCTTAAGTTCTCCAGCAAAATGTCTTGATAAACTTGAGAATTCATTTTTCCATCGATGATGGCAATCTGTCCAGGCCCTGAGGCAGCAAAGCAGCCCCAAACCATGATGCTCCCTCCACCATACTTCACAGTTGGGATGAGGTTTTTGATGTTGGTGTGGTGTTCCTTCCAAACATCTCAACTTTGGTTTCATCTGTCCACAGAATAGGTGCTCTTTTGCAAACTTCAAAAGTGCAGATCAGAACACATTTTATGACCAACTTATGCAAAAATCCAGGTAATTCCAAAGGGTTCACATACTTTTTCTTGCAACTGTACTTCCGAAAGGTAGGATAACGTTCTCTAAAAACATTCTTAAAATGTTTGGTGATATTCTTTGACAACTTTGCCTGCTTTTGCCTCACTGATTTTTGTGTCTCTCCCAGGAGGAATCCAAGGCCTTCCACACTCCCAAGACCAGCCAGGCCTCTACCCACCCTGGAACAACTGTTTCCCACTGCCGCCATAACCAACCTCCACTCCCAGCTCCCCTTTTCTAATAAACAAATGTTACTTTCACCAGCTGATTCCGAGTCATCCTTTTACATGTGTTAGTTTACTTAACGATTGGAATTTGACTATCATAATCATCCTAATGACCACAGTGGTCAGTCCACTTACCCAGGAATTTTGAGTTGAACAATTACAGGAATATGTCTTTATGTTCAAATAATGTAAACATATTTTAGTAAATTGTTACCATAGAACATTTGCATAATTTCTTTAACATAAACAATGTTATCCTTCTCTAAAATAATAACATTCTGGCAACATAAAAAATCTAACTTGCAGCTGAAAATGTTTTAAGAACAGTAGGGCATAATGTTCTAACAATGTTATCAAAAACATTTTAAGAATGTTTTTAGAGAACGTTATCCTACCTTTCAGAAGAACATTCTGGGAACCAAAATAAAAGCTTCTGGCGAAAACGTTTTAAGAACAGTAGGGCATAATGTTCTAACAATGTTATCAAACATTTTAAGAATGTTTTTAGAGAACGTTATCCTACCTTTCAGAAAAACATTCTGGGAACCAAAATAAAAGCTGCTGAAAACGTTTTAAGAATAGTAGGGCATAATGTTCTAGCAATGTTTTCAAACATTTTAAGAATGTTTTTAGAGAACGTTATCCTACCTTTCAGAAGAACATTCTGAGAACCAAACAAAAACTTCCCGCTGAAAACGTTTTAAGAATAGGAGGGCATAATGTTCTAACAATGTTATCACCAAACATTTTAAGAATGTTTTTAGAGAACGTTATCCTACCTTTCAGAAGAACGTTCTGGGAACCAAAAGAAAACTTCCCGCTGAAAACCTTCCTAGAACAATGAATAACATTCTCAGAATGTTTTTAGAACCAAACATTTCTAGCTGGGAAGGCACTTGTTTTTACAAAGTGTAAAAGAAACATACCATTTGAGATTAGCACATGATTTATAAAACACGACATTTACTAAAACAGAATAGTATAAAAATAATAAAGAATAAAATAAACTATCTTGGAATAGTGTAAAGTAAATTGAAATGGATTCACTCCATTTTAGCATTTTAGTTTGTTCACTTCTTCACATGATTTCATCATTTAAAGCAGGGTTCACCAAACTTTTTACTCTGGGGGCCACATTATTGTTCCTGACTGTGATGGGGGGCCGGGGCCGAGTCAGCTCATTGTGTAGAAGAGATTACTAGCCCGGCACAGCCATCCCCACTACTACTCCCACACTACTATATCAACACTTGATTCCTGTCACATATTTGTTTACCATCTTTACTAGTGTTTTACAAAAGTAGCAATTGAGTCTTCACACTTTGCTTTAATTTGAAATACCACAGATATTCCATTTATTTGTTTTCTAATAAAAATAACATCAAATCTGTCAAGGTAAGAAACATCTGCCTAGTTGAGGTGATTGACACTGGCAAAGTTGAGTTCAAAATTATAAATTATAGGTAGACCTGATGATGATGATGATGATAATAATAATAATAATAATAATAATTGTGTGCAGCACTTAATAAAGGTCAACTAAATAGGCCTATAAAATAAATAAAAAACATCAAAATTATAATAACATGAGTAGGCTAATAGAACTAGCTAACTCTTATGCCTATCCAGGTGAGCATGTTCAGTTAACATTTTTTTTAGGTCAAGGTGAAAAGGACATGAGCAGTGTAGGCTCAAAACTAAAGCACAACAATAATACAGAATAATGGCAATCAAAATCAGTAGCCTATATGTAGGTGAGCTGGATTTGTACTTGTTGATGAATTGTGCTGTCTTTGGGATGGGGTCAGCAACAGCAATCTCCTCTCCTCACTTCAGAGTGCCTTCTGGAGCCCTGGCATGGAGGGATGACGGATTGAACACAAGAAGCACCATATTCAGTAAATGGCAAGACATGCTGCGGTCTGCTTTTCTCTGACATAATTTTACAACATATGTAGCAAATCAAAAAGAGCCTTCACATTTCATATTTATAGCAATTAAAATCAGTAATTGTTAAAATCAGTGTGCTTACCGTATCAGTGTGAACTGTGTGTTTGCTTCTGGCTGATGAGAAGTTCAATGTCTGGTTGCAGTCTAGTGGTAGCCAGTCTCAAGGTCTGATGCAAGTGTTTATCTGTGAGTTTGTTCCTTGTTGTATTCTTGGTTTGCTTCATGCGGGAAAAGGTTTGCTCACAGATTTAGGTGCTGCCAAAAACTGTGGACATCTTCATTGCATGCTGTTTGATGTTTGGGTAGGTTTCCTCTGGGAGCGAAGCATAGAACTCAATGAGACTGTCAGGCTTGAACGCGTCTTTAAGGATATCACAATTCTGCAACTCGGCTAGTTCAAACTGAAGAGAGGGATGGGCATCATTTATGTCGGCAGCAAAGGGGTTCTGGAACAAACGTATTGCTTTACCGTTGACATGAAGCTCACGGAACCGCACGCTGAACTGCCCCTGCAGCATTTCCAGTGCATCCTTGCACTTCTCGGCTGGGAACGGGACAGGTGGTTTCTCAGCGCAGTAGCTCTGGGTGGCAGGGAGATGCGTAAAGTCCAGCTTTTCGACCTGTCTCACAAGCAGCACTAGTTTGACCTCGAACGCTTTGATGTGGGAATACAGGTCACTGATTAGCTTCCCTTTGCCTTGGAGCTGCACGTTAAGGTGGTTCAACATTTCACTCACATCTGTTAAAAATGCGAGGTCCCATTTCCATTCTGGCTCGGTCAGCTCTCGTACCGTTTCACCTTTAGACTGCAGGAAGGTGTTGATTTCGGGTAGCAGGTCGTAGAAACGGCGCAACACTTTGCCTCGGCTTAACCACCGGATTTCTGTGTAGTACAGCACATCCTCGTAGGCAGACTCAAGCTCGGAGAGGAAGGCCTGGAACTGTCTGTGTTTCAGACCATTTTTTCGGATGTAGTTGACAGTGCACAACCACCTTCATGACAGACGCCCACTTCAAAACTTTGCAGCATAGGGCTTGCTGGTGAATCAGACAGTGGACTTGTAGTGGGGGGGTGAGACCTCGTTCCTCGAATTCGCTGTTCAAGCGCCCTACTAGCCCCCTTGTCGTGCCAACCATACTAGGTGCGCCATCCGTAGTGATGCTGGCAAATTTACACCAGTCTAGACCCAACTCTTCCATTGTTTTGCACACTTGGACAAAAATATCCTCTCCTGTTGTAGTTCCTTTGAGGTTTTTTAGTGCTGCCAGCTCCTCAGAGACTTCAAAGCTTTCACTAATCCCACGAATAAAAATGAGCAGTTGTGCTGTGTCCTGCACATCATTGCTCTCATCCATGGCCAAAGCAAAAAACTTGAATCGTGACGCTTTCTCGTTCAGCTGCTCATAAACGTTGTCCCCCAATTCTTCTACTCGCCTGGTCATAGTAGTCGCGGAGAGACTCACACCGTTGACTGCCTCTCTCTTGTCGGGACACACTTCCTCGGCCACAGCAAGGATGCATTGTTTAACAAAGTCCCCATCAGTGAAGGGCTTCCCATGGGTTGCTAGTATGTGAGCTACCTTGAAGCTAGCTCGAACAGCAGCCTGGTTTACCTGGGTTTGGCGAATGAATGTTTGTTGTTGTGCTGCCAGTCCGCCTTTCATTCTGCGAATTCTGTCTGCTCTTGCTTGCCCTCGCAAGCTAGCAAAGTCACTGTGGCGGGTTTCGTGGTGACGACGAAGATTATATTCCTTGAAAACCGCCACACTCTCTTTACAGATAATGCAAACGGCACGGTCCTTATACTGAACAAAAAAATAGTCGTTGGTCCACTGTTCTTTGAAAATTCTGCACTCTATCAACTTTTCGTTTTACGTTAACGTTAGCCATTTTTGCTCTCCTGAACACTGACAGTTCACTACGCGTACATTGTCTGTCACTCACTTGATCTCCATCATGTCGGGTGACGACAATTCGGCAAATATAGTGCATTTTATTTTATAACTAAATATAATTTTTTTAACTGAAACAAAATCAACAAAATACCAAACGCAGACATGTTATTATTTTCCGAAATTCAATTTAAAAAAAATAAGCCATGACGACTTTTGGGGATTTGCCTCATAGGGCCGGTTCAAGTAGTGGGGGGCAGAGGGGGTGGCGGGCCGGATCCGGCCCCCGGGCTGTAGTTTGGTGACCCCTGATTTAAAGTATCACATCAGCTGGACATTCATTGAACAATCTCATCTCTGAACATCCATATCATTTAAAATAACTCATCATTTTCATCAACATCTGTATACGGGGGTGGGTCGTCCTGTTCTGCTAGCATTTGAAACTGTCTCCTCATGAGAAATGTACCCTCCCTCCTTTCATACCATTTAAGGTATGAAAGTAATATGTTCTCTAGAAGAGGCCGTTGTGATCAATCGGTACGTTAGGACATGGAATGCAACATCTAGGCCTCCCCTGGGCGCCCCTATGTTATCCTTGTACACTGTGGAGCCTAAACTCCCCCTGGGACTGGTCTCTTAGCCCTACTGGCTTTGGGGTGTTTCGCCATGTTGATTAACTACATAAAAAACATCACTGGCTGTGCTAGTGCACATGTCCCCGTCCAATCCTGTGACAAGACTGGTGGTATCGTGGAACTAAAACCTTGTACTCAAACACCTACTCTGGGATACGGCATTCTAGACAGTCATTTCTGTGAGAAGATTTTGGTCAGTTACAACAGTTGTAGAATATCATCACTTAAAAGTTCCTACTTCAGTACCTTTTGGTGGTCTCTTCTAATGCAGTGTTAAAGTCTCTGAAATGGTGTGAAAACCGGTGGAATATCAATAACTCATTATACTAATTTATCTTCAATTCTGGTCTACTTAAATAACTATGCTAACCCCTTTAACAGTTTGTGGAACCTTGGGTGTCCGAACATGTGATAATTACTCCCTCCTTTAACAAGGATTTTAAAAACAGAAGTCATTTCATTAATGGTTTGTAGTTCAATTCAGGAATTTTCACTTATGGCAGATATGTTTCTCCTTTAAATAACATCTCTAAATGTCAGGTCATCTGGTGAATGGATGACCATTAGGAGCTGGTGGCGCTTGTCTTTTAAAACTCATACTCTGGTGCCGTGCGCTCCCTCTGAAGCTGCAAGTAAGATTTAAAACATCTGCAGGGTGGGTTGAGCGACCCCTTCTCCCTGAATGATATTTGTTGTCAAAAATATGCACCATCACAATGAGTGATCCCAGGCCCCGCATGTATTACTCCCAATTATATTTGTTTTTCAAAATTAAAATTTGCAATCTCTCTTTACCCAGTTTCTTTTTTAAACTCTACATCTTGGACGACAAACAAATGTTGTTTCCACCTTAACAGTTCTCCTATGGTAATAACTATGCTACAATGGAGAAATCAATACTTTAGATTGGAATACTATCTTTGGCTTGGTACTAGCTCTACCTTTAACATACAAATAAAGATTTGTCTGCTTTTATAGAGTGGTTACTAAAACTATCCCTTTAAACTGTAGATGTATTTTGTAACAAATTAAATCTTCCCCAAATTCGCATATGAATTGGAATCTCTTAAAGAATAATTTGTTTATATGATGAAAAGACTGAATAATATGTTCTACCCTCAGTGTGTTTTTAGGATTATTTAATAGTTTCCTCTCTCACTTTATAAATGTACCAATTGATTAATTCATGGCAAATAAATATTTTTCTTTACGTATTTCTCGTTGGTGAATAAGTGTGTTTATGTGTAAACTCACTCACGCCCGTTTTCCTTCTCTCCCCCTCTGGTTGTCAAGCCACGACCCCCTCACGTTCTGCCGGACCATGCCAACTCCTCCGTCCTTTCCTCTCCTCCGTCCACCTTCTCCTCAGTCCATCCGCTCTTGGATCCTTCCGCTGTAACTCTTTTCAGTGGCCCAACTGCTTTGCATTTCATCTCCTCCTTTACAGTCTCTACGCTGTTGCATGGAGGGCGTATTCCGCTCTCATGTCCCACACTCTGCTCTTGTGCCAAATCTCGTGGCTCAGCTTGGAACTTCATGTCCTGTGGGGGACCGATGAGAGTGTGCCTTTTTATGTCAGCTGGTTTTGGTTCTGGATGCCTCAGGTGGAGATGTTTCTGGATGCAGTCTCGTCGTTGTTATTTCAGCTCTGTTTCTCTGTCTGTCCGATGGAGAAGGAGGAGTCTCCTGTGGTCTGCTTGGAAGATGGGGTCGTAGTGGTCTGACAGGAAGGAGAGAGAGAGAGAGAGAGAGAGAGAGAGAGAGAGAGAGAGAGAGAGAGAGAGAGAGAGAGAGAGAGAGAGAGAGAGAGAGATCTCGCGACGCATTACCTATAGATAATTCTAACACACTGAGGTAAAAAAAAATCCAACCTTTTCCACTCTATTTTCCTAATCATACTATCTGTCTTAGATGTTAAATGTAATCTAAACACAATTAATTTATACTAATGGTTTTACCGTATATTACGTTCCCTTCTGAGCTAGGGGAATCAAAGGGAAGCAACACAACCAGATTGGTATTGGTATAATTATAAGTGGTTTTAATGCACAATTGGTGAACAAAATGGCAGGCAAACAGCCTGAAACAAACAAAAGAGCCAAAAACACCGGTTTAAATAACAAACAATAGAGGCCACAAAGGCGCAAGTTTAAATGGGCAACCAAACTAAGGGAGGACTCTAAAAGGTGAGTCTAAAGACATACATGGAAAATAAATACTAATATACTAAATAAAGAACGAAACAAAACCTCACTTTAAAAGTGGTACAACTAACACAAAGAATCTATACAAAAACACAGCTAAACTACAGGCAACCGTCACACAACACTAACCACTCTAAACACTATCTAAACCAGGGATGGGCAACTTTGAGGATAGTGAGGGCCAACAAAAAAATGTCCTCACTACCAGAGGGCCACTTCGTGACCATTCACTTCCATCGGCAGGATACTATATCCACAACATTTAAATAGCCAACTTTAGCTACTAATTTAATGAAAATAACTAAATATATATAGGCAATAAATGTTTATTGTACCAAACACCAACACTGAGTTTAACAACGAATATTCATCTTTGTATTGTGTTTCTATGCTTCCCTCACATTCCATACATAAAACCAAGAACATATGCATTTTTCTGAACTTCACCCACAGCTGGATCAGTAAGCTATACATCTTAATGAGATACTTGTGGCCTCTCCTGCTGCTGCACAATAGACTGAATGTCAATATCAACATTTGTACATCCGATTTGCATGAGATGGAACAGTGTCTCATCTGTCAGTCTGTTTCTCTCCCTTGACTTGATGTGCTTCATCATAGAGAAGTTGCTCTCGCAGATGTAAGTGCTGCCAAACATGCTGGCCATTGAGAGCGCAAAATCCCTGAGGAGTGGAAAGCGGCACTCGGGTAGCAGTCTCCAAAAGGAAATTCCCCTCTCCTGGCGCTTTGCTAGAAAGGGGTCTGACTGTAGTTCGCACATTTCAAGCTGCAACTCAGGGGGCTGCTCGATGATTGCAGCCGAGAGGGGGTTAGTGAATAACTCGATGCGTGGCTGCATGGTGTGGAAATCTTGAAAGCGCTTCTTAAACTGCTGCTGCAGTGTTTCTATGTCGGCTCTGTACTTGGGTAATGTTTTCTCACATTCGGGGGCATCTTTGCGCATCTCTTCACATGATGGGAAGTGCGCCAGATTAGGACAGTCGGCTGAAAATCCGTCTTTAAACAGAGTCAGTTTAGTAACAAATGCGTTCATGTGCGCATATAGATCCGACACGGTTTGGCATCTTCCCTGTAACCGCATATTCAGGTGATTAAGATGCGAGGTAATGTCCGCAAGGAAAGCCATGTCCAGAAGAAAATCTGTATTCCTGAGTTTTGCGCAGTACGCACTTGTATCACATTGGATGGTGTCCTCCAAGAACACAGGGATTTCTGCGTGTAGCGCAAAAAACCTCTCCAAGCATTTTCCACGGCTCATCCACCTTATTTCTGTGTGCATAGTAAATCACCATACGCGGCGTTCACTTCATCCAAAAAGGCTATAAACTTCCTGTGATTGAGAGACCGGTTCCCTCCTCTAATGAGATTAGTAGTCTTGGTAACTAAATCCATGACATGCCTAAAATTCATTGATTTGGCACACAGAGCCTCCTGCAATATCAAAACGAAATTTGATTTAGCCTGATTTTTTTTTTACAAAGAATGCCCACATTCAAAACCATTAGAATAGCTAACAATAATGTTACCCACCTGATGTATGATGCAGTGCAGTATTGGACAGTCAACGCCACTCTGGAGGAGGAGGCCGGCGAATCCAGTGCGCTTTCCTTGTATTGCTGGCGCACCATCGGTAACAACAGCTGAGAGCTTATGAAATCCTCTGTGCGCACTTACAACATTTTCAACAGCGGCGAAAATATCTTGTCCTTTGGTAGTGCCATGCAAAGAAGCCAGTTTCAATAACTCCTCGTGCACTTCAAATGAACTGTTAATGGCCCGTGTGTAGATGGCTGGCTGGCTCACATCAGTCACATCAGTGCTCTCATCCAACGCTAAGGAAAAGTATGCACAGTCATGCATGACTTGTTTTACCTTTTGTTCGACATGATTTTGTATATCAAATATTCTTCGTGTCACTGTCCGACGGGACAAAGAGACGGTTTCAACGTTTTTAGCCATGTTGTCATCTCCGAATGCTTTAGCCATCTGGACTGCACAACTCTTCACCATTTCGCCGTCAGACAGGGGCTTCTTAGCTTTAGCAAGCTCAAGGGAAATGGCATAAGACGCCGTGAGAGACGATTTCTGTGTAGTCGTGGCTCTGGTAAAAAAGGTCTGCTGCTGGCATATTTTCCCTTTTAGGTCAGCAACGATGGCGACTCTGGCAGCTCCTGTGTGCTTTTCATATTTGTCTTTATGGGTGCTGTTGTAGTGGCGACTTAAATTGTAGTCCTTCATTGCCGATTTAGTTTCAAGACACACCAAACACATAGGTTTGCCTTTGAATTCTGTAAACAGATAATCTATTTCCCATTTTGGCTGAAAGAGACGGTTTTCTAGGTTCAGTTTTCTTTTTTCGGCGCTCATGTTTCTTTTCCCGCTAACGGAGGAAAGCCGCGAGGTAAACAGAAGACTATATACACTTGGCTGCAGGCCTCATGAATTTGGGGGGAGCGCCCTCTAGCGGTGAATATTATTAATTGCAAGTGGGGTCTGGTTCAAATGATTTGCTTGTTTACAACTGTGAAACCAATATATTTTTGTAAATTGACTCGCGGGCCGCACAAAGTGAGGGCGGTGGCCACATGCGGCCCGCGGGCGGCCAGTTGCCCATCCCTGATCTAAACACAGACCACACAAGTTAACCACAGAACAAAGAGCAAGTAGCGAGAGGCGTCTGTTCACTCAACAGAGCCTCCAGAGTGTCAGTTGTCCCCAGCCTTTGTACTCCTCCCCAGCAGGTGTGCGCCGGCTGTGCACTTCGATTGGATGACGTCTCATCCAATCACCTCTTCGGATGCAGCGAGGGCGGGACCAGGAGATGACAGCCAATGACGTCGGGGCAACCACACAGCTCATTTACATATCACACACATGCACACAGCTGCAAACAATCCCAGACAGATTAACGAGCAGACAGAAACAGCAGCCGTAACACTCCCCCCCCTTAAAACACAAACCCACAGGTGTTGTGAACTAAACACACTAACATCACAAACCCAACCTGGACAGAGCATCGGCCAACATATTCTCTGAGCCCTTTAATGACGGGTGTCTACTGTTGTAGTCCCGCACAATCAGAGCCCATTGCAGGAGACGCTGGTTGTGCTTGGAAACGCCGGGGCAGAATATGAATGGATCGTAACATGTACACATCACAATTGGCCAAAGGCTGGGTCCAACATCAATCTTAACATGTAGAGCCAACACTAACACTAAGATCCGATACACGAGCTGACGCTCTCGGGTTACCGGGAGTGTGGAGAAGTCTAGAGGCTTGTCTGAGCCGGCGTGTTACGCCGGTCTCGCGACATCCTCACGAGGAGGAGGGGGAGCCACAATTCCCGGCTTCTCCTCGGACACAGCTTCATCTGAAAGCACAGGCACAATCACAGACTCAGATAATGAGACATCAGGAACACTTTTACTCGCCTGTGCACGGGTATGGGTGATCAGGCCAATACCGTTTGGCGGGGACATTTTCTGACGCTGTTCCTTATGCTTCAGAGCTGCGCAATTGGCGATGACATGTCCAGGTTTGTGACAGTGAAAGCACTCCCCCTCCTCTCTGGTTACATTATACACATTTGCTGGCTGAGTAAATGGTGCGGCTGACACACGGCGGGATCTCTCAGTAGAGACAGGGGAAAACACAGTTTTATGAGTCAGCACATACACATCAGCTAACACAGCGGCAGCAGAGAGAGAGTTTACCCTTTTTTCGTTCACGTACTCAGCAATGCGATCAGGCAAACACTTCTTAAACTCCTCCAACATGATCAAGTCTCTCAGAGAAGAATAATCCGCAGCATTACATGAGGCAACCCACTCATCAACCCACATCCCTTTTACTCTGGCAAACTCCACATGAGTTTGGTTAGGATCCTTCCTAAGGTCTCTAAACTTTTGTCTGTAAGCTTCAGGAAAGAGTTCGTATACTCTAAGGATGGCAACCTTCCCCAAGGCGTAATCTAGACTGTCCTCCAACGTAAGAGCTGCAACTGCTCCCTGAGCTTTTCCAAATAATTTGCACGTTACCATCAGCGCCCAAACTTCAGCCGGCCACTGCAGCGCTGTAGCAATGCGCTCGAATGCGCTAAAATAGGCATCCACCTCAGTCTCACGGAATGTTGGCACTAACGAAATATTGTTACTCACGTCAAAGGCAGGTGGAGGAGGTGGAGATGGCAAGTTTCTTCCGGCAGAGTCAAAAGCACCGGATGCGCGCAGTTGGGAGTCTAGCTCCAGCTGACGAATCCGGATCTGGACTTCCTTATCTGCCTCGATTTTCTTTACCTCCAACTGAAACTGATACTGCCTGTCTTGCTCCTTGTCTTTTGCCTCTAACTGAAGCCGTGCGAGACGGACTTTGAGTCTACTCCCTTCCCGGGAATCTGGACTACCAGGAGACGGTGGACTATGAGGCGGCACGGACGGTGCTTTACACCGCTTGCTACCCTCGCTGTCACCACCCTCTCCTTTAGCACGGACATTTGGCACAGTGAGCTCAGCTTGTGCAGGCAGCACCAGAAAACCCCTTTCCACCAACTCATCCACCACCAGAGCCTTTAACTCTTTTTTTAATAATTGTTTTGCCACTGGGAGACCGAAATGTTGCGCTATCTCATATAAGTCGTCTCTACGACACTGAAGTAACTGCTCATGAGAAGGACAGACCAAAACCGACTCCAAATCAAAAGTTGCCATACTCAGCTAAAACTGCACACAAACCTTACCAAATTGGTTCCAGCTATACAAACCACTTATAACCCCAGGAAGTAGTTAATATCCTGGATGAGCCCCCATGTATTACGTTCCCTTCTGAGCTAGGGGAATCAAAGGGAAGCAACACAACCAGATTGGTATTGGTATAATTATAAGTGGTTTTAATGCACAACAGGTGAACAAAATGGCAGGCAAACAGCCTGAAACAAACAAAAGAGCCAAAAACACCAGTTTAAATAACAAACAATAGAGGCCACAAAGGCGCAAGTTTAAATGGGCAACCAAACTAAGGGAGGACTCTAAAAGGTGAGTCTAAAGACATACAGAGAAAATAAATACTAATATACTAAATAAAGAACGAAACAAAACCTCACTTTAAAAGTGGTACAACTAACACAAAGAATCTATACAAAAACACAGCTAAACTAAAGGCAACAGTCACACAACACTAACCACTCTAAACACTATCTAAACACAGACCACACAAGTTAACCACAGAACAAAGAGCAAGTAGCGAGAGGCGTCTGTTCACTCAACAGAGCCTCCAGAGTGTCAGTTGTCCCCAGCCTTTGTACTCCTCCCCAGCAGGTGTGCGCCGGCTGTGCACTTCGATTGGATGACGTCTCATCCAATCACCTCTTCGGATGCAGCGAGGGCGGGACCAGGAGATAACAGCCAATGACGTCGGGGCAACCACACAGCTCATTTACATATCACACACATGCACACAGCTGCAAACAATCCCAGACAGATTAACGAGCAGACAGAAACAGCAGCCGTAACAGTATCCCTAAACATTGCTTTCACCCACTGTAACATTGCTACTCCAATTAACTCTTTCAGGTAACCATTTTCTTCTATAAATTGAAATACCTACATGTTTCAAGCACCACGTATTTCACACACTATAAAAGAATGTCCCCATATTTTCTCCATCACTTTAAATCTCACTGTTACTTAGAACATAAGTAACTTTTGTGACTGGACATATGTGACCCCTCTATCGAAATCAGTCGGAAGTCGCAACGGCTCATTTAAAAAAATAAACGTGGATTTGCGTAAAAAACTATTTTTTCGGGGTTCGGGTGTTTTGTTTGATTTTAAACAAACAAAGTCTTGGCTTTCAGAATATTAAACTTTTATTTCCAAACTCACACGATAAATACATTCTTTAAGCTTGTAAAGGGAAGATGACAGGCAATCTGCTCTTCCGCAGCGCCGCCCCCCCTCCCTCCGGCTGACATTATGAATGTAAGCGTAGAGTAATCATAGATAACACGGCAGGGTCCGTTACAGTTTGTTTTCATCTGATTTCAATTAAACAAAGTCTTGGCTTTCAGAATATTAAACTTGTTTCGGCAAATTCAGACGGTAAATACAACTTTGAAGCTTGTAACGGCATAATTACAAGCGGAGAACGGAGTAATTTAACGTCACAGCAGGCATAACAACAGCCGGTGTTTCTCGTGAGGGTTTTCCCCGGGAAACAAACGCAATACACACAAACGCAAAAATAAACAAACACACACACGTATACACACACACACACACACGTATACACACACACACACTCGCGAGCTTCCCCCAGACCAGTAATACAAACGAAAATATCTTCCCTCCGTAGTATTTTGATCTAGGGGACCCCACAATTGGTTTGGCTTTGTTCTTGACATCATCTCTATTTTATCCATGGTTGTGTCAGTTACACAATTTAAATAATGAGTACAAAAATAAGGTATACAAAACGTTGGACTCTTTTTCAGGTGTAAAACAAAAAATAGGTTTTCACATTAATGTACAATCTATAAAAATCTATAGACAATTTGTCTTTTGAGCTGTTTCTATCTTTATCTTATTTCTATTTATTGTTTTGTTCCAGCTCTGCCAAATCAGTCCTAACTCCCAATAATGTTCTGGAAGTTGCCAGTGAAGGGTGACAATGTGTGAGGTGGTGTCAATTTGCTCCTTTTTCTTTACCTTTAAACCGGAGCGTGTGTGAAGTTTGTTACAACTTTTCACGCTTCCGTCCACCGGGGATGAGCCCACTGTCTTTTGTGAACTTTCACCCTCACCCAATCACCCGGCCGAACAGGAGTCTCTTCTGGTGTCTCGTCTGGTATCTCTGTAGTTTTCCTAGCCTGCTGTGTAGACAAAACTTGGAAAATATTACTCAGAGTTCTGACATATTCATCCACTTTTATTCGTCTAATATCTAACACTGGACCACTCCCTCCTTGGAGAAGGCCCAAGTTTCGGCATACCTTTTGTTGTTATGAGACCTATTGTTGACTACATTTTATTATTTATTAACTACAACGTCACTGAAATCAACATATCTGTATAATCATGACACTCCCTCCTTTGAGCATAACATGCTCAATTAATATTGCAATGATTACCCTATTCTGAACAGGACATGTAAAACCCATAACGTTGCATTAAATGAATATAACTTCTCTGTGTACCCATAAGGCGTACAAAAATATTGTATGATGTATGGCTTTCTTATGGTATAAATGCATATTCACTAAAAATCTGCCATTAGCACAAAAAATAGTTTACTTGTTTCAATAATGGCTTTTGTCATGGTATTATGCCTCATCGTTGCTGCGAAAAACATTACCCCTGGTTCCGCTAATGCGTCTCAATAATTCTAGGATTAGAGGATTGGTTGACACTGCTGAACTAACATATAATAAAATAATATTTCTCCAAACTAGAGGGAAAATACGAACTATTTTCACAGAGGGTGACCTGCATGAAGGGCTGGTGCCCCTCACTCAAATGAGATATTGCCTTACGCACTACACTATAAATCAGTAAAGTTACTCAAGAATAAATAAATAAAAACTGATTCTTGAAACTGTGGTAAAAACCCTATAACTTATTCATCCAAGCTTTCAATCAGTGTTATTTAATTTAATCTGCAGCTCATGCCTTAAAACAGATACTTCAGACCGATTATAAAATTGTGTATATGAGAAAAAATGTAATCTGACTCCATAAATCACATAATTGTTTGATTAAAAACTGCACTTCTGGCTAAGAATAAATGAAGTTCTCCTTTAAACACAGCCCCGGTCTTCTGACGGGGTCTATCTATGTACTGGCTGGAAAATGTTGGGCCAGTCTCTGTCGCTCCGTCACTGTTCTCCTGTTAACAGTCACTCTCTAGTTCAGCTGGGTTCTTGTTGACTTCTTCACTGATTTCAGGCAAGCGACCCAATCGGACACCTCCCTTTGTAGCCAGACTTTACCACAGCAGAATGGAGTTTCTGTTTTCAGGTCCCAACAGCTCCACGTCAGGTGTATCGTCGCCCCTTGAACTGCAGTCGGTGTTAACAGGAGGACTTGGTAAGGATCCTCCGTCTTGGGCGAGTACTAGGTTTCCGTCTTCATATTTTGGATGGAAACCCATCGTCTTGACCTCACTAGCTGTCTGGACACAATAGTTTTCTGTGTAAGGGAACAGCATCACTCGTAATCTCTTTTGGTTCTCATAATTACAAAAATAGTCTGCTAAATTTTCTAATCTGTGGATGCTTTATATGTAAATGCAATATTCTACTCTCGATTTTTAAAAATAATATTAAACCTCTCCCTCCTGTGTTGACAGATATGGCTCAATGTAGCTGGTTTTCAAAATACCCTTGTGCTGAAGATGCATCACCTGGTGGTCTGGCCCTCTGAGCTTCCTCATTGTTGTAGTTGCTATCAGGCTGTCAGTGGCTTTTGGTCCATGTTTGGCACCCCTGTTCGTCTTCGACATCTCTGGGACCCCCTGCCTCCGTCGTCATCATGGAAACTTCCCCTGGGGTAACTGCATGGAGGGCCGTGGTTTGGTGCACTGTTCTGCGGACACTCTCTGGACTAATGTGTCAGGCGACCACATTTGTAGCAGCCTTCATCTCTTCTTCGTCTTGATCGTTGCTTTCCTCTCCATTGTCCCTTTTGTTGATTCTGCAACTGAATCCCTGTCGCTACCTGAGTTTGAACTGTTCGAGGTGTCTGCCCTGCATTCTCTGGTTCTTCCTGAGCTTGAATTGTTGGAGGTGTAATCCTCTAACTAGCACCTTCGTTCCTGATAAATAATATCCTATGTCATCCGAACTTAACTTTAAATCAGTTTTTTTTTTTTTTTTTTTTATAGTTAAAGATTTTTTTTTTATTTATTTAAGTTTTAAAGATTTTTTAGGAAGTTTAATATGTATATATTTTAATTAATAAAGAAAATTAAAAGATAAAAATTATGCAAATTTTAAAATCAGAAATGTTAAAAATAAAAATTGTACAGTGTATGGTTTTGACTTTTGAAATAGGAAAATATAAATCTGGTGAAAATCCAAATCTAGTGTGTACTGAAGTGTATGGTTTTATGCAAATGTCATAACTTGTGTTAGCTTCAATACATTTTTGTTTGAATATTCTACAGTCTAGTTTGAAAGACTACTATGTAAAGTTTCTTATCTTATAATTAGAAACCACTTGCAATTCTATCTCGGCGATGAAGCATGTATTCATTTATAACAATCAAAATTAAACTTCAGAATGTTATTGCTATCTTTCCCTAAGAGGTGTTTCCTCTATCTGTGTAATAATTATGTACTACCAGCAGAGTGTGCTGTTGTAATTTCCAGTTCAATCCACTAGGGATAGCTGTTGCAAAACTGACCTCTATTTAACAAGAAGAAGCTTATTTTCCTTCTTAAAATGGGAAGAAAATTACACTATGGTTAAACAACACAGCACATAACCGCCAAAATTCATTTGCAAACAGAAATATTTCAAAAACCGCCAATACACACTTGCAAGCAGAATTACTTCCAAAATCAGATTGGGTTTTTAGGAAATACAATGGTTACTTCCCTACAAATACCAAACTTCCAACGGTAAGATGACCTGACTATTTTCTAGTTCCAACTCTGCCAAGAAATATGATTTGTCCTTCTCAAGATGGAGTGCCTAGCCTCATGTGAGTGGTACTGGGTGTATTAAAACAAACAGAGTACTTTCAATTAGCATTTCACGAAATGGCGACTGCCGTGTGGCTGATTGTCAACATGAGGGCAAGACAAGATGGCAACTGATTTTCCAACCTTTAACCTGAAGAACAAAGGGATTTGAAAATACACCTCGTGGCTCTCTCAGGGGAGTTGAAATAATGGCGGGGTGCAGTGGCGGTTCTAGACCAATTTGACTGGGGGGGCCACTGGGGGGCCAATTGTTTTCTGAGGGGGGCACAATAAATGCAGGACGAAAAAGAGAACTAGACAGTATGAAGTAATTGGGCATAAGAAAACAATGCAATACAGTTATTGATATTTGTTTCAGTACACTTATTTATTTCAGATAGATCTTATAGTTATTACTGTTAGCTTCAGCTTAAGTTATAGTACCATTTTTGCACTAACACCATATCATATTTATATAAAAATAAAGGCAATGAACAGTTACATCTCTACTTTACATAAGGGTGTCTGCATCCCAGGCTGTAGTTTCCTTCCCAAAATTTCACATTACAGCAACAAAATCCTGCGGTTTTTGTGATTTTTGGCAAGCCGATCAACAAATAAGTCAAGATTCAAAGCCTTTGACCTCCTTGACTCAATACTAAGCACACCCAGATTGCTCAGTCTCTCATCAGTTATGATGGATCTGAGAAAAGTTTTGACCAGCTTCAATGTAGAAAAACTACGCTTACAGGAAGCAGAACTGACTCGGATTGCGACTGCTATTTTGCAGAGTCTGAAGAGCTCAAAAAACACTTCTTTATAAGGCTCAATGAACTGAACAAGCTCCACAGTACTATCAGGTCTCTGCATCCTAGTCTTTATTTTCATATCTAAAATTCTGCTGAACTGATGTAGTTCATGCCCCAAGTCCTCAATATTTGCATCATACCACTGAGCAAATGAAAACAGAGTTTTCTCCTTCAGAAATGCATTACTTTTGGGGTTAAGAGCTTGGATGCTATTCACCATGTCACAGTTTGTGTTTGAAAATCATCTATTAAGCTCATTGAGCCTCTGATCAATGACAGGGTAGAAAAAGGCTGTACGAAACCCGTGTTTATCTTGTTCTGTCTCTCTCTGTCCAACAGTAGTCAGTACGAAGCTTTCAGCAAGTTTAGAGCTCAGTCGTTTTTGTCGTTTCGCTGATGGCTGTATTGCAGTATCACATTGCTCAGAAATGTTCAACACTTCATCCCCCAAGTTATCAAAAAATGACTCCTGCCTGAAGTCATTCAATGTCTGAACTAAAGATCCAACTAAATCCACAGCCTTTGAAAGGTCAAGGGATGAAGACTGTAACATGTCAGAGAGAAATGTTGTTTCTGCAAACACTTTACGGAGTGTTACAAGATGCACAATGAATTCTTGATCCAACTGTGCCAGCAGACCACGTGCATCAATAGATCTCTCACCATTGCGCTCTTGGGCTATGTCTTGCAGTTCTCGCTTGAGGGCCGGTAATCTATCCATAATGTTAATGTTTATATTATGCTACAATGATGGGGAGTTGTCTTTTCTCTTACTGTGCCACAGAACAACACAAACACTTGTATTTGTATTGTTATTATTTTTAAAGTAAAGTAAAGTAACTTGTTACTAGTTACTTTTATAATTTAGTAACTAATAAAGTAACTAGTTACTTTTTGAGAGCAGTAACTATAACTATTACTAGTTATTGTTTAAAAGTAACTTGCCCAACACTGGTAATAAATCATAATTTATTCATTTGTTTCACTTTTCATTTTTGGGGGGGTCACAGGGGGGTCATAGGTCAGTGTTAGGGGGGCACTGGCCCCCTGCCCCCCCCTAGAACCGCCCCTGGCGGGGTGATCTTTAGTCTAGAAAATACAACACAAAACAACACTGTAGTTTAAAATATCATTTCTATTTAGTTTACAATGCTAAATGGGCCTCATACCCATTACGTCATAGGCCTCATACCCATTTACGAAATCTTTTGACTTTAAAAGCTAGTATGGTTATCCCCTCTGTTTAAACACGCTATAATGGGATAAAATGGGACGCTATCCAAACACGAATAACCACTGATAAAGCTTCAAACTTTAATCAGGCCGTTTCCTCGAAAAGGACTTTTTTAAGACAGCCTTCTACTGTCGTTTACACAAACACTCACTTCAATTTCCTCAGCTTCCAACTGTGGCTGGGTCTTTGCCTCAAACAGTCCCAAACTGTTTAATGGCCTAAACCATCTACGTTAACTTAAAACGTAACAAGAGACACTTATTGAAGTGATTGGCCTCAAACCAATGTAATAACAGACATATGTTTATACATTTTGGTTGTTTTAACATTAAATTCACAGCTATTTTCAGGATCCACTGTCCACCGTCAAACACGCAAACCTATTTTGTCCTGCATAAACTATGAAGAATTTGATATAACAGGCTTCTCCTTGCCAAATTTATTCGAGCTCGTTGTGTGTCGAACGGAAGCCAGCGCCTCCGGCCAACAGCTGGCTGTTGGTCTCTCCCGGTCCAACGAAATCACGTCAGCTGGTCATCAATTGTTAACTGTGTTCGTTATTCTCGCGTCCAGGAGAGAACCTTTAAAAGTAAGTAGACCAATGGAGTCTCTTTACTTTAATTAAAATGGCGCGGTAATGTTACAAGCAGAAGATGATTCAGAGAGAGGGATGTAAAAAGCTCCCTCTCTGTGGTCGGCCGAGCAGAAGAGACCCCACGAGCATTCGTCCTTCCTGCTTGCTGGCTGTTCGCCCCTCCTCTCTGGGGGCTGTGGTGACGTAGGGGACTCCCCCCTCGGTCTTCTGTGTCCGATATTGCGTTAAACAGAGGATTTCGACATTTTACATTCATTGCTTACTTCCACATGCCTTTTCTCCTCCTTATCTCTTTCATAACTTTATATGTATCACATGTTAACGGCGTCAATAGCCACTTTAATGATACTACTGGACGGTAGTCCCGGATGTCGTCATGAAGGATTTTTTAAGAATAAAAGCTTGGTATTGAGAACTTCAGTTTTTTTCCAGAATAAAATCGCATTTAAACTGACGGTATGTTCTAACTAAATTATGCCATAAAACATTGATTTTAATTTCTAACACTTTACGGAAATCTATAATGTTGTAAGACTGTTAAATGGGTCAGTTGGTAATTGGTGGGTCGTATTTTCATTTTCTCGACAGCTCATGAAAAATGGCCTGATTTATTTTCTATATTTTTGTCAGCCTTCTGTTGAAAAGCTGTTGGTGTTTTCACAGAGCTGCTGTGTATGTACAGTCTATGAAATGAGGGTGCACCCAAGCTCACATGTGTTGAGTGCCATTTCGCTACATACAAGAGCGAATATTAATATATAATTATATAGCGAGTTTTAAAAAGGACATTATTACGGAGCTTCTAAAGCAGGGGTAACCAACAGGTCGATCGCCATCGACTGGTCGATCTTCAAAGCCTTCACTGTCGATCCCTAGCATTTAAAAAAATATATATATTTTCCCCCAAAAAATATTTTCCAAAAAAAATAAAAAATGTTCATGCTCTGGTTGGTTGGTTGTTTAAACAATCTTTTTAGACCTAGCTCTGGTTTGTTGATTTGAATCACGCACAGGTAATTTTACAAACTCCAATTGGTTATTAGATATGTTGACGTACCTATGAATTGCTGCATGCAATTGTGGGTGGGGTTAACAATCGTATCTTAACGGTCATCTTGAGGAGTAACTTAAACTGTACCAAGCTCTGCTAATATTCAACCAACATCGATATGGCTGAGGGTCCGGCGAAAAAGAAATCAAAAACGTATTATTTCCACCCGGAATGGGAGCATGAATTTCTTTTCACATCAGCGAAAGAGAAGACTATATGCCTCATATGCCAACAGGCGGTAGCCTTGGCAAAACGGGGCAACCTGGAGCGCCATCATGCGAGCACCCATGGTAAATTCAAAGACTCATATCCACTCAACAGCGCATTAAGAACCAAAATAATTGATTAACTGAAAAGAGGACTAAAAGCACAGCAGTCGCTTTTCATCGCGCCTACAGCAAAGAGCAGCTACAGAAACGTCCCTCCGGATTAGCCATATTTTGACTCAGCACAAAAAACCAATGAGCGCCACAGCTGACGCCATATTTGCGGATTTCAAAAACAAAGAGGACATAAAAGCAAGGATAAAAAGTGTACTACTTGGTGCACCTACTGTAGCCAGAAGAGTCGAGTCATTGTCCGAAGATGTATCCCAGAAAGTATTAAAAGACTTGTCTCTCTCTGAATACTTTTCAGTTCAATTTGACGAGTCTACCGATGCCACAGACACAGCCCAGCTAGGTGTGTTTGTCCGAATGGTTTTCACAGATTTTACTGTCAAGGAGGCCTTTCTTGCCCTTATCCTATGGAAAGAAAGAACCAGGGGTGAGGATGTGTACAAGGCATTCAAGGACTATGTTCATGAGTACAATATTACCATTCATAAAATAGTGTCCTTCACAACCGATGGGGCACCAGCGATGCTCGGTGTTCGTTCAGGATTTGTTGCGCTGTGCAGAAAAGACCCAGACTTTCCACCATTTGTAAACTATCACTGTGTGATTCATCAACAGGCATTGGGAGCCTAAGCAATTGATATGTCACATGTAATGAATGTTGTTGTCAAGATTGTCAACTCTATTCGTGCAAAAGCACTCCAGCACCGGCTATTTAAGTCTTTATTGGACGAGCTCGACTTTGTGTATGGAGATTTGATCCTTCACGCAGATGTAAGGTGGCTCAGTCGGGGCAAGGTCCTCCAGCGTTTTCTGGATTTGCTGCCAGAGATCATCAGTTTTCTGAAGTCGAGGGACGAGGAGTATGAGCAGCTGTCCGATGATACTTGGTTATTGGACTTGGGGTTCCTTACCGATCTGACTGCAAAACTCAATGACCTTAACTGAGAATTGCAAGGGAAAGACCGAGAGCTTGGTCACATGATTAGCGCAGTGGAGGCATTCAAAGTGAAGCTCAGTTTGTGGACCACTCAGTTAAGACATGCGAGGCTGACACACTTCCCAAATCTTGAAAAGGTGTCACAAAACCTCACAGACAAAATGGCTTTCCATCCTGAACAATTCTGCGCCCATTTGAACAAACTGAAATCAGAATTTGGTGCTCGATTTGTTGAGCTACAAGACATGGGGCAAGTAGTTGGTTTTGTATCAAACCCTTTCCTCAGCGTTGACATTGAACAACTGTCAGCTAAAATGCAGGAGGTGTTTACATTACCTATGGGTGTTGACATGGAGATCATTGGAATGCAAAGCAACATTGAATTGAAGGCCAGAGCAAGAGATCAGGACTTTTGGTCACTCGTGAGTAGAGAGAGGTATCCACTGATTGTGTCATGTGCGCTTAAACTGAAGGCCTACTTTGGCTCCACATACTTATGTGAAACAGCCTTTTCACAAATGAAAATAATTAAATCCAAGTATAGAACTCGTATGACTGACGCACATCTTACTGACTGACTCCAGCTGGCAATCACTAATTATCAGCCAGATTTCAAAAGGCTTACAGATAATGTGCAGTCACAGCAGTCTTATTAAAGGCAGGCTGATAGAGCAACTTGAGCATTGAAAATATATTGTGCATTGAACAGAGAAACTTAATATGGATTAGATTGAACTGTAGGCTAATGTCTGTACATGTGAATATTACTAATTGAACTGAGAAACTAAATATAGTGCATTCAACAGATACTGTAAATATTAATAGTTTGTATTGAACTGATATGCCTACCGTAAATATGAATATTGTACATTGCACAGATAAATGTGCATAACTGTGTCTTTCTTTGTGTGCATCTTTACACGTACATTGAGCCTGTTGTAACATAAATTGATTGCAAAAATAAATATGACGATGAATAGTCTTTCTCCTAAGTGTTTTTTTTGGAAGATATCGGATTGGTAGATCTCGGTTTACATTTTGGAATAAAAAGTGATCTTGGGCTTGAAAAGGTTGGTTACCACTGCTCTAAAGGGACCATTTTTTTGGAGAAAGTTACCGAAAGTGGAGCACACAGGAGGAGGCAGGCAACCATTTCATTGCATATTTTTATGTTTTAACACCCCTCAAATACATTATTTGAGCGGTGGGGGGGGGGGGGGGGGGGGGTGCTAGTGAATTGTCAATGGGGGGGCGGGGATTCTAGTGAACTGTCAACGTGGGGGAGCCTCGCTCGCTGCGGGGAAACGGTGGAACTCTGTAGCCTGTCAGTGCGACTTCAATGATGTCGTTTAAAAACATTAAAATGTAGGGGCGGCGTTGGCCGTCAGCGAACCGAGCCGGTCGTTCCTTGATTCTCCAGATTCAACAGATGGGCAGCCCGCCCCACACACACACACCTCTACACACACACACCTCTACACACACACACCTCTACACACATCAAACTGCCCGATTACTCCCCCTTTTATTAGTTTTATGAAGGAGATGTCCGGTCACCAGGGTGCATGATGTGAGTCTTTTTGTGCTCTGCTCAGCTCCTCTCTGTGTGTGTGTGTGTGTTCTGAGTGTTTGTTTGGGCAATTAGCTCCCCCGGGAAGATTTATTTTTAAATATTTAAGTTAAATGCATCAATCTGGTGCACTTTGAGAGCAAAATGAAGAGTTCTATGGATACATCTCTCAACACCCATTTGAAACAGTACTGTAAACAGATTTACTTTTTCTTTATGGATATTTTACAAATCACCCTTTTAAACTTTATTCTTGTTTTACTGTCATATATTTCATAGCTGTTTTTCCTTTATTCTCTTATTTTTTTATAACTATAATGATCATATAAACGTGTGCCTCGGAAATAATTGTTTACATTAATGGTGACCACAAAATTTGAGACCCACTGAGATAACACTCAGTCCTTTAGTTCACTGAGTCTCTCAGGTGGCGTTTACACGAGAACAAAACGGGCTGGATCCGCATAGTTTCTCTTGCGTATAGCCCTTTTATTTACACGAGGCCGTAATAAAACGATAGAAACGGACCCCACAAACGATAACGGGTCCCAAGGTGGATAGATTTGCAAACGAAACGCTCTGGGGGGTCAGACGGCTCCGTGTAATCGCCTCTATACAATCATTTCCCGATAGATGAAGCCATAGCCCCGCCTCTCCCCACCTCTGCTGCTGACTGCTGTAGCATGGTCAGTAGCTACTGCTAGTGCTACTGCTACTGACCATGCTACAGATGTTAGTACAAAATCAACAGCTCGACCATGCATGCTACAGATGTTAGTGCAAAAATCTACAGCTCCTCTACCACAACCATCAGCAACAAGTGGACATGGAGAATTACATGAACTACTACATGTTGCTAAATCCACTGCGGGGCATAAACAGAAGGGCAACCATGGCAACCATGCTACGGGGTCTTCTTTGCTGCTTTTGGTGTATTTTGTGGCAGAAGTTACAGCGCCAGTTACAGGCCCGGAATATGTACTACAGCGTGTCCAGTGTTTCCAGCGTTCTCGTGTGAACAGACACGTCAAATGAAACGAATGTGTGTGAACGGAAGACTTTTTTGAAAACGCATACTGTGCATAAACGCAAACGTTCCCGTGTGAGCGGCACCTCAGTCTGACAGGAGAGGACTCTCCTGCACTTTGTTGTTGAAAAAACTCCTTATATCCGTTAGCGTAGCTTGTTAGCACCAGAAGCTAACAACAACTATCTCCGGTACCGGTGCGCTCTCTCTCTCTCACACACAAAATGGCTCGTTGCACCCACACACACAGAGCCGAGCTTTAATGAAACACAGAGACCTAGATGTAATAGTACTGTACTGCATCATATTATTTTCTAATCAATAATTTTTCAAATTATGATTTTTTTTTTTTTTTTATCTTTATTTAAAAAATTTTTTTAACCATTGTTCATCCTAGTCTCTCGCGCCCCCCCTGGCATGACTCTGCGCCCCCAACTTTGAGAACCACTGCATCAGGGGCTCCGTAACTTCCTCCTTGGCGCACCGGTAACTTTCTCAACAAACACAAAAGTCTGGTTTTCTGTAATCCCGACTTTTTGTTTTTCTCTTTCTCTCTTTTTATTATTTTTTCCATGTCCCTTTAGGGCAGAGATGGGCAAATGGCGGCCCAGGGGGCACATGCGGCCCCCACCTCCTCTTTTTGCGGCCCTCAGATTAATTTATAAACAACGTAATTCATTTAATTCTTTTTTCTTTTTTTTTACTTGTAGTACTGATACCGTCCACTAGACTCCTAGTTACGTCGCGAGCTCGATTTCGAAGATGAATTTGTTCAGCAGCTAAATACAGCAAAATAATCTGTGACGCGTTTGTGTGTATTGTGTTTGTTTCCCGGGGAAACACTCACAAGAAACACCAGCTGTTGTTATGCCTGCTGTGACGTTATTAATTCTGGGAGAAGTCTAGTTTTCTTAAACTCCTTTAATGTATAGTATATGAATAACCCTAATCCCAATCATACTGTGTATAACGTTACTTTCACAATACATTTCCATTCTGATATTTTTTCTGGGTTTCATTCATTAAAAGAAAGATAGATTTGAATTTATAATATTGTGATTATTATTCAAAAAATAAACTATCAAGAGACTGCCATCACTTAAAGGCCGACCATCAGAGAGAAGGGTCCTTTAGCCATGACTTAGATCTGAGTGAAACAGCAAAGCTTTGCAGAGTTAGAGGACAGGACATGAATAAAACATGGTAGCAGATTGACTGTCAGGCCGAGCAGAGAGTGGCTTCAATATAGAGTCTCTGAGGCCACGTTTACACAGAGACGAAACGGGTTGTATCCGCTACAGTTCTCTATCGTAGGGACGGTTCAACACAGTCTCACGGCATTTCGTGTTATAGTCACAAAATTAATCTATTGATTCGTGTTCACCAACACGATTTCCCCTTTTTTTTAGTGTCACACAGAATGATTTTAAAGGCAATGTAAATAACAAATTAGAAGGAAAAAGATATTTAAAAAAAATACAGATTTCAGTATTCTGACACAGAACGATTTTAGAAGCAATGTATTTATATTGGTAGTATCTTTCGTGCCTGCACCAAATAATAACAAATTAGAAGGAAAAAAAACCCGTCTCTCCCCACCTCTCTGCTCACCCCGCGTCCAACAACAATGGCGGATCACAGGGTTGCTTTCGTGCTCCAGACGCTACTGACCATGTTACATATGTTAGTGCAAAATCTACAGCTCCATTACCACAACCATCAGCAACAAGTGGACATGGAGAACTACATAAACTACATGTTACCAAATCCACCGCGGAGAATAAACAGAAGAGCAACCAGGCAACCATGGCAACCGTGCTCGGGGGGTCTTCTTCGCTGCTTTTGGTGTATTTTGTGGCGGAAGTACAGCGCCACCTACAGGCCCGACATATGTACTATAGTGTCTCCAGCGGGTTGAGCAGTCTCGTGTGGACGGACACGTTTCTTGAGCCGATTCCGTATGGACGGAAGACTTTTTTGATATCGACTAAGTTTCGTTTTCGTCTCTGTGTAAACGTGGCCTGAGAGTCACATGCACTACACATCCATTTACTCAGCACGTCAGACAGGTACATTTGTATACATAAATAATTACTAAGCCTACCCAAACTGTAAGCAGTGATGCACAGTCATGGACCATAGGCCAAACTGGACATCTCCCAATGATAAAACATGATCCCTGCATTCCATTTGAATGATTAAATTCCTCGGTCTATGTATTATTAATCTCTCCTCCAACACAGCCTGCCTCAGACAGTTGCTTCGGCTCTACAGAGTGTTCTGCTCCACAGGAAGAGAGCAACCACCAGTCCTCACGTTCTGTGAACCCTCACCCAGATCTGTGACAAATTACAACAAATGTGCACACTTCCCTATATAAAGGGGGTGGGCCAACTTACCCACAGGCTCATCTTACCTGTTAATTGCATTTGAATTAATGATACAAAATTATCCTGATTTCAAATATTGCAGAATAATGATGGTATAACAGGAACAATTATGTAAAATTGGCGTCAAGACGTTATAAAATTCGTTATAATCTTCCTGTAACGTTAGGAGGAATTCATGAAAATGTTTGTAGCCCGCTCACAACTGAATGAACAGGAAACAGATTAAATTACCTCATTACCTAGACAGCGACGAACAGAGGCGCGGGAAGGTATTTTGAGTGGGGGTCCTGAGGTGCTGGACTCCAGTGAACACTATTACGGGCACTATAGAGCACGCACAAAAGCACTCCCCACACGCAAACACACAGTACACCCGCGACTGTTACAATGAAGGCTCGATAATCAGCTCACGGCATATAGGCAGGGGTAAAGTGCTATTTTCCCATAAGAAATTTTACCATAGTACTTGTACCAAAGTACCATGGTATATTTACCATGGTACATGTACAATGGTATTTTTGACAGATTGTACCATGGTACAAACTATGGTATGTACCATGGTACATTACTATGTGCTATGGAACAAATACCATGGTACTATAAAATATACCATGGTACTATCTGTCAAAAAATACTGTGGTACATGTACCGTGGTAAATATACCATAGTACTATGGTACGAGTACTATGGTAACATTTCATATGGCTGTTGGAGGGCTTGATAACCCACTACCCCTGGCACCATAACAATTACCATGGTAAATACATATATTCTTGTATTTGTGTCACACCAGTACCAAACTGTAGATACTGTAGAATCTACAATGGTAGGCTATATCAAATAAAAATAATGGACTGAGGCAAATACAAATAATACATGGACTCAACATGTATTTACATGTATTAACATTTTTTATTTATACTACCGAACATACAATATTGCATGAAAAAACATAATGGCCTAACGTGGCCGGACAAATTGATTTTTTAAAAATGTTTTCCTTTTGAGGATCTTCGCCTAATTGGAGAGTTTCTGGCGTATGTAGCCCTTGATCTCCGCCTCTGTCTTCTCTTTGAAGACAGATTTAACTTCACCTAAAGAGAGAAAGAAATAAAGAAAAGGGGAATTAACAGATGAAGAGACAAATTACAAAAACAGACAGACAGTCAGGTAGACAGCAGGGATGCAAACTCATCAGGTATGAAAAAGGTGACAAGGATCCAAGCCCCCCGACCACCCCACCCAACGGAAAATCGGCTTTAAATTTAGGAATAACAGATGATTTTAGCAGTCAGAACAACTAAAGCAGCAGTTGTAATAATAACAGAAACGCTAAAGAGTCACATCTAATAGAAAAATATAAAAGCATTTATTTTAATTGTGTAGCAGTCAGTTTATAATTTTGGCAGCACTGTTGAACATTTTGAAAATGCATTTTCATGCCTCTGTGCAAGGTTTAGTCTTTCTATCTTTATAGCCACATGGTGTAAAGTAACTAAGTTCATTAACTCAACAAGTACTATACTTGGGCACAATTTTGAGATACTTGTACTTTACTTAAGTATTTCAATGTTTTGCTACTTTGTACTTCTACTCCTCTACAATTCAGAGGTAAATGGTGTGCTTTTACTACATGCATTTAATACCTTTAGTTACTTTACTGATGTGGATGAATGATGTGAAATATAATCAAGTGTTAAATCAGACTTTAGTTCCACCTGGAGTAAATCCACAAGCTACCCTGCGGTATGCAAAGTCATTCAAACTAGCTGCACCTTTACCAGCTTTGAGAACACTTTCATGATCAATCATTATAAAACATATCATATCTATTATTCTGAAATGGACCAATCTACACAATGACTACTTTTACTGTCGCTACTTTCACTATATTTTGATGATAATACTTTTCTACTTTTACTTGAGGAACATTTTGAATGCAGGACTTTTACTGTAACAGAGTATTCCTACACTCTGGTACTTCTACTTTTACTCAAGTACAAGATCTGAGTACTTCTACTTTTTCTCAAGTACCAGATCTGAGTACTTCTACTTTTACTCAGGTACAAGATCTGAGTACTTCTACTTTCACTCAAGTACAAGATCTATGTGCTTCTACTTTTACTCAAGTACCAGATCTGAGTACTTCTCCTTTTACTCAAGTACAAGATCTGAGTACTTCTACTTTTAATCAAGAAAAAGATCTGAGTACTTCTACTTTTACTCAAGTACAAGACCTGAGCATTCAACTTTTACTCAAGAACAAGATCTGAGTACTTCTACTTTTACTACAAGATCTGAGTACTTCTACTTTTACTACATGATCTGAGTACTTCTACTTTTACTCAAGCACAGTTAAATCAACATACCTTCAATGATGCTCAAAGCATTCCTGAGGGAATAATTCTCCCTCTCCAGTGCAGCAACCCTTTCCTCCAACGTCCTCTGGTAACTATTTTTGTTCACCTCTTGGGCCTATCAAAAAGCACACCATTAAAAAAAAAGAAGGTTAGGTTTAAAAGCCAGTGTGGAAAGTTAGTTCTAAATAAATGTACTTGTGTTTTGAGGATTTAGCAGCCAGGTATGTATTGCACAGTTTAGGTACATTTAGGTCTCTGCACTTTGGACTTAGTATAAAACAGATACATACTGTACCTTCTGAAGATCCTTATATTTTTGGATAATGTCTGTGGATGACGATGACTCCGGCCTTGGTTTTTTGCTTGGTCTCTCCTGAGAACCGACAACAACATATATAAATATTTGTTTTTGTGTGTGGTTGTGTTTGTATCTTCATAAAGTGGTGGTGTTTCGATTTTGAATAACTCACCTCTGACTGTTTCACGTCGTCCTCCTCCAGAAAAGGCCTCCTTTTCTTTGCCCTCTTGCCTTTTCCCATCGGCCCGGATTGTTCCAAAGGTTCTTTACCTTACCTCCTCATCTTGAGGAGTGCACCTTTGTCATCTATTGGAAGCAACAAAGATATTCAGCCTATTACTTTGTACAATCCATATATATATATATATATATATGGTACATCAACATTTGTATGTGAGTCACATTGTCTGCTTACATGACAATATGTTGGTAATGATACTCTGTATAGGAAAATATAACATATGGTCATGCTCCACCCATTAGTATACTTATGATACTTAGCTGATAATACCTATGTAGCCAGGTGATTTAGACTATTTATTAGTGGCAGCTGGTGAAACATATTTTAGGTGGGGCTGTGGAAGGTGGGGGGGATGGGGGCATATTTTATACCAGGGGTCTGCAACCTTTTTGAAACTGAGAGCTATACCTGAAGGATAATGAACTATGGAGGGCTGCTTTTTTGATATCATCTTTCTGAAGAATATAAGTATATTTTTACTAATTATTGTTTCCTATGGGCGACACTTTCTTAGATAAAAAACACTATTTTTCATTTTTAATAATAACTTTAGAACGGATTATAGAGCGCCTTTCATTTAACAGACCTGAGTACGCTGATTGGCTGAAATGTGCTGCCATATTTTTCGGGTAGCAACGGTCAGCGGTTGGCTGCTGCTGCGCTGGGGTAAATTATTACTGTTAATAATAATAATGATAAGCTGTACATGTATGATCTATTTAAATATGCAAACGTACCGCCAGTTGATAACACTTTCGCAGTGCAAGCCATCTTTTTCCCATTTTGGGGCCACCAGACAAGATACTCCTTGTCCAATTCAGGATCGTACTCCCCCTCAATTAAATTTAACCGGCCAACTTCGATTGTATCATTGCTAAATTCATAGAGCCCGTACATTTTTGTGTTCAAAAGTAGCTCTAAGTAGTGGCAACAAAGTGATTACAATCCGGAGATTGCAGTTGGCACTGTGGTCTGTATCCTAGCAACGCTAGAGAAGCGGCAAGCGCGAGGCGAAAGTTGGGCACGCGCACGTCACCACTCACCAGCTACCCTCAGCGGCAGAATAATCCGTGCCTGGAGAAAGTTCTTTAATTTTGATTTTCATTCACAAAAAGAGAGAAAACCTGAGAATGTACAAAAGATATTTGTCAGATTTAGGTAGATATTCCCAGGAATACAAAACGGTACCGGAGGACCCGTATGGAGGCACAACTTGTGACAGGTCTCTTCATATTGGACGAACGGGATGAACTGCCAATAAGTATATTATATATTAACTGCCATAAGACGTATGTCATTTGGTGGTTTTTGTCTCACATTACTCTATTCAACGAATTATAGCAGAGTATACTACAACATTTTGAAACGTTTTTTAGATGTACATGTATAGATTCACTTCGTGTATACTGCTATTATTCCTATTTTGATAGCAGTAGGGCAATATGTCAATTACGTTATAAAACATATAAAATCAATATTGACTCTAAAAAAGCTGAGACATATACAGTATAAACCAACCCTAGCTTTTTGCTGAGATGCCAAATTAAAATGCCCACAATCAATGTGTGTATAAATGTCTGTTACAGCTGTGTGATTTTATCAATTTACAGACTGACTCATCCAGTGATGAAGCTTCAAATGAATATCGAATGGTGGGTGAGAGTATAATGTATTACAGTGACGATGATGTTGTGTTAGATTCATTAAAATCATATTATCAGGATAGTTATTTTGTAGCCTTTTGCTTTAACTCAGGCTGATCACCATTCTGGCGGGACATCAGATGACAAAGGGGAGGATCCACATCATGAAATGGTAGTTTTTTGCATTGACTGATCCACAGACTTAAGAAATTGGACTCACTGGTGGACTTAACTATGACTCTGCTACTTGGTCACTGATTTTTTTTTTAATGCATTGCCACTGTGCATTGCCACAAGGTCATCGTTCGTCCGTCATACTGTCTTTGTATCCTGTTTGAATGCTGTTTTTATGATGCCTGTCTCAGGAATAGCCCCTCTTTTTTTATTGAATTAATTTGATTTCAAATGTTCTGTCTCTCAGAGTGACGATGAGGTAGAGATGGATGCAGATGATGAAAGAACAGATCAACAACATGAAATGGTACAACATAAACATGCAGGGATTGTTTTACTTATTAAAAAAAAAAAAAATGTATTCTGATAAAATCCATGACCTTTGCTATATTACAGGTAGCAGTAAGAGACAACACAGTTTTCTATGATGATAAGAATACAGATTTATCAGACACAAAAGAACTTGGGTTACAAATATTTAACAAAATGTATCAGGAGTTATTTTTATAACTTATAGTTAACATTATTTTCACTGTATGCACATATGACTTTCACCCGCACTGCTACCTTCCCATTTAAATATATTTTGTTGTTGCATGCTAACACCTGTTCCCTATGGGCATCAATAAAGATCCATCTTATCTTATAGCCTTTTGTTGTCTCTCAGTCTGGAGGGTCATCAGAGGACGGAGGGGAAGATCCAAACCATGAAATGGTATAATTTGTGCAGGTCCACTTTGTTCCAGAAAGACAAACTGGTGTTGCAAAATGTCTTGTAAAAGTAAAGATCTCCAATGAATTGTGTGTATTGACATGTGAGGACATCATAGCTAAATGTATTGCAATTGAACATGGGGGTAAGCTATAGGGCTGTGCAATTTAATCGATCCTGCGATATATATCGATATTTTGTTTCCCGAGAAAGTATCGATATTTCAGCGCGGGTATCGATACATTAAGTCCCATTCAAATCCCCCGTGTTCCGCCTGGCACTCTGCTCGCTGCCCATCCCCCCCCCGTTCGCTTTGCATGAAGAGCGATTACGTCAGCCAGCCGAGCCGCTAGTGTCGCTGTAGAGCATTTCAGACGCCGGTGTCTTCTTCTCGCAGTGAGTGCGAAGCGGTTCAGGAGAATGGCGGCAAACATTAACCCAGCACCTTCGTGCTTAAAAGCAGATGTGTGGGAGCACTTTGGCTTTAAAAAGAAGAAGGAAAGCGACAATTTAGATAAAACTATGGCGGTTTGCAAGCTGTGTCACACAAACGTGAAATACTCTGGAAATACCACTAACCTACGAACCCACCTACAACGTCACCACCCGGACAAGGTAATGCTAACTGGGGAACTCAAGAAGCTGCGAACGCGGCGTGACCCAAAACAAACCGTGCTGGACAGCAATGGCGGTTGTTCCCACAAGTTCCCATCTACTTCTCCAAGGTCGCAGAAGATTACAGAGTCCATTGCCTACTTTATTTGTCAGGATTTGAGACCTTATTCCGTGGTGGAAGACATAGGCTTTCGGCGCATGGTGAACGCGATGGAGCCCCGCTATCCTGTTCCAACCCGCCAACACCTCACCAAGGTTTGCGTTCCCAGGCTGTATGCTCAGACAAAGGCACACGTCAAAGCCTCCCTGGGCAAAGCAGAGAGAGTTGCCCTGACGTGCGACGGGTGGACCTCGCGAACAACTGAAGCATATGTCACCATCACGGCCCACTTTATTAACGAGGAATGGGAGCTTGTTACATATGTATTACAAACCAGGGACATGCCCGAGAGTCACACCGGACACAACCTGGCAGAACATCTAAGAAAGGCCCTCGCTGAGTGGGAAATCACAGAAAAGGATCAAGTAATTGTCACTGACAACGCTTCAAATATGACTTTAGCAGCTGAGGAGGCAGCGTTCACACTTCACGTCAAATGCTACGCACACACCCTAAATCTGGCTGCACAACGTGCCCTCAAAATCACAGCAGTCGCACGCCTGTTGGGAAGAGTGAGACGCATTGTGAACTTCTTCAGACGAAGCACCACAGCCAACCACATGCTGAAACAGAAACAGAGGCTTCTACAACTACCAGAGCACAAGCTGATGACTGACGTGGTTACAAGGTTTGTGCGTAGTTACTTTTCAATTGTTTATTTTGTTTTTATTACAAATTTATTTTGTCATTAATAAATAAATTTAAATAAATCTATAAATAAAGTTTCTTACTTTTATTTAACTACAGGTGGAACAGTGCACACGACATGCTGGAAAGATTAATTGAGCAACAACCGGCCATCTGTGCAGCCCTGCTCTCGAGTGAGGTGAGGAAGACCGAGAAGGATCTATGCACACTGACTGAGTCAGACGTGACAACAGCTGAAGAAGTAGTCAGCGCGCTGAAGCCCATGAAGGAGGCTACACAGTACATGTCCAAGGAGAAGACCCCAACGCTGTCAGTCATCGCACCCCTCCAGGACACACTGATCAATGGACTGAAACCGATCGAAGGTGAATCTGTTGTCATAAAAGAGATGAAGGCTGCCATGTCTGGGGATCTTCAGAAGAGGTACATCGACCTCAAGGCAACTCTCCATGCATGTTCAGCAATGGATCCAAGATTCAAAAGTCTTCCCTTCCTGACTGAGAACCAAAGACAGGAAGTTTTTGATGGACTGATTGCAGAGGCTCAGGCTCAGCCAATGCCATCAGACTCAGAGGTAAGGAAATGATGGTACTGCTAGGTTTAACCCTTGGCCTTGTATCCTATGTAACATATCCTGGTGAGAGTAAGCATAGGCCTAAATAACACATTGTTCAAAGTTTAAAAGGCAAATCCTACAACGTTAACTGTTTAAAATGCATAAATATTAAATTGTTTAAAAAGCATAAATACTATAATGTTAACAGTTTTAAAGGCATAGATTTTAAATACACTAATTAAAAGATTTATTACAGTGAAAGCTCATGAATTTCATTTCATGTTGACCTATTTCATTTAGTTGTCACTTTGGAGTGTGGTCGAAGAGGGCACAGGAACATTTGATGGTAGCGCTGATGAAGGGATGGCATCCGAAGAAGAGAATGTAGATGATGGTGTGCGATTCAAGGAAGGAGAGAGCAGTCAAGGTCAGTATCACCCATTGTTATCCAGTGAAGCACACTGTTGTCTGAACCTCTGAGTAGGAATTATGGAATGTGATTAACTATAAATAATGTGTTTTTGTTTTTATTGTTTATTTATTTGAAGGTCAGCATCCTCCACCCGGGAATCCAAAGCCGTCTTGTCCACTGGCTGCCCTTCTTGGTGGTGAACGATACGGTGGTGGAGCACAACCCAAGACAAATACCCAAGAGAAGCAGGCCAAGGAGCAGATGACCCGCTACAAGCAGGCAGATCTCTTGGAAGTGAAAGAAGATCCACTGGTCTGGTGGAAGGAGCACCAGTATGAGTATCCACTCTTGCCACACCTTGCTAAAAGGTACCTGTGCATCCCTGGCACTAGTGTCTCCTCGGAGAGGGTCTTCTCTACCGCCGGAGATAACGTCACTGCTCAGAGAAGTGCACTTCTCCCAGACCACGTTGATCAGATTATATTCCTGAACAAAAATCTGAGTAGAATGTAGATGCAGTTATGTAGAAAGGAGCCTGTTTAGTGTTTTTGGCTTCAATGTTACTCCTTTGGAGTGGACTTGAATTATTGGCAGGTACATTTTACATTAAATGTTGTTCTTAGTTACTTGAATTATTGGCAGGTACATTTTACATTAAATGTTGTTCTTAGTGACTTGAATTATTGGCAGGTACATTTTACATTAAATGTTGTTCTTAGTTACTTGAATTATTGGCAGGTACATTTTACATTAAATGTTGTTCTTAGTTACTTGAATTATTGGCAGGTACATTTTACATTAAATGTTGTTCTTAGTTACTTGAATTATTGGCAGGTACATTTTACATTAAATGTCGTTCTTAGTGACTTGAATTATTGGCCGGTACATTTTACATTAAATGTTGTTCTTAGTTACTTGAATTATTGGCAGGTACATTTTACATTAAATGTTGTTCTTAGTTACTTGAATTATTGGCAGGTACATTTGACATTAAATGTTGTTCTTAGTGACTTGAATTATTGGCCGGTACATTTTACATTAAATGTTGTTCTTAGTTACTTGAATTATTGGCAGGTACATTTTACATTAAATGTTGTTCTTAGTGACTTGAATTATTGGCTTCCTCATATTCTGTGTTAAGCTAAAAATGCTGTAAAAGAATCTGTTCAGAACAGGCCACCTGCTGCACCTATTAATTGTCCATTGTGATACTGCACTTTATGTGCTTACGTTTCAAAGGCTTGTAAGCTACAGTTTGCACTGTTTGCGTTTCAATAAATGAAACACATTTTCTCACCACATCTTTTGATTCATTTTGTCCAGCATTTGCAAGCTTTAGACTCTGTCTAGTCAGAGCCATATATTGTATAATCGATGCTTTCATTTTTCAGTTGAATTAATTCAATCCAAAACAATGGAACACTCACAAGATCTCACAAAAATCACACTGTCCCTTTAAAATCTTTCAGAAAATGATGTAAGTGTATCGAATTATATCGAATCGTATCAAATCGTATCGTTGGGTGAATATCGTGATATATATCGTATCGTGAGCTGAATATCGTGTATCGTATCGTGAGTTTAGTGTATCGTTACAGCCCTAGTAAGCTATATGTGATGAAAATGCCTTGGTTTGAGACAAGTCAAATGTTGAGGGCTAGCACAAACTGTTGAGACTCAATTTGTCTGCACATATATGATTTAAATGTGTTTTTATTTATGCTATTATTGTTTTTTGTATAACTCACTGTTTGATCATTAACTGTATTTTGTAATGCATTTGTGTCTGTGACTGGTTAAATCTGTATGGATATTTCTAAATATGAGTAAAACGCCACATTGAACCGCTGTATGAACTCAGTTGTCTCATTCAATAACAACATTGAGAACATCTTTATCTAAAGTGTAATTCTTTGGCTATTTTGTGTGAAGATGTGTTGAAAAAGAAGATAAAAATATAGGTTACCTAAAGGGAAACCAACTAAAACCAGCAATGAAAAATACTAAACAAGCAGTGGCGGCTGGTGGAAAATCTTTTTGGTGGGGCTGTTGATATATTGGGCTCTATTGGGCTATTGGGCTCGAGATGGACTGATGGACTGATGGACTGCACTGCAGATGGACTGCACTGGACTGCACTAAACTGCCCACTGAGATAACTTAGACCAGGGATGGGCAACTTTGAGGATAGTGAGGGCCAACAAAAAAATGTCCTCACTACCAGAGGGCCACTTCGTGACCATTCACTTCCATCGGCAGGATACTATATCCACAACATTTAAATAGCCAACTTTAGCTACTAATTTAATGAAAATAACTAAATATATATAGGCAATAAATGTTTATTGTACCAAACACCAACACTGAGTTTAACAACGAATATTCATCTTTGTATTGTGTTTCTATGCTTCCCTCACATTCCATACATAAAACCAAGAACATATGCATTTTTCTGAACTTCACCCACAGCTGGATCAGTAAGCTATACATCTTAATGAGATACTTGTGGCCTCTCCTGCTGCTGCACAATAGACTGAATGTCAATATCAACATTTGTACATCCGATTTGCATGAGATGGAACAGTGTCTCATCTGTCAGTCTGTTTCTCTCCCTTGACTTGATGTGCTTCATCATAGAGAAGTTGCTCTCGCAGATGTAAGTGCTGCCAAACATGCTGGCCATTGAGAGCGCAAAATCCCTGAGGAGTGGAAAGCGGCACTCGGGTAGCAGTCTCCAAAAGGAAATTCCCCTCTCCTGGCGCTTTGCTAGAAAGGGGTCTGACTGTAGTTCGCACATTTCAAGCTGCAACTCAGGGGGCTGCTCGATGATTGCAGCCGAGAGGGGGTTAGTGAATAACTCGATGCGTGGCTGCATGGTGTGGAAATCTTGAAAGCGCTTCTTAAACTGCTGCTGCAGTGTTTCTATGTCGGCTCTGTACTTGGGTAATGTTTTCTCACATTCGGGGGCATCTTTGCGCATCTCTTCACATGATGGGAAGTGCGCCAGATTAGGACAGTCGGCTGAAAATCCGTCTTTAAACAGAGTCAGTTTAGTAACAAATGCGTTCATGTGCGCATATAGATCCGACACGGTTTGGCATCTTCCCTGTAACCGCATATTCAGGTGATTAAGATGCGAGGTAATGTCCGCAAGGAAAGCCATGTCCAGAAGAAAATCTGTATTCCTGAGTTTTGCGCAGTACGCACTTGTATCACATTGGATGGTGTCCTCCAAGAACACAGGGATTTCTGCGTGTAGCGCAAAAAACCTCTCCAAGCATTTTCCACGGCTCATCCACCTTATCTCTGTGTGCATAGTAAATCACCGTACGCGGCGTTCACTTCATCCAAAAAGGCTATAAACTTCCTGTGATTGAGAGACCGGTTCCCTCCTCGAATGAGATTAGTAGTCTTGGTAACTAAATCCATGACATGGCTAAAATTCATTGATTTGGCACACAGAGCCTCCTGCAATATCAAAACGAAATTTGATTTAGCCTGATTTTTTTTTTACAAAGAATGCCCACATTCAAAACCATTAGAATAGCTAACAATAATGTTACCCACCTGATGTATGATGCAGTGCAGTATTGGACAGTCAACGCCACTCTGGAGGAGGAGGCCGGCGAATCCAGTGCGCTTTCCTTGTATTGCTGGCGCACCATCGGTAACAACAGCTGAGAGCTTATGAAATCCTCTGTGCGCACTTACAACATTTTCAACAGCGGCGAAAATATCTTGTCCTTTGGTAGTGCCATGCAAAGAAGCCAGTTTCAATAACTCCTCGTGCACTTCAAATGAACTGTTAATGGCCCGTGTGTAGATGGCTGGCTGGCTCACATCAGTCACATCAGTGCTCTCATCCAACGCTAAGGAAAAGTATGCACAGTCATGCATGACTTGTTTTACCTTTTGTTCGACATGATTTTGTATATCAAATATTCTTCGTGTCACTGTCCGACGGGACAAAGAGACGGTTTCAACGTTTTTAGCCATGTTGTCATCTCCGAATGCTTTAGCCATCTGGACTGCACAACTCTTCACCATTTCGCCGTCAGACAGGGGCTTCTTAGCTTTAGCAAGCTCAAGGGAAACGGCATAAGACGCCGTGAGAGACGATTGCTGTGTAGTCGTGGCTCTGGTAAAAAAGGTCTGCTGCTGGCATATTTTCCCTTTTAGGTCAGCAACGATGGCGACTCTGGCAGCTCCTGTGTGCTTTTCATATTTGTCTTTATGGGTGCTGTAGTGGCGACTTAAATTGTAGTCCTTCATTGCCGATTTAGTTTCAAGACACACCAAACACATAGGTTTGCCTTTGAATTCTGTAAACAGATAATCTATTTCCCATTTTGTCTGAAAGAGACGGTTTTCTAGGTTCAGTTTTCTTTTTTGGGCGCTCATGTTTCTTTTCCCGCTAACGGAGGAAAGCCGCGAGGTAAACAGAAGACTATATACACTTGGCTGCAGGCCTCATGAATTTGGGGGGAGCGCCCTCTAGCGGTGAATATTATTAATTGCAAGTGGGGTCTGGTTCAAATGATTTGCTTGTTTACAACTGTGAAACCAATATATTTTTGTAAATTGACTCGCGGGCCGCACAAAGTGAGGGCGGTGGCCACATGCGGCCCGCGGGCCGCCAGTTGCCCATCCCTGACTTAGACTAAAGTTAACTATCTAAACACTCAAGAGAGTCCTTTAGCTCACCTGAGTCTCTCAGTCTGAGAGGAGAGCTCTCCTCCAGCTTGTTGTGGAACAAACAGCTCCGTATGTCCGTTAGTGCAGCTAGCTAACCAGATGCTAACAACACGGTCCCTGCTGCTGGCACCGGTCTCTCCCTCTCTCTCTCCCTTTCTCACACACACTAAAAATGCGCTATTTCCGCACACACACACACACACACACACACACACACACACACACACACACACACACACACACACACACACACACACACACACACACACACACACACACAGAGCCGAGCTTGAATGACACAAGCACACTTTTATGTCCATGCAACTCTCTGATTGGTCTGGTGTCTTGCCTCTGTTGCATTCACTGAACACGGGAAATTACAGTCCTTCCGTCCTCTCTAGTGTCTTGATGAGGTTCACGTAAAGCACGGTTAATGTATTATATTATTGAGGTAGAATTGTCCGGGGCTACAGAAAAAACATTCGGGGCAGGCCAAATATTATTTTACCAACAATGTGGAATTTATTGGCTACATATTACACAGATTATGCAGAGCGGGAGCAGCAATAACCTTCAAATAATAATTCAGACAGGGGAGCTCCGCACCCCCTGCCTGCCGCTCGGGGTTGCTGCAGCGCCCTCAGCACCCCCCTTCCCGCGCCCATGGCGACGAACGTTCTTTCTGTCAAAGAGGCCTCTAAAGAACAAAGTCGAAAAATGCTGACTAATTTCTGTGTTTAGGTCATTTGAGAGAATGGGGGAGCCTGCAGCGATGCTACAGTCTGTTTGCACATTGGCTCTTTAAGCTTTTAAATGCTAACATGCAAATGCTGACAGTGTTAACATGCTAGCAGTTACTAGAAAGCACAACACCACAGAGCAGCTGGACGTGCATGTTTAGTATGTTCATTGGCTGCTGGTAAGTGGTCAGATTTGTGGGAATAAAGATGTTCAAACTCACACCACTCAGAAGTCCTTCACAATGCAGTGTAACATTTAACTAAATGTACAGGAACTCTAAAGAAGAAAACATCAATTAACTTTCCAGTCGGTGCTATTAACACATTGCAAACAAAAAAAGAGGTCCATTCTGAACTCAAGTTAACACAAAGGTAGTAGAAAATGTGGAAGAAATGTTGTCTTTTATCCCTTTTTCATTTCTCCAGGTAGGATAAGACCCAGGTAGAAAAGTAGTCAACTAAACTGAAATTGATTTTGAATGTGAATGTAATTTTATAACTCTTGTCACTAAAAAGCTAATGTTGAGGTGAGCTAATTCCATACATAATAATTAATTCGCTTTTTTTCATTTAGTCCAACACGCTGCTCCGCTAAAAGCAGAGCAGCATAACATGGTCTTATATTAGCATATCAAACTCAAATCATGTTCATTTAACTTATTTTGGCCAAGTCAAAATGCATGACAAATGTTCTGCATACTATTAAGTTGCAACACACCTGCATCTTTACCACTAAATTGTATATTACTGTGGATTTTAAAGAATGTTCTGTAAATGACGTTGAAGAATCCCCCTGCATTTCTTTCCTTAGGCGCATTCACACCGCAGTACTTTTCCCACAAAGGTTCATGAGAACTTAGTTCATCAGAACTCTTTAGTTCTGATGAACTAAGTACAGATCGCGTTCACACCGGAATAAGTCCCTGGGGGTGGATTAGGCAAATGAAGCCGCGGACGTCACTTCTTCTTCTTCTTCTTCTTCTGCTTTGGGTTTACTGGCAGGCCGCAAACAACTTCAAGGCGTATACTGCCGCCAAAAATCCCCGGCCGGAAGTCCCAGGTTGTTGGGGATTGGCTTCAGTAGAAGCTGCTGGGACTCCCAGCAGCTTCTACTGAAGCCTTGAGTAAATCGCCAGAACGCCGACACCTCCTCATCTCCACCGCTCCCATGTTTTATTTTGTGTTGCCATAAGTTAGTCTCTCTGCGTTTCTGCGCTGGGCTAATGCTAATAAAATGGTGGCTTCACAACACTTTTTTTTAGCTTTACAGGGCGTGGTTTGCAATCCGCCGAGCCAATCAGAAATATAGTTCTTTTCTCACGCATGAGAGAAAAGGGGGCAAAAAGGTTCTCATGAACTCATTTTAGTTCCGGCTCTTTTTGGTGTGAACGCGACATTTCGGAACTATATCGGAACTAAAGTGGGAAAAGTACTCCGGTGTGAACGCGGCTCTTGTGAGGACATTTGCTTCTGAAGCTAACAGAAGAAAACTCCCAGGTCCCTATGGAGACTGTGTCACTGCTAGCCTCTCCAATTTTCAACTCTGATGCTCAGGATGACTGTTGACAGGCGGGAGCTGGGATTCGATGCCCACGTGAAGTGTGTGTGTGTGTGTGTGTGTGTGTGTGTGTGTGTGTGTGTGTGTGTGTGTGTGTGTGTGTGTGTGTGTGTGTGTGTGCGTGTGTGTGTGTGTGTGTGTGTGTGTGTGTGTGTGCGTGCGTGCGTACGTGCGTGCGTGCGTGCGTGCGTGTAGAGAAGGTGAGAGTGTATGGATTTTAGCGCTGATTAAAAGCGCCAGACCCGGCGTCATGGGCGGGCCCCATGGGGCCAGGCCGCCCATCCAGGATTTGGGCCCGCAGTTTTAATCAGGGCTGTATACAACATTTTAATTGTTTTATTATTATGTTTATGGTTGTTATTTGTAGGGCTCTGTCCTAATATTTATTTTTGTTTTAAACTATGTTGAAAGATTAGTTTAATATCATTTTTTTTATTTTGCTATGAAATTCTGAATGAAATACTGAATGAAAGGCTGCGCGCGAGACTGGTTTTTCGCTGGGTTGAGTCATGTGGCTGTTTGAGTGAGATGCGGCACAGCAGCCTGTCAGTTTACTCTCGCTAGGTTAGTTTGGCTATTATCATTTATATTTATCTGCAATAATGGATATCAGGAAGTGGTTCATGAAAGGAATATGGCAACTCAGCGCCAGATGCAGGCACATCAGTTACGTTACCAACGAGCTAGCAAGCCAGCCAGGGACAAGGGAGGCTGGCAATCAATTATATTTTGAAGAGAAATTGACTCTCAAGCCGGCTCTCTCATAAACTCCGGCTCTGTGCGCAAGCAGACCGCTGCACACACTATCTGACTCGCTCAATCTCTCTCTCTCCCTCCCTTTCTCTCCATCGCTCAACCTCACTCCACCCTGTGTGCGCTCCTCAAGTACCCCCTCCCCCCCCCCCGCCCCCGTTGACAATTCAGATTTCCCGGGAAATGTAAGTTTCGGGGTGGGCCCGCCGCCCTGGTAAATCAAATGCCACCGCCCTGGTAAATCAAATGCCCGCCCAGAGCCGTATGTCTGCCGCCGGGTCTGAAAAGCGCTGGTCTTTACTCTACATCTCAATCCTCAGTGCGCTCCAGCAGCTGACAGCCACTTTTTTTGTTAATGCCGAAGCATCGAAGCTCTTATCCCCCAGCTGCCTTTCCACACAAATCAATGCACGTCATCTTGTTTTTTTGTCTGCTTTGACAACACACATTTACATTACACACACAAACTGTTGTTCACTTTTTAATGCATACACACACGTGTAAGGACAAGGTAGATGTGTTTTGTAAAGGCATCCTCTCTGGTGACATGTCTCCTACAAAATGACTTTAACATACAGCTAAATTGCATTTCCACCAAAATAATTTAATGTGTTAAATGTTTTTGAGCTGATAGAGCATGTGCATTATCCCGACACATGAGCAGAGCTGTCTGATTCACCTTGGTGTTTCCTTGAGAAGCAGCTTTATTAGATCTGGCGATGTTTATCAAATCTGCCAAACCAACCTCTTTGGCCTCATTCTTAGAGATCTTTTTCTTAATATAAAGAAAAAACAGAAAAGCTTAATATGGACTGATTGTGGCACCTTCTGCACGTCCTTCTGCGTACTGAAATTGGAATGAGCTTTCTGTTCGTTTGGGAGGTACTATTTCTCTTGCATCGCCACAAACGGCATCCATGAGCCCATTGCAGCCACACTTTAACCCTTATCTGCTGTGGGAGAAAACTTGCATGAAACAATGACGCAGCCTTTCTCCTGCTGTATATTGAGTGACATCTGACGGACAGAGGTCATGTGAATTCTCCTGAAAAATCAGTCAGCAGAAAGTGTGTGTATGTGTGCAGAATGTGTGTGCAGAATTTTCTGCTACCAAAGTACAAATGTACTCTCAATCACACTATGGAAACCCGATTTATTATTTCACTCGAGGATGTTAATCTTTCTACGTTTTTCTCATTCAGCGGTACTGCCTTTGTTCCTGGCTGCTGTATTGGACATTAACACTGCTGCTTGCACACACACACACACACACACACACACACACACACACACACACACACACACACACACACACACACACACACACACACACACACACACACACACACACACACACACACACACACACACACACACACACACACACACACACACACACACACAAGCACAATGAAAAAGTGTGTCTTTCTCAGTCTCTTTGGTGTGTCAATGTGTGCGCATACCTCCAATTGTGAGTAAATGGACTGATACACAGCAGTGGTTACATGCTGAATTAGCTTGGCTTCACTGTCCCTCGGTGTTTGAGTGCCCCCAAGTGGCCAACATAAGAACTGCATGTGAGGCAGAGTGACATGATGTAGTCCAAGTGACACCCGGACCCTTATAAAAGACACTGCTGCAGAGGCACATCAGAAAGCAAACCGTCTTGCGTTTCACCAGCAACACTTGTAGACCTACACATGAACATGGACACACACACACACACACACACACACACACACACACACACACACACACACACACACACACACACACACACACACACACACACACACACACACACACACACACACACACACACACACACACACACACACACCTGCCAGCCCACACTAACGCTGAATGTCAGCATCTTTTAGCACAAGGCTAATAAATATTCCCAGCCCTTGGGGTTGTTTAAATTACCAGCCTCTGACACCGCTGCACTCCCAGTATGTGTGTGTGTGTGTGTGTGTGTGTGTGTGTGCGTGCGTGCGTGCGTGCGTGCGTGCGTGCGTGCGTGCGTGCGTGCGTGCGTGCGTGCGTGCGTGCGTGCGTGCAAGCTTTTGTTTCAACTAAATTATTTCCATTGTACCAGCCAGGCGAGATCAATCTGTCACAGAGAGCGAGAGCATTTCACCAGATCAATCATTGAGGGAACACAATAGTATTTCAGGCTCATCTATTTACAAATCAGATCAATAGTGATCCATTGTGAAGCAGCTGTGGCACACAGGACCCCACACAGGATGAGACCATTGCACCAAACACACAAAGCTATTGATTTTCTCTGGTGATATCTATTTCAGTATGCAGTGTTTTGGCTCAGTGCTGGTTATTGAAAAAAAGAACTGTATTGTGTTGGCTTTTGCGTTCCTTGTGGGGAATGGACTTCGAAAGGATAAACCTGCTCACATGAAAATGTCAAATGGGACCTCTGCAATAGATTGTTTTGTGTTGATACAATGTGATATTTGGATGTTGAATCTATATTAAAGATGCCATGATTTCAGTCAGATGTGTAGGGTGAAATAACTGTGTTTTATTGTTGGTGTTTTAATAGAATTAAACCATACTCCTACTTGGTCTTCCAGTTGGTCATATTACAAACATCTTACACAAGAGGATATTTAATTATTAACCTTTGTCGCTGGGAAGCATGTTTTACTGTTTTGGATTAAGGATGTTGCAAAGAAATTGTGGCATAATCTTGTAATGGAGTGTATCCCGAATACATGTCACGTATATTCACTCTTCAGTGGACACTTTCTTCGCTGACTTGGACTATTATGGACGCACACTTTCATCTTCCATATTACGAGGGTTTTCTCCTTCAGCCAAGCGCTTCTATGTTCTTCTGTTCTTTTTATCTGTTTATACATTTCTCTATATTTGTTTATTCTTAATAATAATTGTTATCTAATTATCTTTGTCTTGGCCTTTCTCCCTCTGGTAGGGAATGGTAGAGGTTGGGGATCCCTATACTGTCCAGTGTTTTTACTCACCTAACTTGCCATGCCACGTCTGAGCTGTTGTGTTCCATGTTGTATTTGAAAAATGTATTAAAGATATTATATAAAAAAATAAAAAAGACAGGAGCATCTTAAACGTTATCCAGTAGTGAAATGGGATGGGGGATCTTTCGCTGGTTCCACTGAGCAGCCGAGCAGCAGCGCTCTGAGCAGTAGTCTGTCTGAGAGGACATGAAGGCACAACTTCACACAAATCCTTCTTGACAAAAAATTAAATGTTAACCAAGTTTTAATGGCAAAAGCGCATTTGAGCAAAGATAATATTAATATACAAATTAATAAAACAAATTCTCAAAGCAATGATAAACCTGTGAGTTGGATGTAGAAAAGTCAGAATCAAAATAGTTCTTTTTTTTTTTTAAAGTAAATTCAGATTGAACATACTAAAAAAAATTAAATTATAGTGTCTGTCCAAAAGAAACCCATTACTTATAGTGAAAGCCACCCTTGAATGATGGGATAGTAGAATAAAAGCTTTAGGAATCCAAATTATAACATATAATAAGTACCCTGTATCAAGATTGATGCAAAACAAGTGAAATTTGACCTTTTATAGAGAGACTTAACAAAAGAAAAACACTTCTGGGGTCATTTGTGTGAATTTGACCTATCTCTGGCCCCCCTTGGTCGATTTTGATGATTGCCATCTCTTTTTAACCGTTAGAGCCAATGGAATCGAGGCGAAGTCCCACATACACACACACTTTACCAAATAAGGAGTGAGAGTGAAGCGTAGCCAGAACAGGAAGCTGTCATACTCTGTCAAAAATCAGTTTTTGTCATAAAAATTGAATTATGGATTATCAATAATTTGTTCAAAGAGACAGACACATTGGATTAACCTATGGATTAACCGTCAGCCGTGTTTTTTCAGATTTTAATGCCATTGAACACAACTTTTGATCAGAATAACAGCAAAAGGTGAGCATATCTCACTATATTTGCTACCTAAAGCTACGCCGTGTGTTGTCTGGTTTTGCTTCCCCTGTCGCGAGTTCTGACCGCTCAGTGAAGATACTTATATTTCTAAAATCTGTGGAATCTCAGCATGTTAGCAAAGCTTGTTTGTGCAGATCCGATAAGTATATCGATCGATTTATACCTAGAGTTCTTTGCTAAGTGCGTTAGCATTTTTTCCCTCAGGGCTCATTTAGACGCCTCTTGTGAGACTTGTGTTTTGTTTCAGTAAAAATGGTTCATATCGTCAGTTAGCTTAGTTTCTTCCCGTTAAGTGAGTATGACACATTCGTTCGTGAAAAAAAGCCTGTTAAGCTAATGAAGGTAAACACAGTGAAGGCGGTGCTGGCTGAGCCGCCGAATCCCTCACTTCATCATAAAAGCAATTTTCTACTGTTTTCTGGTGGAAGTTTAACTAGGCCATTGGCACACATTGAAATAACACGCATGCGCCTTCTCCTCGTTTTCCCAGCATTCACTGGATTATCCGTAAACCATACAAACAAAACCAAAATGTGGATTTATCTGTTTTTCCGTTTTGGTTTAAAGACAGAACAACGTCGGTTTTTAGTTTTTCCGTTTTGAAACGGAATAACCAAAAAACGAACCATACCCGGATTCTTTACATATATTCTGTCTTTTGCTTCTAATAATTAATCTCCTCAAAACAGAAGTGACTCTCACTGAATGACAGAAAAAAGTTGTGTCTGACTTTCTACTGACTTCCACAATGTTAAGCATTAATCAAACCAACCAATAAGTCAGGACAAAGTGGAAATAAAATGCAATCTATAAGCCAATTACAGAGCTCTCATTTTGAACTTGGAGGAAATCCACCGACTGCCTTGTTTTCATTGAAATTGAACTGATGCCTGACACACACACTCACACACACAAACAACACCCACACTGGAGTATCTAATTTAGTTGGAAGCATGACTGACAGACTCCATCATCAGCATGATGGGCCCCTGACAACATGTCAGACACAACTGAATTGACCCGCCCTGGGTAAATGATAATATGCTAATAATACCCATCCATAATAAGAGACCATTTAGGGCAGGGGTCTCCAACACGTTGATCGCGAGCAGCTTTTCAGTAGCTCGCCGCTCGCAGACTGTGTAGAAAAAATCCGATTACAACAAATGCGGCACAGTGGATGGAGCCTTGGTGTTGGGCTCAGGGGGTCACAGGTTCAAACCCCAATGCAGTCAGCATGTCGTTGGGTCCCTGGGCAAGACACTTCACCCCAAATTGCTCCTGTGGGGATTGCCCACAGTATTGAGTATGTAAGTCGCTTTGGATAAAAGCGTCTAACAAGTGACATGTAATATGACAGTAGACCGTTGCTGCAGCTAGACTGCAGAAGCATTAGTTTTTTGTTTTTGAGGATGGAACAATTTTCACACAGATATAGGGAGGCTAGACCTACAGTATACCATTTATTTATTATTGTTTATCATTTCATGTCAAGATGAAGAAAAAGAACATGGCTGAACTGTTCAGTGTCAATCCTGTGGAGATGGAGATGGAGGTTATAAATCTCCAAAGTCATGTTCAGCTTAAAGATAAATTTGCAGGTTTTTCTTTTTACTAGATTTATGCTGAACCTTGCCTGAAAATTACAATTAAAAAAGTTAATGCAGGATTTGATATGTTTTACGAGACGTAAGGGCAGGAATTCAGAGGGGAAAGGAGCCGTTTTGAGCTCTGCTGCTAAAAACTGCTTTTTTTAACGTCAAACGCGTCATATTACATCACATGGGGGAGCAACTTCCTCTGACTCCTTCTCTGCCCAATCCTGTGTAGTAGTTTGTAGTTGGTTTGAGCGGTTGTGATTTAGTGGGCTGGTATTTTTTCGTTAATTTTACATTACATTTCACCGTTTTGGTGAGCTATTGTGTTTGTGCAGACAAAAACTTTGTTTCATCAAACAAAACGTTTATCACGAAACCGTATTACATCTCTCTCACCCCCTTCGCTGCTCTCTCTCTCTTCCCCAATCGTTCCTCTCTCTCTGGTTATGGCTAGAAAGGATCTGTCTATTGTAAATATGACGTCACGTTCTCGTTCTAACTCTCGTTGTAATCGGAGCGGGGTCGGGATGGGCGGGACGCGGGAAGATTGAGAAGAGGAAGGATGGATGACAGACAACTTAGTCAGTTTAAATGTCTCGAACATTTAAACAATAGTTTGAGCATATATGAGCAGGAAACAAAGAACACATTTGTATCAACAAAGAAGGACAAAAATGTTTTGGCAAAAGAGGTGAGTTTATAATCTATGTTTAAACTATCAGACATTTCAAAGGTTGACTGAAAGAAGGCAAATAAATAATGATGTTGTCCTTCTCAGATCTTAATTTGTTTAAAAAAATATAATGGGACATAAAACATGTCCCATTTGATGGAGAACCATTGATGGTGGTTGGCAACAATACCTATGCTTGCCATCAAGGCAAAGATAAGAATGCCAGTGCCAAAAGAAACCGGGAAGACCAAATAGTGAGTATCTGTGTGTGTGTGTGTGTGTGTGTGTGTGTGTGTGTGTGTGTGTGTGTGCGTGCACGCGCGTGTGTGTGTGTGTGTGTGTGTGTGTGTGTGTGTGTGTGTGTGTGTGTGTGTGTGTGTGTGTGTGTGTGTGTGTGTGCGTGCACGCACCTTTGTTAATTAAGAGGACTTTTGGTATGAATACACACCGACATTAGCCAGACATTTTTTAATAACAGGACAGGGTCGGTGTCCTGCTAATAAATACAAATTCTAAAAGCGTAGAAGTGTTTCTAAGCTTAAATACCCCCCCCCCCCCAAAAAAACTGAAGTTGTGTATTTTCTGTGTGTCAGAACAGCGCTCATACAGCTGGTTTTGGGTATTGCACCCGCTCATGAATATTCACACAGAAGGAGCTCTGATTGGCTGACTGCCGGATGGTCCTGACAATTCATGTTTCTGTGAAAAATGCTGTGTGTGTAATAATAATAATAATAATAATAATAATAATAATAATAATAACATAATAATAATAATATTATTATTATTATGTTATTATTATTATTATTATTATTATTATTATTAAGTCTAATTCTACCTACATTTCATTGCAGTTTAGAGATTTAATTATCAGGCTTTTGTTTAACACAATAATATATCATTATTATATCATTATGTCTAATATTTCTATCAATAGAAAGATGCAGATGCGTCTTATATCGGAGCCGTGCTTCTGTTGCTCTTAAGCTTACGAAGCATGATTGAACAACCTGTGCACCTTTGTACATACAGTTTATGCTTTAATACTGTTATCCAGAGTGACGTGGTACATTGTTTGCCACTATTTAAGTAGCATTTGCCGACGGCCGTGCTCCACCGGCGTTTCAGCTAACGTTTGTTAACTGGAGATACCACTGGAGAGGAATAATTCACTGTCTGACTGTCACACAAGCAATGTCCCCTGATACATATTCCCCAATAAATTCACATGTTTGTTAGCTTTAAATGTACACTGTTTGGTAATATAGCACTGAAAAGAGTTTCTGGACAGTGATAGCTTAGCCACCGCAGACGTCTCGCTGATCAATAACAAGCTGCTTTTGCTGTACCGGAGTATTTTCAATATAATCTAACTTGTGCTATTCTGATATAACAACATGTTTAGCCTAAGTATTAATAACAGCTGATAATCAGACAAGCCTGTATAAAACAGCAACAGAAGAAAGGCTTGTTGGTCAAAGATAGTAACGGATAGTCAGCTAAAATGTGGTGGAAAATGTACGGGTACTGGTTAATGTTACGTAACATTACTACATATGTACATTAATATGTGGGGTTGTGTTATAATCACTGGGTTCTCGGCTCTACTGCTTATGTAGCAATTGTATTGTTGCTACATAAGCTGGTGCGGATCCAGAAGGTTGTTCTGATGGAGATAACAGGAGAGTTGTTTAAAGACAGCGCGTTCAAGTGTTTTAGACAGGAACGGGAGGAGAGAGACAGGCCTGTAGTTTATAACTTAAGTTCAGGTTAATCTTTCCACAGCCTGCAACGTAACCCTCTCCCGTTTTGGTTCGCAGCTCCAGCCCATGCACCAGCCAGGCAAGTTTTTAGTTCGCAATACTAACCGAGAGCCGAACTTTTCTTTTTCATGAGCACAGTGCTCAAAGTAGGCCGGTACTATCCTGTATCGCAGTACCCCGGCACTTCCACATTTTCCTTTTATTTGCGTACCAGCACTTCTAAAAGGCTGCTGACTATTCTCAGCCTCTCAAATCATGTTCAATTGATAATTTTTCCATTAAAGGGAAACACTGCTCTAGCAAGGGAGCACCACGTTCCCAGCGGGTAACCACGCAAATTATTTATTTGTCCGGGCCCGGGCCGAGCAGGCATCATCATATGTCAGAAAAATAGGCAGAGTATCCGGATTACATGGAGCTCAGCTCAATGTTACAATAAGTTATAATTTACTTTTAATAAGGTAACTTTATCTTTGTTTACATGCATCCAATCGTGAATGTATACATTTGCCCTTAATAATATCTTGACGTTTGGGAATCAGCAGTCCGTGGAAATTCACAATGGGGAGGGACTCCCCGGACTGCGGTGACATAGTGATGGGAAGTCCGGCTCTTCTTGGTGAGCCGGATCATTTGGCTCGGCTCACCAAGAAGAGCCGGCTCTTTCGGCTCCGAAACGGCTCTTCAGTTTACCCCATATTATACCTTTTATAAATAAATCAAATGTAGCCCTGTTTTGACGAATGAATGATGTATAGGCCTATGTGTACACATATATCACTTAAATTAATCAATACATCCTTTGTACTGAAGTATTCAAAAGTAAAAATTACATGTTTAATATAAATGATTTGCTGTGGCCAAATGTTGTCATTGCATTTACAGACCCTTGTAACTCTCTGATACCACCCAATGAATGCACTGACTTGCTTGTAGAACCACGCTACACAAAACAAATAGCAACACCTATAAAAACTATTTTAAAAAAGGGGCTACTGTATCGACATTTTAAAATTATATTTTAAGAGCAACTTCCAGGTTAAAGACACCTGTGAATAAATGTGTAGGAAAATGATGTATACACTATATTTTCAAAAAATATACATAAATATACACTACAGTGACATCTGGCGTCGTTTTTGTAAGACATTTTTACTTCCGCATTAAAAAAGCCTCCCCAAGTGACCTCCCGCGTGTGACGTAACAAAGGGGAAACAAGGGGGAGAGCGGCCGGTGTAACGTATTAATAAACATGGATCCCAATGCTAGTTTCGACACAGAAGACACAGAAGAAGTTGAACACGAATATTCGAATGCATATGACGGACCACAACCTTATAATTATGAGCCTGCTAGGCGTCCAAGAGACCAGGAGCAGCCAAGGATTAGAAGAAATAACGGCCATCGGACAGAAATTGAGCTGTGGTGTGAGGAGAACCAGTGGAGAACTGGGCAGCTATCTTGGTGAGTGATCGGCGTTAGCTACAGAATGTTAGCTAACTTCACATTACTACATTGTAAAGTTAGCTATCATATATCAGGCTATAACTAAAGTAGCATTGATAATATAATAACGTTACTGGCAGGACTGTTGATACTGATCCATAACAGAAACTAATGCGCAAGTATCAGCCGTATCTCGCGTTACCTAATGCAAATCCACACTACGTTACGGTGCTGTACCGGAGGGGGAGAGAGAGAGCAGGGAAGGAGGCGGGGGGGGGGAGAGCAGCAAAGGGGGGGAGAGAGATGTAATACAGTTTCCTGATAAACGTTACCTAATGCAACTCCACACTACCTTCGGAGCTGTACCGGAGGGGAGAGAGAGAGCAGGGAAGGGGCAGCTATCTTGGTGAGTGATCGGCGTTAGCTACAGAATGTTAGCTAATGTCACATCACAACATTGTAAAGTTAGCTATCATATATCAGGCTATAACTAAAGTAGCATTGATAATATAGTAACGTTACTGGCAGGACTGTTGATACTGATCCATAACAGAAACTAATGCGCAAGTATCAGCCGTATCTCGCATTACCTAATGCAAATCCACACTACATCTGTACCGGAGGGGAGAGAGAGAGCTTGCTAGCTTTCTTTTCCTGTTAGGGAAATAGTGGACTCGATGTCCTGACAGGCTGGTATTTGTGCAACCTGCACAAACACAATACTGCACCATGATTACAAATGGTGAAATACAATGTAAAACTACCGAAAAATACCAGCTCACTAAAACACAACCGCTCAACTCAACGCAACTACTAACTATACCCGCGGTCAGAGAGCGGAGATGTTTACCCTTTGTGATGTAATATGACGCGTTTGACGTATGACCTTAAAAAAAAGCTGTTTTTAAGAGCAGAGCTCAAAATTGCTCCTTTCCCTCTGAATTCCTGTCCTTATGTCTCGTAAAACATATCAAATCCTACATTCACTTTTTTAATTGTAATTTTCAAGCAAGTTTAAGCATAAATGTATAAAAAAAAAAACCTGCAAGATGGTCTTTAACATTCATTACATACATTAAAATCATTAACACATAAATAAAGTAGTCAACTTTCACTTACCGCAAAACCGCATTAATGCACCGTCTGTTAACCGCAGAGCGAGTCACAATAGTCCGATATATAAGCATGAAGAACAAGCAACCACGGCCGGATCAAGTTGTGTTTCCTGGATGAACTGAGCATGCAGAGTCCCTGTAGCTAGCTTCATGGAGCAGCTAGCAGAGAGACAAGAAGCTAGTAGCAGCAGTCATTGAACGGAGCTGTCACTCAATGTGACCACGCCCTAATTTATGCATAACTTTAAGACTGAATATTAATCAAACAGATGAGAGTTGAGAAAAAATTCACTCCAGGATCCATAGAGAGGAAGGGGGAATCTAACTATACTGAGAATAAAATGTTTTGAAACCACTATGTAAACATGTTTATTTCTGCTGTAAAGTTCGGCATTTTAACATTGGGGTCTATGGAAATTGCTCCCTTCTGCAGACTGCTCCTACTGGCCACTAGATAAACTGCAGTTTGAGGCACTTCCTGATTCGCATCCCGGAAGTGGCCCAGAGTTTGCCGCTTGGTACGTGCGCATCAACCAGTTGTGTTGTAGCAATCTTAATCTGGTATTCACAGTTTGTCTATGTGCCTCAGTACCCCAGTCATCCCAAGGAAATATCCTCCTGTATATCTCCCTTCCAGGCGTTAAGCCGGTCGGTAGAGGATTAAGTGGAGTTAAAAACCAACAAGTCATATAGCACTGAAATAAGCCTTTTCCCATGACAATTATCAGAGATCCATCATTCCAGTTCAGAAAGTGGTGGGGGAGTTAATAACTGTTTGCGGGATGCAGTTATAAAGCTTCGTACCTATTTATAAAAACTGCTATTTGAAAGGCCAAATTTAGTATGCAACTGTTCAAATGACATCAACGTTTCATCTTGAAACATATCTCCTATTTTTGTTAGACCTTTCGTTGCCCAATGATTGAAACCTTGGTCCATTCTTCCTGGTTTAAATTGTTCATTTCCCCAGATTGGGCTAAAACGGGACATTGATGATTTTTCCCCTAGCACATCTTGAATTTTATACCAAACATTGATCATATTCAATACAAATGGGTTAGATGTTTGTTCCCTGAGCTTTTTAACATTGGCAGAATACATGTATGAGTTAAGTGGCAATTTAGGGGTAAGTGAAAAGGCTTCAATGTCTACCCACGCTGGGACTGGGTCGGGGGAGAAGTAATACATTATGCTGCGTAATTGGGCGGCCCAGTAATACCACTGGAAGTTAGGAAGTTTGAGTCCTCCTCTGTCATACGGTAAGTATAATAACGTCAAACGTAGCCTGTGTCGTCTATTATTCCGAATGAAATTCGAACACGTTTTCCTCAATTTAGTGAAATGCGATAGTGTCAAGGGTAAAGGTATGTTTTGAAACAGGTAAAATAGTTTTGGAAGGATATTCATTTTCAGTATATTTATTCGCCCTATTAAAGAAATTGGCATATTAGACCATCTTTCCAGTGATTTATAAATTGCTTCAAGAGCAGGATCATAATTGGTTTTTACAATTTTTCCCACATCAGGCACTATATGTGTACCTAGGTAGGTAAAAGAGTCTGTTGAGTTGAATGAGGACACATGGTCCATAGGATTGCATCTTTCTTTTCCATTCAATAACATTACGGAGGATTTTGCATTATTCACCTTATAACCTGCAAATAATCCAAACGTCTTAATTACATTTAGTAAAGCTGGAATTGAATTAGCTAAATCCGTGAGGAACAAAATGACGTCGTCCGCGAAAAGAGCTATGCGATGTTCTAGCTGTCCCAACCTGACACCTGAAATATTCTTGTGTGTCCTGACTGCTATGGCGAAGGCTTCTATGGCGAGTTTAAATAGGAGGGGTGACAAAGGGCACCCCTGTCTGACCCCCCTATTAATATTAAATGGATGAGAAATAACATTGTTAGTTAGAATTTCAGCTGTGGGTTGAGTGTACAATAAGCTTACCCAATTACAGAAAGCAGTCCCAAATCAAAAACGGTCTCATGTTGCAAATAGAAAAGGCCATTCTATTCTATCAAACGCCTTCTCGGCATCGACTGATAGGAGAGCAGTGTCTGGCGCGTCTTTCCTATCGTGAAGTATATTTAACACTGTCCGTACGTTATGAAAGCCTTGTCTCCCTTTAACAAATCCGTGGTGGTCCATATTTATAATGACAGGGAGAACAGACTCCAATCTACGTGCTAATACTTTGCAGAGAATTTTAATGTCCGAATTTAGAAGTGAGATTGGACGGAAAGATTGGCATTTATGGGCTGGTTTGTTTGGTTTTAAAATTAAAATGATCATTGCACCTCTCAATGAGGGAGGGAGTGACCCGTTTTTATAGGATTCCTGAAGCATTTCTATAATTGGAGTTAAAAGTTTCCTCTTGAATTTCTTATAAATATCGATTGGTAATCCATCAGGACCAGCTGCTTTGCCAGCATTCATGGCATTGCTTCTATAATTTCCTCCATTGACAAATCAGAGTCCAGGTTGATTTTTTCTTCATTTGAGACACTTGGGAATTTTAAATTATCCAAAAATGAAGTTTGAGCGTCCGAATTAGGCGGATATTCTGAGGAGTGTATAACGTTTCATAGAATTGTCTAAAGCAGGGGTGCCCTGTTGGGGCAGATCCTCTGCTCCAATCCGTTCCTATATGAGCGGGTTCTCAAAAGAAGGAAAAATTCAAAGCAGCCAGGATAAGGGTTAAACAATAATCTGTTTTAAAGGTAAAACATACAATACATCACCCAATCTCCAACTCACCTAATCACGAAGCACTCTGCAGAGTACTCCGGGCTCAGGTTCTACCACCGTGTGATATACGTACCACGACAGCCAGTCAGAAACAAGAGCGCCGATCTTCAAAATGATTGTGTGTGTGTGTGTGTTTGTTTCTGTCCCTCTGCCCTCAGGCAGTCCCCAACAATGATTTGGAGTAGTATAATTTTACAGACAGAGGACTCTTTAACATAAATGAACACATATCTTATCATGTATCTTATCACACAACAGTCACCTGTTTTTCTTTATGAAAGCCATACTTGTAAATATCCAAACGCCATCGTCCCATGACGGCCACAGAATCAGTCAACCAACATAAGTTAACTGTTCCCATGCCCTAAGGTCTTCCCTGACCTTCTTCTCACCTAAAAGTCAGCTATCTGGAATGAATACATTTAAAAATGAGAACAAAGTACTATGGTCTCGTTTAACTGTGTGACTGAAATTCTCAAGGCCTCTTTTGGGGTCTACAGGAAATGAATCATTTATTTAACAAGACTTTAACTGCATTATATTTGAGGAAAATGTCCTTTGGCTTAATCAATAATAGTTTTAGCAATTAACAGAGGAAGCCAGAGACTCAGGGCCTCTTCAGAGGTCTGGGAACTGCAAAGCAGATGTCAAAGGTCATTTGTATTATTCTCAACCACAGATAGCCAAAAAACCACCCTTTTGATTACACATAAAAGTAGAAGAAAAGACTATTGCGCTATATTTAAAAGAGGAAAAATGTACTTTGTCCCTTCAAATTTAACACACACAAGTATATGAGGTGACATTAAAATGAATATACCAGAAATATACTATATCAAACTTTGTGCCTCCCTCAATTCCCCCTTTTGATCTTTATAACGAAAGATCAATTTACACAAGACATTTGAAAAATAACTACTGTCATTCTTTGCTACTGTGTCTGTCCCCCAACCTTAAACCTTTGGGAACAGAACACAACTTTTCATGTCAGTGAAGGAACTATCAGAGTGCGAACCTGAGTGCCAGAAAGCAGTGTCCTTGTGTGTTGTGAATCATCAGGCCCCCCCCCAGAGGAATATGCCAACCAGGGCAGCTGATAGGGAGGGGGAGATGCGACCTTTCCTTCAAAGGTGGAACTGATTAATTTGATCAGAGAGAAGTAGACTCCTCTGCTGCCTCGACAAGTCCCCCAGCCCGCTGACGCCAGCTTCCGAGTCGTCTGCTGTAAGGATGTCCGCGAGGTCCTTCCTGATGTCGTCTAGGGTCCTCCCTGATGATTTCCCCGCCGCACAGTGGCTCCAGTACTACCCGATGTCCCCCTTTTCTCCTAGGTGGACGGCATGAGATGTCCTCTGGGTCACTCAGTGGGGGCCGGAGAACCTGGGGTTGAGCCACGTAGGCCTGATGACCTTCAGCCAGACGAACTCCGCTGTGTCGGCCTCCTGCTCCTCGTCCCCCTTTGGCGTCAACCTGTGTGGAGAAATCTGATACCCACCCCTCAAGTCTACGCTCAGGGCTTCTGGGCCCTCAGGTGTTTGACCTACCACTGCTTAGGCCGCTTGGAGCCTGTTGGTGGGGTGTCTTAAAACAACAGCTGTCTGTGAACAGGTTTTCTAAATTAGTTGCAGACCTCCTATCTGCCAGTGCAGCTTCAGAATCCTAATACTTGGCCTGTGTCAACTAAATAAACCCCAACATCTTCAGGTGAACTAAATAACATATTTCAATAGCTCTGAATGTCTGACAAGCATCTGTGTTATTTTTAAATGAAATCCTTGAGATCCTATTTAAAATCTAAATATAATATGAACTGCTAATGTCTCTGATAAAGAAACACACTCATGTTATGGATTAAAAAGCAACTAATTTCATGATACTGACAAAGTGAATAATTTCCTGGTGATACTGCTTCTACCTGTCACTGCTTAGATATTATCAAGCTGAAAAATGAATACAGAAATCCAACATACTGTCATCAAATGTCTTTCTATTATGAATTTAAATTAAATGTACATCCCCATAATGATCTAAACAGTCTATGGCTTTTACTTCTTTACCAGGCTAGTTACAAGATGTTGTCTAAATTAAATTCTATCTCATTACATTACTATGTTTCAACTTAACTGTAATATGTTCTTTCTACATTTCAAACCTCAGGTACTTTAATACCTGTTGAAATATTACAAAATGGTTTCATTATCACAGGTCAACTTCTCTGGTATTACCATTCTGGAATTACACCTCTCACAGTAGCCCCTTGGCCACTGATTCTGCATCTGTGTTACCTGTTACAACTCAATCAATATTAGAAACAAGTCAACATTCATCAAACAGTATCTTATCCCCAGATATGGAGCAGGTCAAATCTAAAACTGTCAATCAATGGTCAGATTGAACATCTGAGTTGGGGTCGCAGGTTTCTTCCAGTCCCTGAATGAAAAATCCCACACTCCCCCTTTTTACACATGAACTCATGTGTAACAAAATCCTGTATGGGAAGAAAACCTTCAGGTAACCAGTGGTTATAAGAAAATACCAAACATCATTCACAAAAGTACATCCATTATTTTTCACAGTAAACACTCCAAGGAAAAGAAGTGTTTATTTCCAGCTGGCAGTCCTAAAAGAAACAGAATCTTTAGATTTTAGTTTGAACTTCACATTCTGTCAACCGCCACTGCCTGTGGGAATAAGAAACGGCTCACATGTGCCTTTTTCCAAATGTGTGGAATTGTGGGAAACCTTTGCTTCCCATGGAGCTCCAAAATAATGTGATAGTCTAAAAACATGCTTGGTTAGTCATTGTTTTAGAATCATGCAGTTGCACTGATCACATGTAGACATTCATTCACACTCACTCTGTCAGTCAGGGTCAAAGGTCATTTGGTCTCAGTCTTTTGGCCATGTCGTGCTCTGCAGAGTCTTTTCAGAGGTATTTCAGCAAAGGCGGGTACCCTTTATCTACAAAAATATGTCATATGCGGAGCGCCATTCCTTATTCATTCACGATTTCAACTATGATTTTCAAGATGGTTCTAACTTTCCATTTGGACTTCTGCCTCCCATCTTTCTTGAAACTTGGTACAAAACTCACTTCCTTATAGTACTACTACTACTGCAATTCATTTACACCTAATTAGTATTACAATGTCTAATAGATCTACTTCAGAAACTTGTGTACATAACTATTATCTTGAGTCAGATCATTACTAGGATCTGTGTAGCTCTGCACTCCATAGCTCATTATACTCATTTATCTTCAATTCCGGTCTACTTAAAAAACAATGTAAAACTCTTTAGCAGTGTGTGGAACCCTGGTTGTCCGAACATGCAACAATTACTCCTTACTTCATCAGGGATTCAAAAACAGAAGTAATTTCATCAATGGTTTGTAGTTGAACTTTTAGGAGTTGTAAACACTACATTCTGGACTACAAACAACAGTTACTTCCCCCTAAAAAGTTCTCGTATAGTAATATATGTTACAATGGTGAAACCAATACCTCAAAATGAAATACTATAATTTTTCAGAACTAGTTTTCCCTTCAACATTATCCATACAAATAAAGATTTGTCGTATAGAGTGGTTCCTAAAACTATCCTTTTAATGGTGATCAATATTGTAACAAATTAGATTACTACTTTATTCACACATGAATAAAAATGTCTTGAAGAATGATTTGTTAATATGATGGAAAGATTGAAGGATATTCCCACACTGTAATCCTAACTCCAAAACACCCACTGCTTAAAGTGTAGTGCATATTTCCATCATGCCTCCCCCTTTATCCCTTAGTGTGTTTTAGGATGATTTTCCCATTGTACTTTAACAGTTTCCCCTTTACTGCTATTTTGAATTTACCAATTGACTAATTTGTGGGAAATATAACTTGTCTATCATTCCTTATTTATCAAGTCAATTCAATCTCTCTAAATTTAGTTCTTTAAAATACATTAGTAAATACCTTGTGAAGTATTCACAATATAACTAATCCTCTCTAGGATATGAAATCCATTCATCTTTAACCAGATACTAATTCCCTATTTATGTTTAGTTCATGATAACAATGGTATAACAACCACACGTTTTACCCATAGCTAGTCACTATGTCAAGATTATCATGTGTGACATAATAATCAGATGTCTTGTTTGCCAAACAAAGGATATTAAACTTTAATCTTTTCAGTATTCCAGACCATCATTAAACAATCAGCCTCCCTTCCTAAACGCTAAGCATATCGTTCTACACCACCTTCTGATAAACTCTTGCACAGTTATGCTGTAAAATCATTGCATGATTTCTTCAGAGTCGGAACAGACTGAGACCAGCCTGTCTCAAGATCTTGTCATATTGAGAACAGTCAATGATTCATTGTCCTTTTCAGCTATAGACAGTGGCAGGGCCCCCAAAAAGCTAGAACCGGCCCTGGTCAGTGGGCTTCAATGAAACTCTCTCTGGCACTGGGATGAGGGAAGGAATCACTTGGTTGACACACGTTGTCCTCTGTACAGCAGAAATCCCCAAAAACCGCAGTACCTCTTCACCCCACTGTTGCCTTGACAACGAGGCACAAGCAAACTGTCAATACCTCCTCAGAGATGCGTTCTTTGCACAGTTCTTCTGTTTGCAATGAGCAACATTTCACCAACACACTGATTCAGAGTACAACCCAAAGGCGGCGCACAACTATCCAATGCTGCTGTAATCACAGCAAATCAGCTACTGAGAAAAACTCAATGTAAATCTCTCCTCCAGCGGGTGACAAAATAAAACAGCTGAGTGTCTATATGGTCAGGAATGCTGAAACATGTGAATGTTAAACCCATTAATGGTAACAGTCTTCCTATTCTTCATTACTTCAGTTCTAAGTTAATAGGCAAAACAAAGACACCTTAACCACTATAGATTCATCTTTTATCTACTTGCTTATTCTATTCTTTTTCAAATTGTTTATCTAAGTTGTGTGTTACAAGCATGGTTAGATTTGTAACAGAATACAAAACTAACTGTATTCAGCGCTACATTTCCAAAACAAGTAATCTGATTACAGTCAATGAACATATTTTTGGAACACTTAAGAAATTATTGATGGAAAAGTTTCCTCACAAAATGTAATCTTCATTACTAAAGCTAAAACCTAAAGAAATCATCACGGAACAGCTTTCTGTCCTTGCTACTTAATTGTTAACCAGTGGTTAGCCTGTTGTTCTTATATCTAGTAAATATATTCTTATTTTATGTTACTCCGAAACAATATGACCTTTTCCAGAATATTAGTTAACTTTATATAACATTTACCCTCTCTACACTTTTCAAACCATCTTATTTCTCCTGTTTCTCTCCCTTCCCTCACTGCGCCCTGCAGCTACCGGCTCCTGTCCACAAGTTTCTCACAAATCACCCCTTTGTGTAACCGTGTGGGATGGCTGGAGCAAAACCTCGTGCAGGACCTCTGTCATGCTTAAACATTAACAGATTCCCTCTGAAAAACTTACAAAAACCTTCTTTTTACTTTCTACTCCTTGTTCATAAACTTAAAAACACAATTCTGGTGGTATCGTTTACGTTTTCAGTTTCCTATCTACTTTAAACAACCATCAACTGAGAGTAACTGTATATAATAAACACAACTCCTAAATAACATTACAATATATATTTCTTCCAGTGAGTTCGTTATTTCATGTCTAACAAATTCTCCTCTTTCCATGTCTTACTCTAGATGGAAAAATCCACCTATTATATTTAATTTGAATAAAACCTTACCCTTAATGTACTTCATATACTCAGTAAATCTCTTTTTACTTTCCCCTAAGGTTACTGTATATAATATAATTTTTCCTTGAAGTATAATTAAGTACAATCCTTAGTTAATGACAAATACCATGAAATTCACAACGCAAATGCAACGGTATCAATCAGTTCTCAAAGACTATGTTTAAATAGCAGCAAATCATTGTTTCTTATTTATTTCAATATATCTACCACTTCAAATCACACATTGATCTGTTAATTTTCTATGTATTTCACTCCAACTTCAGATCACTAGAGAAAAAGGGCACACAGACACGCTGCTGCTCTCGAGAGGAAAAGGAGGAGGGACTCTCACAGACAAATACTGACACCTTCTTTCAACAATTAACACTTCTGCTATCATTTTATTCAATTTTTCTGCTTGAACCCACTGTTCTCGTAAGCTCTTAACTCACGCTCCTCTCGTTCAAATTCTCCTTTCATTATGACTTTGTATCTATTCATCTGACTAAGGCTGTTTCATGTTCAATAATATATTCTATTTATTCACCTGGTACATAAATATATACTCCTCACTGTCTGTGCAGCTTTTAAGATGCGATATTTGTTTCAACAGAATGGGAGTTAAAACCCAACAGAACAAGAGATAGCGAGATCCGTTAGTTTCAAATGGCTTTTTGAAGTTTGCGTTTTCTCCTCTTGGATTCACTTATAACGTAACTTTTGGTTCCTATGAACCTCAGATTTGTTATTCAATTTAGCCATGGATAGAGACTCGATACTCTACTTGGCTTCCCCAGCAAGTATAGCCTGTGAGGACTCCCATACCTCCACTAGGCCAGGGACTCCATACCCTTCCAGAAGTAGGAACTCAATATCCTACGCTGAAATACTTGCTGATTCACTTTTATATGTATATAACTTTCCTACCTACCTAAAATATGTATTGCATATTCTACCGTAACAACTATGACACCGGAATATGTCTCTGACAACTCTAAAATGTAGTTTAGCCAATTACAGACCTTCGATAGAAACAGGCTCGTCTGCTCACCTTTCAATTGTAGGATCCTCGTTTTAGTTGTCAGAGATTATTCTAGGCCTCTTCTCCGGACCATTCGTCCGCTGGCTGCTGATTTTCCTCTAAATAACCCTACTCATGACGTCACCACGTCGGCACGTCCTCACGTCGCCACCTCATGACGTTATCACGTCGGGGTCCACCAGCCCACACTTTTTTGGCTGGTGAGCTACTTTTGAAATGACCAGCTCACCGAGGTCTACCAACCAAAAATAAAATACCAAATTGCAAGGTTTGCTGAATAACACGTTTTATTTATACATGGGATAACTACAATAGGGCTGCAACAAACGACTAATTTGATAATGAAACGATTAATCGACTATTCGGACTATTACTGTATGCCTTGCACAATTTCTCAAACGCTCTTATTTAGCCATCAACTTTTAGATTTAGCTTGAGGTTGTTTTAGGCATGTGGAAACTAACAATGAAGACAATAAAGATAAATACTTGATTCAAAAATACATATATTATTACATTAACTTAACAAATTGTGAACAAAATTAACATTGCTTTTTATTTAAATAAAAAATATATATATTTCACATCAAAAGAAACAACAATGTTTTAACAAATCGTATTAAATAATCTTTTGACAGAACTGTAAACAGAATAGCTGAAACTTTAACAAAATAAATAGTAACTCTGTTACCTCTAATCATTAATCCATGTTTGTTTTATTGAGTTAACTCCGTGTGTTGCCGCTAGCATACATAACACCTGACGTTGAAACGTTACTCGTGGATGGGGCTACAGAGCTACTAGAAAGACAGTCGAACCCGGTGCATTCCTCCGTCTGAATGTGGTGCACTTTTGCTAAATGTTTAGACAAATTGCTCGTGTTACCGCCCTTACATGCTAAACACTCTTGGCAACGAGCATTGTCCACCTCAAGACGGGTAACATTTAACCACACCTTGGAGCGCTTCTCTCCGCCATCTCCTCCGTGTGTTGCTGCAACACACTCTCACTCCATAATCGTCCAGGAGCGACGTTTGGTCAGGGTCCCGTGGCGTGCAGTTGGGACCCTCCTAGGCTCCTTCAGCTTCATAAAGGGACGCAAATAGCTTTCAACTGATTGCAATGTATTCCCATCTGCGGCGGGATTTGACGCTCATGGAAGCACGGCATTCGTTTGTGTCGGCTGCCCTTAAAGGCAATGTGAGCTTCCATTCCTATTGGATAACGGAGAATTGTACACCAGGAAGTAAGTATTCCCCTTACTGTCGATTGATTTTACTCATCGACTAAAAAACACCAGATTATCCTTGTTAATTACACAACATTGATTGGTTTAAATTGTGTACAATGCTTTTGTATTTTTCCCCTTCGATTCGGAGAAACAAATATTTTTTCGGAGTAAAGGATGGCAGAAGACACTACACTACCAAGAATCCCCAGCTATCGTTTAGGACTACACCTTGTGCTCTGTTTGACAAACCCCATTTTTTTTCACCATTCATTCCAATGGCTGGCGTCTATGTCACGTGATCTTCAAATTTCTCCCTGCAGAAAAAAAAAACATGGCCGAACTTCGTTTTATTCTCGGTGGAAAATGCCTATTTTAAAGTTAGTTTGGCCATTAAAATGTGTTTTGATGTCATTTGATGCGAGAAATATGAGTTGTTATTTCAGATGATGTGTGCAGTGGATGTACATAATCTTTAGTTTGCTAGTTATTACGAAGATTACTTCAGTAAATTGCTTCCATTGAACGTTTTCATTTTTACCAAGGTGGTTGCTAGGGACGCTGCTATCGATATTATTTCTGTTATGTTGTGTAACTGTTTCATGGTGTTATCTTTATTGCTTCCCCCTTCCCCGTCAATGTTGGTCCACAGTACAAACGTATTAGTTTAACAAAATCCGCATCTAAAGATGCGTTATTTTCCCCTGTGCAATTCCAGTCTCACATCTCACATCACATTGTCATTAACAAATAGACCGAAAACATTTAAAAAAAAAAAATTATACTTTATTCCGAGTGTGCTTGCTTTTCTCTTTGAAAGTCATCACATAACGGCATTGTAATACACGGTTCGGCTACATTAAATATTACATATCTGCCGTACTTCTCTATTTATAGAGCCCTGATGAGAAGACTAGAGACAAACATGAGGAACTGCCGCCAACACTGAAAACGTGACGTGGATCATAAATATATCAGCAATTAAACAACATCTTACATTTCTTTTCACACAATACGTCTCTTTGCAGGATCAACACTAATTCGGCTGACTTTTATATTTGATCCAATTGGTAGATAGGCTGTATTTACACCATAAAGGTGCACAGCTGATAGAAAGGGACACCTAGTGGTTAAAGCATGTTGTTGAATTTCATTATTTTTATTATTAGATATTAATAAGATCCCTACAAAGTATATTCATTACTCGTTATTCTCTACTAATAGTTAATTAAAGACTGTATATAATGACTATTTTGCACATCCCTTTCAAGATTTCAAGATTTTCTAAGGTTTATTGACATATCATATTCACAAACGGTGTAGTTATGCAATGAATGAAAAACTTGGGTCGCAGGTTCCTCAACAGTGCATTACAAGACATCTATCAATATTTGTGCATACCTCCAGCAATGTTAAATATGTTGAAGCACTTATTTTAGCTGATATTATACATATATATTATACTCTTATAGGATGTATATAGATATTTCATCTCCGGCCTTGTCAGGTATTGATCAATCAATAAATAAAGAACACAGAATTATTAAATATAAAACACAAAATGTGTGTGATTATACTAAATGATTTACAAATAAACACCACTGCATATTTACAACTGTTACACATGCTGATGTAACGCAAATGTTTCCAACTTGGGATCAATAAAGTATATCTTATCTTAAGATGATCGATGGCTACTGCCATATTTGCAAAATTTGCCTCTGAACCTTGACAAGTGCATGTTTTAGGCTTATCAATTAATGTAATGTAATGTAATTTAATGTTATCAATTAACAAAAGGAGGGGTCACAAACATAAGACCAGCTGTTAAATAAAGCTCTTCTGACCTTAGCTGGCATGTGGGTATATATTAAGCAATTTTCACCCATTTATTAATTATATGTTTTAAATTTGAGTGTTTCCTATCCCCTAAACCTCCAGGGATGTACACAGTATACTGGCAACTTCTTATTATGGGAAATACGAAAACGTCTTTTAAAACTACAACTCCCAGTAGAGACGTGCCATAGATAGAGAACATGTTGCGAAACACAATATTGATAGCAGCGTCCCTAGCAACAAGTAACAAACAGTTAATAATAATAAAAGACATTAAGAAAAAGGCTTTTTAACCAGTCATTAAAAAGCAACACAATCTACCTGCATTGCATTACTCTAAACGTGTAATAACGTGCTTTAACCAGTCGGTGGTTTGGGTTAAAAAGCTGTCAAGTTTACAGTGTTAACAAAATAAAATATACTGCTGTTTCTGGTTTAGTTTACGACGGATATATTTAGTTATTGTTTTGATATTTGTAACACAAAAGCGATGAAAAAAACCTACAGCAACACAGAAAAGATGGTCTTAACAGTTAATAAAAAACAATAATATCGAAACAAAATATTACTACTAACTTTATTGTGAATTATTATTTATTCAAACTGAACGGTAAAAGAATAGTTTCCGGTCTATTCTGAGCCCGATCCCTGTAGATAAATGAAAATAAAGAACTACGACAGATGTGTAATATATTTAATGCAGCCGAACCATTTATTACAATGCATTCATGTGATGACTTTCAAAGAGTAAAGCAAGCACTGCTGAATAAAGTATGATTTTATCTTTTACGAAACGTTTTTTTTTCTTATGGAATGCAGTTGGAGGTCAACCAATCACAGAGCTTGAGATCTAATCACGGGGTTTTTCAAACAGAGCACATGGTGTAGTCCTAAACGATAGCTGGGGATTCTGGGTAGTGTAGTGTCTTCTGCCATCCTTTACTCCGAAAAAATATTTGTTTCTCCGAATCGAAGGGGAAAAATACAAAAGCTTTGCCCACAATTTGAACCAATCAATGTTGTGTAATTAACAAGGATAATCTGGTGTTTTTTAGTCGATGAGTAGTGCAGATATCACTTTAAAATCAATCGACAGTAAGTGGAATACTTACTTCCTGGTGTACAATTCTCCGTTGTCCAATGGGAATGGACGCTCACATTGCCTTTAAGGGCAGCCGACACAAACGAATGCCGTGCTTCCATGAGCGTCAAATCCCGCCGCAGATGGGAATACATTGCAATCAGTTGAAAGCTGATTGTATTCAGCTTTAAGAAGTAGTAGTTCCTGATGTGGATTTTCTGAGCTATCCATAAACTTGTCTTTCTCTAGCACTTTAATTTTATAATCCAGCTCTTCCAGTTTTTGACGGATGCGTTTTAATTTAGGAGACGTAAAACTTATAATCTGTCCTCTCAAGAAGGCTTTAAAAGCTTCCCATCTGATACAAGCCGAGGTCTGACTTGTGTTCATTTAAAAAAACATATATATATATCTGTTTCCCAATAAAGTCTATAAAAGCCGGGTCCTGTAGCCAGTTTATATGAAAACGCCATCTCGGAGGGCTATTAACCAGTTTAGAATCTACATATGTAAAAGATGATCGGGCATGATCAGATAGCACTATGGCATCATAGTTGCAGTCTTTAATTTTAAATCTTTTTCTGTGTTGATATTAGAAAATAATCTATCGGTGAATATGTTTTATGTGTGCTAGAGTGACAAGAATATTCTATATTGTTTGGGTTCAGTTCCCGCCAGATTTCTGATAAATTCAAATCCTTCATAAAATTGAATATAGGTTTTCTAGCTCTCATATGGGACGTGTCCGATCCAGTAGATTTGTCTATTTGTGGGTTCAGGGCCACATTAAAATCGCCTCTTACAATGAAATTACCTGGGAGCGTTGATAAGGTCAAGAATAAATTATCAAAAAATGCGGGGTCATCTTCGTTGGGGCCGTAAACATTCACTAAATTAAGTTTCTCGTACAGTAATATGCCCTGAAGTATAATGTACCTGCCCTTGGGATTAATTATTGAATGTGCTACTTGAAATGGGATTGACTTCTGAATTAGGGTTAAAACTCCTCTGGCATGTGAACTATAGGAGGCTGAAAACATTTGGCCTTGCCATCTTTTTTTGACTTTCGACAAATCACACTGCATCATATGAGATTCCTGCAGGAAAACTATGTGTGAGTGTTTTTGTTTCAGTCTACTAAGTACCTGCTTCACTTTAGTTAATTTACCCAAGCCCCTGCAATTCCAAGATGTAACCTTAACCTTCATAGATTTAGACATACCTCGATCAAGCATATATTGTGTTATATAGGTTTTTCAGTGACTGTACTGGTGAGTGGATAAACGATGCTGCCCTAACAAAATACGTGTAAAAAGACATATATTCCAACACATAAGTACACCTAAAACCCCAACCCTCTAACATACATTTCCCCCTGAGATCTACAGAAAAATCTCCCCTCCCTCTTACCACCTCCATCATGACCAATTTACCACCAGACCTGCACACTGTGTAGTGGGCTGTCCTTTGTCCCCTCTTTTACCCTCCCCCTGCAACGGGTTACAGATTAACACTTTCAGAACCCACACAAATACATCCCCCCTCCCATCTCTTTCCCAAACATCAAAAGTGCCATTTGTTCACGATAACAGCAACATTACCAGATTCCTAACTTTTGCAAGCACAAATATTGTAAACTTTGAAAATTAAGGTTAACAGTGAATAGCTTGAATTCAAATAAGAATTCTATTACAACCAATGGAAGCGTTGTATAATTTATCAATAAAAAAATAAAGAAATTGAGCCTCCATTCAAGGGGGAATCGCCTTTTGCTGCCCACTTGACTCCCAAAGCAAAGAAAGAGAAACATTGAAAAAATTAGCTTGCCTGTGTTGCCTTGTAAACTGGCAATCGTAAAAACGTAAATTATTATTGCGGCACGCGCTCCGAAACTCACATACATATATAAGCGGTGTTCATGTTGTTAATTTCAAACTCGGTTTAGACAAAACAGCCAAAACAATTATTTATCAGGCAAGAATATAGGTAAGGTAGGGGCAAGCCGCCCCGACATCTCCCACCTGTGTATGTCTCATTGCCGGCTGTCCGCCTGTAATCGCCCGGCCGCTTCCGAGTCATTAGTCAAACGCTTCTCCTTTTAACATATTTTGATTTACGTCCGTAAATCATGTTCAGTTAGTGTTCACGCCGTCTTATTTCTTCTGTATGTCCTTGATGAAGTTCTCCATGTCCGAGGGGTTTTCAAAAAAGTAAGATCGGCCGCCGTGTGTGACCCTCAGTCGCGCCGGGAAAACTATTCCATATTGGACGTCCATCTCCCGCATCTTCCGTTTAACTCCATCGGATCTCCTCCGTTGTTTATGCAGCTCTGCAGAGACGTCCGGGAACAGCATCACTTGGCGATCTTTGTAGAATATGTTACCCATTTGTCCTGCAGCATTCTGAACGAGGACTTTATCCTTGTAATTAAGGAACTTCATGATCAGTGGTCTAGGCGGGCCATTTGCAAGTTTAGGGCCAGAGAGCCGATGGGCTCGCTCGATAACAATAGGAGAGGCTGGCGGCGCTAATCTCAAGGCTTCAGGGAGCCAGGATTCCAGGAATGCGTAGATATCCTTCCCTTCTGCCGCTTCAGGTAAATTCACCAATCGTAAATTGGATATTCTGCTCCTGTTCTCAGAGCTGTCCAGTTTCGAGGTAAGCTTGGCAACTTGTCCTTCTAGGCTCACGGCTCTCCTCTGCAGGGAGACGACGTCATCTTCGGCGTTTGGTATTCGCTCCTCCGTCTCGGATATTCTCTTCTGACATCTGGTCAGCTCACTTTTAACGCTGTTGTGGAGTTCTATTTTTTCATATAACATTACAAGACTGTTTGTTATTATTACATTATATGCTTATTGTGCTCATGACATTGCTATGACTATAGAATAAATAGACACAATCACTAATCCCAGGTTTAGCTTGCAATATTGAAAGTAGCAAGGTCAAGTGCAGAGACTGAGAGAACACAAAGAGGTAGTCAGAAAAGCACATCGCACCGGCCTTCACTTTGTATGGGAGCCGCGCTCCCCCGCAAAGCTAGGAAGCAACATTATGGTTTCCCACTATATCTGAAGAAACGTTAGAGAAAAAAAATTACGTATGATGTTGCCAGAGTAGGGAGGGACTTCCACAGGCCGGCCGAATGCTGATTGGAGGATCGTGTTGCCAAGAGACTCTATCTGAGTCTGCGCACCAACCAAAGAGAACCAAGTCTAAACCATGTTATTTCTTCAGCTAGTCTTGACCAATCATAAATGTACGGGCAACGCCCTGTGTAATAAAATGTATTGTCACACGAGGTTCGAGGCACTTGACGGATTTGGTGGTTACAGATTACAGCTTTGCTGCCTGTGATTCCTTGGCCAACTAAAATATATATTTTGCTCTCTTTACAATAAATAGTTCAACTTAAAAGTTGTCTGTCTTTTCTGGAATTCTGAACCCAACACTTTTGACAGCTGAAAGTAGCCCATCCAGTTTAGATGAAAACTCTGTCTTCAGGCCATTTATTGCTTGTATGATAGCATTGTCGGTGTTCTCAGGGGTAGCGTTAGCTTCTGAGCTACCCTTGCACTCCTTGCTAGCTGAGTTGTCGCCTTGCGTGGCCATAGCGTCCTCACTTGCTCCGTCTTCTGTTGAGTTTTCCGCCTTTTTTGTTTTTTTTGACGGTTTCTGTGGCATAATGGATGTTGTGAGGGTTTAGAATCAAATACTATGCAGTTTTAGGTGGGTTCCGAGTAATTAGAATAGGATTTTAGTAGGAATTGCAACCGTGCTGGGGAGTGTCAGCCTCTCAGCTCAGCGCCATAACCGGAAGTCCATTTAGAGGCTCTTACTTGTACATGTTGTCAAATCTTCCCCACCTTCTCCTCTGTGTTTACCCTACAAAGTGCTGGGTTTATTTCCTGTACTGTCCAGCTCATGTCTGAAGTCAATCACAAAAAGTACAATGATATTTCTATGATAGATGTATGAGCATAAGTCTGACATCGATTATACAAAGCTGACATAGAGGCAACAGTGGCCTGTACTACGAAGCCAGTTCAACAGACCCTGGATATATTTGAGTTATCTGGCTTAACTAACCCTAACAAACGAGATCTCGCTAAGCAGTCCTACGACGCTGGTTATCAACTCGGTAAATTAACCCAGGGTTTCTCTGTCCGGCTGAGAGCGTGTTCACGTGAAAGGGGCGGGGTTATTAACATTTGAAGATAGTTCAACTTTAAATCCATGACTTAAACAAATAAACAAGGATAAAAGCAACCTGCAAGAAGAAGTTTATCACTGCTCATCTAAGACACGAGTTTCGTCAACATAATGTTGCTTAAAATAACACTTCTGCATACAGTATGTGACAATGTAAGTGTTGCACGGCCAGACGTTTAAATGTAATATTCTGATTGCTCTGAAGATGGGCAGCCGAAGTGATATTCTATTGTTTGGGTTCACACAGTCTGTGATGTTTGCCAGCCGTCTTCCCTGCATACGGCAGTTTAACTGTATTTCCTTTATCCTTTAATATGACTTGATAGTTTTAAACTCCCAACACTGAGCTCTGATTGGTCAGCAGCCGGTGCTTTCACTGAGTTGATCTCTTGTCTGGTAGTAGGTTAGGTGTTCAGCATAAGTTACCATGGAGATCTACCCCGGTAAGAAGTGAACCAGCGTCGTAGGACCGAAAACCCAGAGTTAAACCTGAAGTTACTTCGCTAACCGCAAATCCTGCTTCATAGTACAGGCCACAGGATAGGTCTTCACATTCTAGAAATATCTCTTTGAAGGAGGTTCTTGATTAAGTACATTTGCAGCAGTCAGTATTGAGTGGAAAATGAGCAAACATGAGCATACAGTGGATGGGCTTTACACTCTCCAGGAGAGCTGTGGCGGGAAAATTAAGTAATGTTCCTCCAACTGTAACGTTGTATTTTAATTGTTATTACACATACCACCTCTAATTTTACCATGCTAGCATGGTCTCACTAGCTGATTAGTTCTTAACACAAACTACAGCTGAGAATGATGGTTTTAAGTTATAAACCAAAGTTTCAGTTTCAGTACCTTTTTCACATCCAAATTAAATTGGTAAATGTACTAGCCAAATGATGGCTAGATTTACCCCTTGACCCTGATCAACTTACCCCTTAGATGGGGCAAGTTAAGCCACAAGACAACTTCTCTTTGAGAATCATATTTTCATGGATAGATTATTATATTATTTTCAATGTGATTTGACAACAGTTTTTGTTGTTATTTTACTTCCACACATTTTTCCTTGCCTACAGGGACAACATAAGTACAAATTGGCTCATCCTACCCAATTCTCCCCTACACAGCCGACAGATCTGTTTATCAATCTTTTTTTCCTAGCATTCACTCAACAAATAAGCAGTGTAGGTGAAATACGATACAATATGAAGCTATAGCTGATTCATGGAGGAGCCCAACATCAGAACTCTTGAGGAGATTCTCTGCTCTGACCAGAGAGAACATTTCTTCTCATCAGGACCAGGTCTAAAATCACTAAGCTCTCAGATCTAAAGAGTATAATGAGTCTTTGGCCGGGGGTAATGGACTGCAACTTCTAAAAAAGGGTCCAATACCAAATCATTTGACATGAGCATCACAAATCACCTGTTACTCTTCACTGCCAATCTCAGAGACTGTGAGCCATTTCATGTACCACAAACCCAGATGGTGGGGATGATTGGTGCTCCAAACTGAATGCAGGCTGTTTGAAGTTGTTATTATATTCTTGTATATTCTGACGTGTGTGTGTGTGTGTATGTCTGTGTATGTGTCATCATTTACCCTCACAACAAAGGCAAAGACACGAGCAGCAGAGCGACGCGCTGCTGTCCTGGGAGTGAGGGAGTTGTTTTAAGAGCACTGCAGCTCAAACAAACACGCATTATTCATCCAGCCCGACACAATAACAGTAATCCTCCTCCTATACACAAGAGTGCTCATTAACTCCATTTCCACAGAGACTATTTGAGTGACTAAAACACATTAGCACAACAACCAGTGGTCAAAACATCCCATTTATCTTTGTCTTCCTGTCACCCGTCCCACAATGCAATCTGATAAACACGCAGGTAGACAGTAGAACAAAGAATGCACATGGGAAAGCAAGACATCACTACTCAGAAGAACGAGGGGGAGTCCCCTACGTCACTACAGCTCCCAGAGAGGAGGAGCGAACAGCCAGCAAGCGGGAAGTACGAAGACTTGTGTTGTGTGCTCTCTTCTTCTCGGCCGCCATTGGGAGAGGGAGCTGCAGCTCTCCTCTCCTCACCTGAACAATATCCTGCTTGTAAACTACCCGCGCCTTTTTTAATTAAAGTACCCAATTGAACCTTTTCAGAGACTCCATTTAGCCTCCTTTTTAAAGATTCTCTCCTGGACGCGAGAATAACGATCACAGTTTCCAATCTGGTTGATCCCGACGTGATCTTCGTTGGACCGGGAGAGACTAACAACCAGCTGTTTTCCGGGGACGCGGCATCCGTTCGACACACAAGCGAGCTCGAATAAATTCCGTAAGAGGAAACCTGTTATATCGAATTCCTCATAATTTATGCAGGACAATGTTAGATTTGTGTGTTTGACGGCTGCCGGCGGATCCTGAAAATAGCTGTGCATTTAATCTCAAAACAACCAAATGTATAACAATAACAATTCTATAAAACGTGGCGCTGCTCTGTTGCAGGCAGGGTGAGTTCACACTTTCTTTTGTTCTTCTATTTAACCCTGCATGCTATTAACCATGTGTGTGTGTTGAATTTTAAATATAAATGTGTGTGGTCATTGCACTTCGGATAGGTGTCTTGTTGCGTTTTCACGTAGGTGTCTCTTGTTACGTTAGTAGTTAGTTAGCCTATGACGTAAGGGTATTGTTAGAAATTAAAATCAATGTTTTAATGGGGAAATGTAGTTTAAACATGCCGTCAGTTTTAATGCTCTTTTATACTGAAAAAACAGAAATTCTTGTGCACAAGCAGTTAAGCTTTTATTCTGAAAATCCTTCATCTACGGTTAGCATTTAGCATGTGGCTAATATACGATTTCCTGAAGAGGTGAATTTAGTAGCGAAATGATATGGAGTGGTGCAAACCGAAGCCTACTGATTTAACACTACAACTATAGATGTCGAGATACTACCATGCTGAATATTAAATGAAGGTACAGTTTATTTGAATACATTATTGTTTACAGACGAGAGTAGCATGAGACAACATCCGGAATGACCGGAAACCAAACGAGCCGAGAAGTATTTTTTAGAGTATTGATTACAGCGTTTAGAATGTGTTAAATGAAAAGTGATGAAAGAGAATATGAGGAGAAACGGCGTGTTAAGCATATATTGAATGTGAAAAGAACCTATCCTCTGTTTAAGTGCAATAACGGACATTGGAGACGAGGCGAGCCGGCTGGCGGGGAGGAGCCAGCAGAGGATATATAACAGCACCGGAGGAGAGATCCATTCTTTTCTTTTCCCTAACGAGGAGCGGATCACAGCTGTTTGTCTGACTGAACAATATCATGCTTGGGACCAACCCGCGCCTTTTTTAATTAAAGTACCCAATTGAACTTTCACAGAGACTCCATTTAGTCTCCTTTTAAAGCTTCTCTCCTGGTCGGGAGAATAACGAACACAGTTAACAATCTGGTGAATTCCCTGACGTGATCCCGCTGACCGAGGAGAGAAAACCAACCGGCTGTTTCCTGGAGCTCAAATCAATCGGTAAGAAGATGCCTGTTATGACAAAGATTCTTCACTAGTTAAACTAGGCAAAGTTAGATTTGTGTGTTTGACGGCAGCCGGCGGATCCTGAAAATAGCTGTGCATTTTAATGTTAAAACAACCCAAATTGATAAAATAATCACTCTAAAACCACGAGGCGTTGTTTTGTCACAAGCAGGGTGAGTTCACACTTTCTTTTGTTCCATTAACCCTGCATGCTATTAACCACGTGTGGGTGTTGAATTTTAAATATAAATGTGTGTGGACATTGTACTTCGGATAGGTGCCTTGCTGTTTTCACATAGGTGTCTCTTGTTACGTTAGTAGTTTTTTAGCCTATGACGTAAGGGTATATAGCCCATTTGACGATTTTTGTTAAGATCTGGAGACATAGCGAATCGGTTAAGGGCTGAGTAAGTGAAAACCAGCGGGGCATAGTGAATCAACTCAGGGTTAAGACCGAAGTCAGTGCTTTAAAGAAAGTCCTTTTCAAGAAAAGGCTTGGTTAAGGTCTAAGCCTTTATCAGTGGTTAAAACTGTTCTGTTTTAAACAAGATATTGCAGGTGGGTTACGGTAATCGGAATTACAACAGCAGTGCAGTAATAAGACGACGGTCTATTATCAGTGGCTGATAGGTCTCCATATTGGTCCCGGTTTGGCGTGTCCAAATAGCAACAGTTAACCATAGTCGACTATAAAGTCAAATATTACGTGAACAGGTTTATAGCTAGTGCGTAAGGGTTCCTAACTTTAAGTGATGATATCAATAAGATAAAGCCCATAGTCGACTATAAAGTCAAATATTACGTGAACAGGTTTATAGCTAGTGCGTAAGGGTTCCTAACTTTAAGTGATGATATCAATAAGATAAAGCCCATTTTTTCATAGTAGCCCATTTTTTCATAGTAAACAAGATAGAAATGTTGTTATTTTAAACTAAGTGTTGTTTTGGCTTGTATTTCAGGGTTTATAATACCACACCAGTGGTTTACTTTGTTACGGTTCGTTTAAAGATCACCTCGCCATTGTTTAAACTCCCACCTGAGAGCCGCATGGACAAATCTCTTTGTCTACAGGTCAGAGTGCGAAATAATCGGGTGCCATCTTGTTTACACCCCACATGTGGAAAAACAAAGACAGGGCAATCGCCATTTCGTGAAATGCAAATTCAATTTGCTCCTTTTGCTTTGTATTTGCATTTACACAGAGCATCCACCAATTAGAAGTAGCAGACTAGAACATTTAGCAGACTATTTTTGTAATTATGAGAAGGATACAGATTACAAGTGATGTTGTTCCCCCACACAGAAAACTATTGTGTCCACACAACTAGTGAGGTCAAGAAGACGGGCTTCCACCCAAAATATGCAAGGAGCGGCGATACACCTGACGTGAAGCTGTCCAGACCTGAAAACAGAAACTCGATTCTGCTGTGGTGAAGTCTGGCTACAAAGGGAGGTGTCCGATAGGGTCGCTTGTCTCAAACCAGTGAAGAAGTCAACAAGAACCCAGTTGAACTAGAGAGTGACTGTTAGCGGGAAAACTGTGACGGAGCGACAGAGACTGGCCCAACATTTTCCAGCCAGTACATAGATAGACCCCGTCAGAAGACCGGGGCTGTGTTTAAAGGGGAACTTCATTTATTCTTAGCCAGAAGTGCAGTTTTTAATCAAACAATTATGTGATTTATGGAGTCAGATTACATTTTTCTCATAAACACAATTTTATAATCGGTCTGAAGTATCTGTTTTAAGGCATGAGCCGCAGATTAAATAACATAAGACTGATTAAGAGCTTGGATGAAGAAGTTGTAGGGTTTTTACAGCAGTTTCAAGAATCAGTCTTTATTTATTTATTCTTGAGTAACTTTACTGATTTATAGTGTAGTGCGTAAGGCAATATCTCATTTGAGTGAGGGGCACCAGCCCTTCATGCAGGTCACTCTCTGTGAGAATAGTTCATATTTTCCCTCCAGTTTGGAGAAAGATGATTTTTTCATATGTTAGTTCAGCAGTGTCAACCAATCCTCTAATCCTAGAGTTATTGAGACGCATTAGCGACACCAGGGGTATTGTTTTTCGCAGCAACGATGATGCATAATACCATGACAAAAGCCATTATTGAAACAAGTAAACTATTAGAAGTGCTAATGGGAAATGTTTTTGTGAATATGCATTTATGCCATCAGAAAGCCATACATCATATGATATTTTTGTACGCCTTGTGGGTACACGGAGAATTTATATTTATTTAATGCAACGTTGTGGGATTTCCATGTCCTGTTCATAATACGGTAATCATTACAATATTAATTGAGCATTTTATGCTCAAAGGAGGGAGTGTCATGATTATACAGATATGTTGATTTCAGTGACGTTGTAGTTAATAAATAATAACATGTAGTCAACAATAGGTCTCATAACAACAAGAGGTATGCCGAAGCTTGGGCCTTCTCCAAGGAGGGAGTGGTCCAGTTTTAGATATTAGACGAATAGAAGTGGATGAATATGTCAGAACTCTGAGTAATATTATGCAAGTTTTGTCTACACAGCAGGCTAGGAAAACTACAGAGATACCAGACGAGACACCAGAAGAGACTCCTGTTCGGCCAGGTGATTGGGTAAGGGTGAAAGTTCACAAAAGACAGTGGGCTCATCCCCGGTGGACGGAAGCGTGAAAAGTTGTAACAAACTTCACACGCGCTCCGGGTTAAAGGTAAAGAAAAAGGAGCAAATTGACACCACCTCACACATTGTCACCCTTCACTGGCAACTTCCAGAACATTATTGGGAGTTAGGACTGATTTGGCAGAGCTGGAACAAAACAATAAATAGAAATAAGATAAAGATAGAAACAGCTCAAAAGACAAATTGTCTATAGATTTTTATAGATTGTACATTAATGTGAAAACCTATTTTTTTGTTTTACATCTGAAAAAGAGTCCAATTTTTTGTATGTTATTTTTGGACTCATTATTTAAATTCTGTAACGGACACAACCAGGGATAAAATAGAGATGATGACGAGAACAAAGCCAAACCAATTGTGGGGTCCCCTAGGGATAAGAGTCGGAATAGCATTGTTGATTGTGCTCATTACACTTGGCACCTTGTTGGTTGGATGGGGAGTACAATATCAAGTAAAACATGGAACCATTAGTTCACTCATAGAGAATGCCCACATCACTAACAAGACTCCAGCTGTGTTTCACAGACTTTCACTTATCCTCAGAGCCAAAAGATCAGCTGAGCAACAAGAGGAGGAGTTAGAAATACTCGGTCCCAAACAAGAGGCGGTTATAATCAAGATGATTCACCCCCCTATATGCAGTTCTTGTATCAAATGATGAGATGGGTTTAAGTGATATGTAAGTGATGGGGATTTACAGATTAGGGGAATCTCTAAATACACTGGATCCATGTTTTAGTCTGTACCAGAAACACCCCCTGTTAAGTTTATGAACAACCGACCGGTGACCTGAGTAGAATTATTGAAAATGATTACAGTTGAAACAGGCTACGAACCCACAAGTACAGCTTTGTACGTACAAACTCTATGAACCAAATTTCCTAGCAGACAGTGGCGACATTGCAGATATGTCCAGTCACCAAAGTTACTTATGTTCTAAATAACAGTGAGATTTAAAGTGATGGAGAAAATATCGAGACGTTCCTTTATAGTGTGTGAAATATGTGGTGCTTGAAGCAACTAGGTATTTAAATTTATGGAAGAAAGTGGTTTCCTGAAAGAGTTAATTGGAGTAAACATGTTACAGTGGGTGAAAACAATGTTTAGGGATATGGTACAATTATTAGAAAACATAAACTGGGCTTAGATGACATTTAACATCAAAGAAAGATAGTATGGTTAGGAAAATAGAGTGGGAAAGATTGGATTTATTTTACCTCAGTGTGTTAGAATTAACTATAGATAATGCGTCCCGAGATCTCTCTCTCTCTATCTCTCCGCCTGTCAGAACGCTACGACCCCAACTTCCAAGCAGACAAAAGACCTCACCACGGAAGACTCCTCCTCCTCCATTGAACAGACAGAGAAGCAGAGCTGAACCATCTCCACCTGAGGAATCCAGAACTACAGGTGACATAAAAGGCACACTCATCGGTCCCCCACAGGACATGAAGTTCCAAGCTGAGCCACAAGATTTGGACACAAGAGCAGAGTGTGGGACATGAGAGCGGAATACGCCCTCCATGCAACAAAGTAGAGACTGTAAAGGAGGAGATGAAAAGCAAAGCAGATGGGACACTGAAAAGAGTTACAGCGGAAGGATCTAAGAGCAGATGGACTGAGGAGAAGGTGGACGGAGGAGAAGACAGGCCGGAGGAGTTGGCATAGTCCGGCAGAATGTGAGGGGGTCGTGGCTTGACAACCAGAGGGGGAGAGAAGGAAAACGGGAGTGAGTGAGTTTACACATAAACACACTTATTCACCAACGAGAAATACGGAAAGAAAAATATTTATTAGCCATGAATTAATCAATTGGTTAATTTATAAAGAAAGAAAGAGGAAACTATTAAATAACCCTAAAAACACACTGAGGGTAGAACATATTATTCAAACTTTTCATCATATGAACAAATTATTCTTTAAGAGTTTTTTATTCATGTGTGAATTTGGGTAAGATTTAATTTGTTACAGTATAGACCTACAGTTTAAAGGGATGGTTTTAGTAACCACTCTATAAAAGCAGACAAATCTTTATTTGTATGGAAAATGTTAAAGGTAGAGCTAGTACCAAGCCAAAGATAGTATTCCAATCTAGAGTATTGATTTCTCCATTGTAGCATGGTTATTACCTCAGGAGGGAAGATTAAGGTGGAAATAACATTTGTTTTTCGTCCAAGATGTAGAGTTTTAAAAAGACAAAAGAGAGATTGCACATTTTAATAAAAAAAAAAAACTAATATAATTGGGAGTAATACATGCGGGCCTTGGATCACTCATTGTGATGGTGCATATTTTACAACAAATATCGTTCAGGCAGAAGGGGTCGCTCGATCCACCCTGCAGATGTTTTAAATCTTACTTGCAGCTTCAGAGGGAGCGCACGGCACCAGAGTATGAGTTTTAAAAGACAAGCGCCACCAGCTCCTAAAGGTCATCCATTCAATCAGTGATGACCTGACTTTTAGAGATGTTGTTTAAAGGAGAAACATACCTGCCATAGGTGTAAATTCCTGAATTGAACTGCAAACCATTAATGAAATGACTTCTGTTTTAAAGTCCTTGTGAAAGGAGGGAGGGTAAATTTCTCATGAGGAGATAATTACAAATGCTAGCAGAACAAGACGACCAACCCCCGTATTCAGATGTTGATGACAATGATGAGTTAGTTTACATGATATGGATATTCGGAGATGAGATTGATCAATGAATGTCCAGCTGATGTGATTCTTTACATTATGAAATCATGTGAAGAAGTGAGCAAAATAAAATGCTAAAATGGAGTGAATCCATTTCAATTTACTTTACACTATTCCAAGATATTTTATTTTATTCTTTATTACTTTATACTATTCTAATATGGTGGATCTCATGTTGTAAAAATCATTGCTGTTTCTTTTCACTTTGTAAAAACAAGTGCCTTAACACTGAGCGTGGTATGAGAACGGTTTCTGTGAAAGGAGGGACGAAGAAATGTTCTGATACCAAGCCATTGCTGCTATTTTGAAGAATGATATTGAATGTAAACACTAGAAGTTATGCACAAGGGAAAACTTTTATGTTTGAACACAGACAAGAATTTATTTTGTATTTTTGTAAAGCCGGCTGCAAAACCATTCCATTTGATTGTATGTTTGTTAATATGAGATATGTAACATGCAAAGTTCAGATGAAGAACTCATTGATTTCAGTATTATACATACATTTTTAGGGACTGTTAGAAATTAAAATCAATGTTTTAATGGGGAAATGTAGTTTAAACATGCCGTCAGTTTTAATGCTCTTTTATACTGAAAAACCAGAAATTCTTGTGCACAAGCAGTTAAGCTTTTATTCTGAAAATCCTTCATCTACGGTTAGCATTTAGCATGTGGCTAATATACGATTTCCTGAAGAGGTGAATTTAGTAGCGAAATGATATGGAGTGGTGCAAACCGAAGCCTACTGATTCAACACTACAACTATAGATGTCGAGATACTACCATGCTGAATATTAAATGAAGGTACAGTTTATTTGAATACATTATTGTTTACAGACGAGAGTAGCATGAGACAACATCCGGAATGACCGGAAATCAAACGAGCCGAGAAGTATTTTTTAGAGTATTGATTACAGCGTTTAGAATGTGTTAAATGAAAAGTGATGAAAGAGAATATGAGGAGAAAAGGCGTGTTAAGCATATATTGAATGTGAAAAGAACCTATCCTCTGTTTAAATGCAATAACGGACATTGGAGACGAGGCGAGCCGGCTGGCGGGGAGGAGCCAGCAGAGGATATATAACAGCACCGGAGGAGAGATCCATTCTCTTCTCTTCCCTAACGAGGAGCGGATCACAGCTGTTTGTCTGACTGAACAATATCATGCTTGTGACCAACCCGCGCCTTTTTTAATTAAAGTACCCAATTGAACTTTCACAGAGACTCCATTTAGTCTCCTTTTAAAGCTTCTCTCCTGGTCGGGAGAATAAGGAACACAGTTAACAGTATATATGCCCATTTGACGATTTTTGTTCAGATCTAGAGACATAGCGAGTCGGTTAAGCACCGAGTAAGTGAAAACCAACAAGGCATAGCGAGTTAACTCAGGGTTAAGTAACTGAAGTCAGTGCTAGTCGAAAACAGTTGAGAACTGTTTTAGAAAAAGTCCTTTTAGAGGAAAAGGCTTGGTTAAGGTCTAAGCCTTTATCAGTGCTTAAACTGTTCTGTTTTCAACCAAGATATTGCAGGTGGGTTACGGTAATCGGAGTTACAACAGCAGTGCATTAATATGACGACGGTCTGTTAATAGTTGCTGATAGGTCTCCATATTGGTCCCGTCTAGCGTGTCTAAATAGCAACAGTTAACCAATAGTGGACTATAAAGTCAAATATTACGTAGATAGGTTTATTGCTTATGCGTAAGGGTTCCTAACTTTAAGTGATGATATCAATAAGATAAAGCCCATTTTTATAGTAATCTAGATAGAAATGTTATTATTTTAAACCAAGTGTTGTTCTGGCTTGTATTTCAGGTTTTATAATACCACACCAGTGGTTTACTTTGTTGGTTCGTTTAAAGATCAACTCGCCATTGTTTAAACTCCTCTCTGAGAGCCACATGGGCTATTTTCAAATCTCTTTGTCTACAGGTCAGAGTTCGAAATAAACGAGTGACATCTTGTTTACACCTCACATGTTGATTAACAAACACAGGGCAGTCGCCATTTTGTGAAATGCAAATTCAAAGCACTCCTTTGTTTGTGCTTATGCAGTTGGTGGCAGGAGATGAGGCATTTTACTAGGCATACCATTTTGTAAAGAACAGCATACTTCTTGTCAGTGTTGAAACTAGAAAATAGTCAGGCTACATTAACGTTGGAAGTTTGGTATTTGGAGGGAAGGAATATTGTATCTGATTTTGGAAGTATTTCTGCTTGCAAGTGTGTATTGGCTAGGGCAGGGGTCGGCAACCCGCGGCCCTTTAAGCCCTCTGCTCTGGCTCCCTTGAGCTTAGACAAAAAATAAGAAGGAAATAAAATAAAAGTATTTGTAGGACTATTTATATTTTGTTGCATGGTTGAAAATGTTTCTTATCTTGTATTTTGAGGTGATACTGTGACACATAAATAAAAAACAAAACGGTTTTAATTAGGTCAACTAAAATATGCGTCACATCCTGCTACGGTCCCGCGCGAGCGCCTTTTCCTGCAGGTGAATAACCTGACCCCCGGCTCGATGAGCGAACTATGGATAAACCAAAGAAAAGTACCGGAGGAACACAGGATTTAATTCTTTGTGGACAGAGTTATATGCTTTCACATCTAATGATGCTGGTTTACCGGTATGTTTGATATGTAGAGAGAAGTTGTCAAAGGTGCTGCACTGCAGCCTTTACGTATCGAGAAACAACGGGAACAACACGGAGAGGAAGACAGCTGACGATCTTCAGTCATAATTCAATGGGGTATGCAGTACTCGAGTTGAGGGGGGATGGGGGGGGATGGCATCCCCCTTAGGTATTAAAATGGTCAAAACCATCCCCCTTGTCCCCCTTCCCATCCCCTGTTATTTGATCAATTAATGTGGAAATATTGCCAATGTTTAATTTTCAACATTCTACATTTTATATGTGCACGTCACGTGCCCCTCGTCCACATTATTTTAGCCGCTAAAATACTGTTGACGAGGGGCTCGTGCACATATCACGATCACGAAATTGATGTCAAGTCAGTCAGCGTCAACGATAGCAGCGCAGCCTGTGCAAGCATCATGGCCAGTAAGCGACAAGGACAGCTTGACCTGAGGGACTACTTCGGCTTTAAGAGGACAAAAAGTACCACTGAAGGTAAGTCAAGAATACTTTTGATATGTCACCAAATGTGTAATCTCTGGACAGAGGCGATAACAACAGAGTTATAGTTTGGTTGCTTACGTTTTTTTTCTTGTTAACTAGCCTAACGCCAGGCAGCTAGTACTAGCTGCTATAGTAACCAACGTCAGGTTAGACCTTTCTTATATTCACAAAGTTAATGTCAGATTTGATTTCTTTTTCACATGGAATATCCGCAGGGTTTCCCACAGCTCTTTACTGCTTAGGCGGCCGCATAAGCAACACACTTAACTAGCCTAGAGATGTTCAGTCGGGGAAAAAAGTTAAATGTAATTTAGGATGAGGCAGAGCAAGCTAGTGTACAAGCAGAGACGACAGGGGCAGAAGAACACAGAGAAGAACAGGTGTCGTTGACGGTTCCTGAAACAGCCGGTGAAGTTCAGTTAAGGATGGTAGATAGTCCAAGTTTGGGATTCTTCAGTATGAAAACTGGTTCCGAAAGAACCCATTTGAATTAAGGTTCCTGGAGGATCTTTAGGCTGATTTTGTGTATCAATTCGATGATCATGTATCCACTAGTGATTTAAGCACTTTGTTTGATAAGCTTTCCATTCATTTTAGTGAGATCATATAATATAAATTAAGTGTGAAAATTGCACCTTTAGTCACTGTGAGCGACCAAAATGTATTACTTAAAAAGCTTTAAATGTGATGCATGCCTCCGAATCGTGTGATAGCGGCTTCTGGTGGTTGAATGTCATCGCTCTTATTGTATATGAAAAAAAAACACAACTTGACAGTAGGCCTACTTCACTGTCTGCTCATCCTAACAAAACCATAATGCCGTTGTTTTCTTCATATAGAGGATAATCATGGCGAGGAAGCAGGAAGGAGAGCAGAGGAGCCTAGAGCTGGAGAAGGAACAGGTTTGATAATTCTAAATAGACACTTTTCTTTTTCGAAGAGGGGAAATGTATCTTACCAAGTGGGGTTTTAACATAGATTTTATGTTTTTGTGGTAGAAAAAAGAAGAGAGGAGGAGGCAGAAGCAGGGCGAGATAGTGTCGATGATTCTGACCAAAATAACCAGGGAGATAATGAGCAAGATATCCCTGAATGCTGGACATCTACCAAGTTCAGGGAGAAAAAAAAGTATTATCCATGGCTAATATGTCAAAGCAAAAAACTTGGCTGCCTAACCTGCCAGAAAATGAAAGTGGTTGGGCCAAATACAGGTGGGAGCAGCCAGTTGCATATTGCTGAGGAGTGGTCCAACGTTAAGGTTACAGCCTATGGTACAAACCGAGCAGCACAGCTGCAGTCTCTTCGTAAGAAAATACACAAGCATAAAATGTCAGACTATCACCAAGCAGCTGAGAAAACCATGGAAAAAGCAAAAGAAAAGACATTGGAAACATTGACTTCTGAAATGCAAAGGGATCACTTCTTAACTACTGATAGGGTATTTCGTACAGTTTACAAGATTGTGAAATCTGGAAGGCCTTTCACAGATCTACCGTCCGATATTGATCTGCAAGTCTTGAATGGACTAGACATGGGAAGAACTTTACATTCAGACTATTCCTGTGCAACAATCAGCCAACACATAGCAAATGAAATGCGAAAGAGAGTAGTTGGAAAGGTCCTTCAAAGTGGAACAAAACTTTCTGTTATGATAGATGAAGCTACAACTGACAGTAAAAAATCAGTATTGATCATTTATATTAGAGCGAGCTTAGGGATGAGTGAAGAGCCCCTAACATTCTTCTTGGATCTAGTTGAGCTTTCTGCTACCAATGCAGGTGAAATCTATCAAGCTCTAAGGAAAAATCTGTCACATCATGGCTTCTCTGAAGCTATTCTGAGTGAACGCTTTGTTTGCTTTGCATCAGATGGAGCTTCTGTAATGCTTGGAAGTAAAGCAGGTGTTGCAACCAAAATCGTAGAAAAGTTTCCAAACGTAATGGTGTGGCACTGCATGAACCACCGTCTTGAGCTGAGTGTTGGAGATGCTGTTGAAGAAACTGTAGGGATGAATGACTTCCAGTTTTTCTTTGACAAAGTGTACAGTCTCTATCATGCATCGGCCAAAAACCGCCGTGAGATCACTGAATGTTGTGAGGAACTTGCTTTACAGTGTCTGAACATAGGGAGAATTCTCAGCACTAGATGGGTGGCATCCAGTTACAGGACCATTAAAGCTGTATGGCAGCAGTACCCTGCAATCCACAAGCACTTTTCCAATGCCTCAGTTGATCCTAAAAGAAGTTCAACAGAGAAATGCATGTTCAGTGGTTTAATAGATCGCCTTTCTAATGTCACCTTTGTGCACAATCTTGGAATCATGTATGATGCTTTAGAAGAGTTGTCTGAATTCTCTCTCTCTCTTCAAGACAGAAACATGACGCTCCCCAAGGCTTTAGCAATACTCAGTCGGCAGGTCCGTGTGTTGAAGTCCATGGCAGAGCAGCCTGGACCAGCGGCAGAAGTGGCTCAGACTGCAATCGGTTTGAAGCTATTCAAAGGGGTGCCACTAACAAATAATTTAAGACACAGCAGAGAAATAAACCACCAAAATTGTTTTCATGCTTTGGCTGCTAAAATTGAGACAAGAATGGGATCACTGCCTGGAAAACAGAGAAGCAAAGAAGAGTACCAGAGCTTTCTTGACAATGTCAAAGTGCTGCAGCCATCAAACTGGCCAGATGTGTGTGGTGTTCGTTATGCCGAAAAGGAAATACAGGAACTCTGCTACTTTTTCAAGCTTGATGATGGCAGACAAATTCAGAGAGGAATGAGGGAATATGTTGATATGGTGAAACTCAAAACTGTTGATGAAATGACACCACAAGCACCAGAAGAGCTAAAGCCCCTCCTTCAAGCAGTGAACACACTGGTCATCTCCACAGCTGAGTTTGAGCGTGGGTTCAGTCAGATGAACATTTTAACCACAACTAGAAGCACGCTAGAGGTAAAAAGTATGTCAGCCTTGCTTTTCATCAAGTGTGTTGGCCCTCCACTACAAATGTTCAAACCAGAAGTTTATGTCAAGTCTTGGCTTCAAAGTCGTAGCTTGGCTAATGATCTGAGAGCAAGAGCCCGGAAAGTTGTCATTAAAAAACATGATTATGAAACTCTTTGGAAGATCCTATGAGATACTACAGTATAGGGGAGAATTGGGTTGGTAGCCATTGAATAAAACTGTTTATTTGTATTTGTATATCATATTATATGTATTATTTTCAGATTTTGTAAATAGTATATTTGTTTAATCCATGTTCTTGCACTTGAATTAAAATGGACTTGACTAGAGAGGATTCATGTTCAATGTTTTGTGAGGTTTTGTTTCAACATTTAATGGATGAATTCCCAGTAGATTTATAGGTATTGTGAGTGTGAAGTTGAAGTTGAAGTTGCACTTGCACCCAGTGGGAAAATGTGTCCTCTGCATTTACCCTAACTATGTAGGAGCAGTGGTAGCCATGGGACCAACTCTAATTCTGAGGTGCCTTGGTCAAGATCAATGACAGGAGTATCTGACACGTAATATATCCATAGCATGCAAGTTGTTTTACAGTAATAGAATATAATAATTATCTTTGTGCTTAAACACTAATCAAAAGGGTAAAAGGGTACAACGTTGGTCTCCCACCAAATGCGCTGTCATCAGATCAAATTAAGGGCCCTTAAGACAGTCAGCACCAAACATATATCCAGTCTACTCAACTACCCTGAATTGCAGGTTAGTTTTTGTTTTTAATCTCCGGGGGGGGGGGCATGCAGATCCACCATCCCCCCTGGCTTTTTTTTACAACTTGACCACTGGGGGTATGTAATTTATTTCAGAAACACTTTTTGTTATATTCCATGGAATGCTCTTAACATCCCGATAGCAATGAATATATTAAATGCTTTGACAATAAATACATACAAAAATTAATCTCTGGAAGCCGTAGCGCTGTAAAAAGCACGACCAATCATCCTGAGCCGGCCCGGCTAAAATAACTGGATGGCCTACCTGCGTGTCAGCGTGTCAGCGTTTCAGCCTTCGGTCTGTGCACACATTTATCTCGTGCCCTCATTGGTCATGTGCGCGTTCGTGTGTGTTGGAGGAGGGGCTCTGTGAGGAAGTCTGAAGGAAGAGGCATATTTTTTCCGGTTGTGTATTTTCAAATTCTAGCGCACTCAAGCTGGTTTCTCCTACTTTTAACTATTTTTAGGGTGCAGCTTTATGTTTTATTTATTTCAAAGTGGGCCCATTTTAATAATATTTTGTTTCCTTCAAATGTGCAGAGGACTCCCCAAGTGCTGTGTTTAATTTATTTTAAAGTAGGCCGGTGTATTATTTTTAATTCTCCTTATAGGAGTTCTTTGTTTCTTATTAGAGGTTAACAGTTTTATATAATGTAATAAATAGCCTAATAAATGCAAAAAAACTGTAGTTTTTGTCTGATATAACAATAAATAGGCTACAACTTTATTAGCTATGAAATATGTTTTGCGGCTCCAGACAAAAAAATGTTTTGGAAAAAGGAGCAAAATGGCTCTTTTGGTCAAAAAGGTTGCAGACCCCTGGGGTAGGGTGACCAAACGTCCTCTTTTGCCCGGACATGTCCTCTTTTCACGCCCTGTCCGGGTCGTCCGGGGGGGGTTTATAAATTCATGAAAATGTCCGGGTTTCGCGGACCGTTTGCATGTACTTAAATTGACTGGCGCATTGCACAGAATACTACGGTACTCTGTTGCGTGTGTGACGTAATCCCTGAGTCTGAAGCTTTGTGGGCGGCTCAACAACTACGCTGACACACAAACAGAGGAAGGGGACAGAGCGGGCCGCAGATCACATTCACAATGCCAAAGCGCAAATATACTTTTACAGATGAATTGCAGAAGAAATTACAAATGTACCGACCCGGTCGGAACAAATGGGAGGCGGAGTGCACCATGTGCAAAGCTTGCACATACGTGTTTGTGTCCAATAAAGGTGCAGGCGATCTTAAAGCGCACATGGACACAGACTGCAGACAGCTGCACTAGGCAAGATTTTAGCTGGCAATGAAAAACCTCTACAAAAGACCAATACACTACAAACAGAGAAACATATTGATATGGCGGACAGCTTATATAAAAAGGCTTCAAATGTATTTAGTATTGCCTGAACATGTTTTAATTGGGGGGTGGACTTCACATCCTCTAGGGGGGTCCGGGGGTGCCCCCCCGGGAAGATTTTTTTTAACATTTTAAAGTAAAATGCTTCAATCTGGTGCACTTTGAGGGCCCAAACTAGAGACTGATCTAGGGAATACAACTCTAAAACACCCATATGAAAAAGATCGGTTTGCATTTTAATAATCAAATACGTATCTGAACATATCCAATAACCCATAGCCAATAACAAATAAATGTAGGCTAACTTTTATTTTTGTGGTTCATTTATATCTTATTTTATCAGTTAACATTAATTTATTTATGCATATTGTTAAATATCTCCAGTTTTAAACAATATTTTTGGTTTACTGTCCTACAGTAGCCTATACATTGGAATGATTTCAAACCTGTTTTTATTTATCCTAATAATTATAGAGGAGTGCCTTGGAAATATTTGTTTACATAAATTGTGATCAAAACGTTTGAGACCCACTGAGATAACTTAGACTAAAGTGAACTATCTATCTAGGAGTCCTTTACCTCACTGAGCCTCTCAGTCTGACAGGAGAGGACTCTCCCTCCACATTATTGTAGAAACAGCTTCTTATATCCGTTAGCGCAGCAGAAGCTAACAACATTCCCCGCCGGTACCGGTGCACCCCCTCTCTCTATCTCTCTCTCTCACGCTGGCTGTGAGCTGCGGGCGCCTGATAAGCCAACATCCCCCACTTTCATCACTTACAGCGGCCATTGTACAGGGCAAATGGAAAATGTAACCGGGGTGAAAATGGTGTTATCTTTACTTAATTATGAATGTTGTTACATCAAGGCTGAAAATTCTTTTTTTTTTGATTATATTTGTATCTAATCTTGTGGAAGTGTAGTTCCCCTGTCCTCCACCAGGGGGTGCTGCAGCACCCTCAGCACCCCTACTTCCCACGGCCCTGCTCATAGTGATCAAGAAGTTTTTTGAAAACGAATTCAGTGAGATCAACCTCTGGCACATGCACTCACTCATGTCTGCGTTCCACACCCACATTCAAGACATGGAAAAGGAGAAGAACTCCATTATGGAGGTAAAGAAAATAATGAACAGCATCCACACCATTCTTCTTGAACGCAAGAGCAACAACTTCATGTCCCTTAAAGTTAAGGGACTACTGGCACAAAAGCGTAGTGATGGACTTGGTAAGGAATATGACCAGTTCTGTGCTGATGTGCAAGGCCTGTACAGTACATGTCTGTAGTATCTGGAGAAGTGGATGAATCCCATGGAAGAGTTCTCCACATTCACGTGGATGGATCTGAGTGAGCCACCAGAGTGGAATGATGTGGAGGCCTGCATCAAGTTCCTAGGAGAGAAGGGGGTGATAATTGATGATGTCAAGTGTTTTGACCAGGTCACCAATCTGAAGAGATTCACAGAAAGGTGCAACCGTGATGAAGAGTTCAGTGGCCTGCAGGTGCACCAGTAGTGGACCAAATATTTTGAGAAGGCCAAAAGGATTGCATGTTACTCAGAACTACTGAGATGGCACAGTTTGTCTTTGCACTTTCCTCTCACAATGCAAATGTTGAGAGGGTTTTCTCACTGATGCAGAGCCAGTGGACCAAGGAGAGGAACCAGCTGTCTGTTGAGTCACTGAAGGGGATTCTATTTGTGCAATACAATTTGAAAGACATGTCTTGCAAAGACTTTCATGCTTATTTGTTGAGCAACCAAAAACTGCTGGGAAAGATCAGCTCCACAGCTAAATATCGATGGGCAGACAAGGAGGATGAAGAAGAAAAGCAGGATGAAGAAGATTGAAGTATGCAGCTATGCAGAGAGAGAAAGCTATGTAGCTGTGGGAGAGAAACTTTAAACTTTTAATTTTAAATTGGGACCCTAGAAAACTGTTTGAAGCTAGAAATATGTGAAAAGTTGTCATTTCACTGTGGTTGTTTACAATGACAGGGCCTGGAATTGTGTTTACAAACATTTAAAGTAGGCTTATATTTGGTTCATGGTGCCTCAAAATGTGTTTGGTTTGATTAGGTAATCAAATGTTATGTTATGTTATGTTCACTAATGGCTATTATGCAAATGTGAAATCCAAAACTGCATAGTGCACTTTTAAAATAATTAGATTAGTGTCTTTGTGAGGTTACTGTTTTATTGTTTACATTGACAAAATACAAAGAGATTATTTGTTAAAGCTGGATTTTCTATTTTCTACTATTTCATATATTTTGTTATTTATTTTTGACCAGTAAGACTTGAAAAGAGAGCTATTATTTTTGTTACAGGTTGATGTTTAAGTTATTCTTGTGCATTTGAGATTTGTCAGAGATAATTCTAGGCATAATAAAGCATGTTGATTGTTGAGTAACCTTGCTTTGGTGTGTCTTTGGTTATAGAGAGATATTATTGTGTTATATACAGTAAAATAATATAAATAATAATTTGATATCCATACAGAGGAGGCATACTTTAAAACAATAAGGCATCTTTGAATAAACGTTGAGTATCATTAAGTATCTCGAGGCTGGGGGAAGCATGTCCTCTTTTTTGGAAATCAAAATATGGTCACCTTAGTGCAGAGGTGCCTAGTACGTCGACCGCGGTCGACCAGTCGACCGCAGGGGCAATGCTGGTAGATCGCGAGTCATTCATAAAAACAAAAATCCAGCTCCGTTAAAATAGACAAAACAGGTTTTGATCCCTCCTCCCTTGGCCTCCCTGACACTTAATTCAGGAGTTTACTTGATTGACAGAAAAAGCGACCTATCACTTTCCAGTCTGTTAACCCAGAATGCAAAGCGATACAAAATCAGTCAAGTGCCGGGAAAACTCAAATTAAGTTAAAGAGATAAACAAGATAAAAACAACAAAATGAGTGCGGGACCGAGGAAAAAGCTAAAAACATACCACTTCCATCCAGAATGGGAGGAAGAATATTTGTTTGTGATGTCACATTCAAAGGTTATTTGCCTTATTTGTAAAGCAAGTGTCGCTCTGCCAAAGAAAGCTAACGTGGAGAGGCATTATCGGAGTGTTCACAAGGCATATGACAGTGACTTCCCTCCGAGTAGCGAGTTAAGAAAGAGAAAGGTGAGGGAACTTAAATCACAATTAGCTGGACAGCAGTCACTTTTCTTAAAGCCGACATCCACCGCAAAGGCAGCCACTGAAGCATCTCTACGAGTGAGTCACGCTATAATCAAACACAAAAAATCCTTTCAAGATGGAGAGATGGTGAAAGAAGCCTTCGTAGAAGCAGCAGACGCCTTGTTTCGGGATTACACAAACAAAACAGAAATAGTAAACGCTATCAAGGCCGTCCAATTATCACGGAGCACAGTCACACGTCGCTGTGAAGTCATGGCTAAGGATTTGACCCAGCAACTCAGGAAGGACATAGAAGACTGCGAGTGTTTCTCACTCCAACTAGACGAGTCCACTGACGTGAGCGATACAGCGCAATTGTGCGTTTTTATCCGGATGGTGTTCACAGACATGACGGCGAAAGAGGAATTGCTGACAATTCTGCCAATGAAGGAACACACTCGGGGCGAGGACATTTTTCGGACATTTAAAAACTTTGTTGACAACACTAAACTCCCCATGTCTAAGTTGAGTTCCATCACAACGGATGGTGCGCCTGCGATGGTGGGCCGTTGTAATGGCTTCATCGCAAAATGCAGAGAGGATGACACATTCCCTGACTTTCTGAATTATCACTGCATCATACACCAGCACGCACTTTGTGCAAAAATGCTGAACATGAAAGAGGTCATGGATGTGTCACTTAAAGTGGCCTGTTCTATTCGGGCAAGACCTCTTCAAAGACGGCTGTTTCGTGCATATCTGGAGGATGCCGACTGTGTTCACACTGACCTCTTACTACACACCGACGTAAGATGGCTGAGCAGGGGCAATTTTCTCCAGAGATTTCGAGTGCTTCTACCGGAGATAAAGGAATTTCTCCATGGCACCAAGCTCGCGGAGTACGCACGTCTAGATGACGAGGAGTGGCTGTTAGATCTGGCGTTTTTAACAGACATTACACACATGTTAAATGAGCTGAACTTGGAGCTACAAGGGAAAGACAGAACTGTGTTTGACATGATCAGCTCAGTTAATGCCTTCAAACGAAGACTGCATCTGCTGTGTTCAAAGCTGCAGCGCAAAGATTTGGCCAACTTCAAAAACATCGCCTCTGAGCTGGAGAAGCAAGGGAAGGACAGCGCGCTCCTTGACAGTGTGCGCTACACAGAGCAAGTCAATAACATTACATCTGACTTCGAGAAACGCTTCCGAGACTTCGCTTTGCTCGAGCCAATCGCCACATTCATGTGCTATCCGTTTAGTGAAGACCATGATATTGATTCGCTGGCCCAAAACATCGGAGCAGTGTTTCATCTGAACCCGTCTGCGCTGGAGGATGAGATGTTGTCGCTGCAGGCCGACATTCAGTTAAAGGCGCGTGCCCATGCCGGACAGTTTTGGAACTTATTCAGGGTTGAAAAGTATCCAAACGTCAGAAAATGTGCCACCTCACTGACCTCACTCTTCGGCTCAACTTATTTATGCGAGTCAGTCTTCTCCCAAATGAAGATAGTGAAGTCGAAATACCGTTCCCAATTAACTGATAAACATTTGGAGGCCTGTCTGAGACTAGCCATCAGCAGTTACTGTCCTGATTATGCAACATTGATGGACTCCATTCAGTGCAAGTCATCAGAATATGGTAGGGACCCACCTAAATATATTGAATTGTGTTTTGCAGCATTATATCAGGACCATGGAGAGAGGTTTCTTACCCTGCTTGTTTTTATGTGTTTCTTAACAGGGAAATGAAGGGACAGTCAGCAAGAGAAGGAGAGAGAGAGAGAGAGAGAGAGAGAGAGAGAGAGAGGGAGAGAGAGAGAGAGAGAAATAGAGAGAGAGAGAGAGATAGAGAAATAGAGAGATAGAGAGAGGAGAGAGAGAAATAGAGAGAGTGATAGAGAAATAGAGAGAGAGAGATAGAGAAATAGAGAGAGAGAGACAAATAGAGAGATAGAGAAATAGAGAGAGAGATAGAGAAATAGAGAGAGAGAGAGAGAGAGAGAGAGGTTAACATGCCTTTTTGTTTTATGTATTCATGTATTTGTTTCTGTTCAAGAACCCAAATAGAGTTGTTGTAGTTATCCCAAGTATAAATAAAACGTGTTATTCAGCCCCTTGCAATTTGGGATTTTATTTTTGGTTGGTAGACCTCCGTGAGCTGGTCATTTCAAAAGTAGCTCACCGGCCAAAAAAGTGTGGGCACCCCTGCCTTAGTGTATAGTTAATAGATAAATAAATAAATAAGTTAAAAGAGATACATAATTGATATTGAATGTACAAGATGAAACTGGTTTGGAATAGCAATGCAATAGACATGATTATTGTTTGGATGTTGATGCAAATGTTCATTATGTTTCTGTGTTACTATAGTGAGTACGTGCAGAGAACGTAAACACACACTTGAGTGAAGTCACGGTGTGTGTGTGTGTGGCGAACTGTGATAATAAGATACATATTTTTGCTCTTTGCAGAACAAAATAAAAGACTTTCAAATTAAATGTGTAGTGGAGGGCTACTTCACTCTGTACCACATTACATGAACATTACTTTTCGCTGCTTGTTGCATCCCTGGTTAGAAGCTAAACTGCATTTCGTTTTCTCAGTAGGCCTACCTGTAATATGTGCAATAACAATAAAGTTGAATCTAATCTTGAGCAGGAAGATTTAGAATTTATTTACTTAGTACATATCTGACATTAACGATTAAACACATTTGTGCATTCTTTAAACCGAGTCAAGCCGACTCCGGAGGTGGCGGCACATTAAAGTGTGCACCTGATTGTTTAACTTGAAGGTGCCTGATGACATTTAATCATTCAAACAAAATCATATTTTGTTTATTTTTAACGAAATAAATGTGGTTTAATCCACATAATTTACTGTGTTAATTGTTTACTGTAGTATTTTTTAACTCAAGGTGCCTGATATGAACATTTCCAGAAGAACTCTAGCTTGAATGGCCTTCGTATGTATACGCCCAACAATTTACACCTTCCAATTTACACCTTCCTTTTTTCCCATCCAAAGTTTGAATTGGAGAAAGGTAATGGTTATCGATGGTGCTTTTATAGCCTATTGTATAACAACTGTGTGGTTTATATTGCTTTTCAAATGCATATGGACACCCATTTACACTGCTCTTCCCGTCAAGAATATGAATAGAACTTAGTTAGATCACTTTACATTTCTGCGAATTAATTTTTAATCACACACGTCTCCCCAAGTCTCCCCGTCCCGAAAATATTAAATCAAATAAAAAGAGGAAACAATTTTCAAGTTCAGTTTTCACCGTTTTATTTAAAATAACTGACACAACAGACACCATACTGTAGGCCTATCTGCTGCGGAAACCAGGACAAGCTATTTCGGGATCTGTTTTTCGGGGGCTCCTCAGTCTCTCATTTACCCGGCTCCTGATCTTATGCCACTGGTCAATGTTCAGATTTGGGAACCAATTGTAAACATAGGACTCAATCTTTTTCAACCTCTTGACGGGAAAAAAGGAAGGTGTAAATGGTTGAATGATGAATAAACAGTGAGGAGGGGTACAGTATGAATACACTATATACACAGCCGCCCAGCCTGTGAGCAGTATGAACACCAATGAGTGCTCAGCTCGAGATACCAGCGAGTCGAGAGAGAGAATGATATCTGCATTTTCTCTTTTGGTTTGATTACACATGCTGGGGATTGTGTTTACAAACATTGACCGTTCACCAGCCCCCACCCCCCATGTTGCCTATGCTGTCCTGTGTTGCGAACTCTTTGTCTAAAACGAATTGGCCATCGGAATGTGTGGAGGAATTCTACCAAGGGGGATGGTCACATTCCACAGCTCTCCCCCCCACTCCTGTGATCTCCCAACCCCCAGCCTGTAGGTTTGTGTTCGCATATTTCTATGCCGTAATTCATACTGGTCCTCTCACGCACATACATTCTCCTTACAGTATACATACATATGAGTCCGTGTTACGGACCATTTGTTTTTCTTTATTAAAAAAGTAAAAGGAAGAGCGTCTGAGATGTGTTTTTGCCCTTTTGCTTTTTACCTTACTAAATGGTCTAATGGTCAGTGGAGCGAGGGGGGAGGGGGGCCGCGAAACTCACGGAAGTGATTTCAAAACAAAAAGCACTTGTTTGCTTGGAACAAAGAAAACGGCCAAGACACACATTGAGTCCAGAAAATGAATGTTATTAAGGGCTGTAAATATAATTTCTAAAATTGACAACAGGCTTATTATATTCAAAGCCCTTAATAACATTAATTTTCTGGTCTCAATGTGTGTCTTGGCCGTTTTCTTTGTGATCGCTGAATTCCCCTTGTTTCCTCTTGCATACATATGTTGTCATTGAATGAATATGCATGAGAGCAAAATGTATAAATATGAGCATTACAATATATTAATATGAGTGTGTGAGTGACAATGTATGAATGTTTGCATTGAAATATGATAATATGAGAGCAGAATGTGTGAGTGTAAATATATACGTGTGTGAGAGTAAAACTGTATGTATGTAAAAGGAGAATATATGTGTGTAAGAGTGAAAATGTATGTATGTAAAAGGAGAATATGTGTGTGAGAGTGAAAATGTATGTAAGTAAAAGGAGAATATATGTGTGTAAGAGTGAAAATATATGTATGTGAAAGGAGAATATATGTGTAAGAGTGAAAATATGCTGCATTTTGAATGTCCGATAGTCCACCATTTCCACCGGAAATATCAAACATTTAATAAAAGTGAAAAACAATGAACAAGACAACGTATTAATAATAATTAATTATATTTATTCCGTTTGGATGTAGGATTTTTGACTTTGTTTAGAGCAGTGATCTTCAGCAGAGAGCTAAGCGCTGTCAGGCCGGACCTAACCCTGAAAAGTATTATCATCTGAAATTAATAATTATGTTATTGATTTTAAATATATATAAGTATTGTTACAACTTGTATTTAGAAATACTCTGTTGTAATTATTGATGCATAAATGGTTTCATCCATTCAATGTGGCATCTGCTATAATGGGGTTAATGTATGATATTACTTAATAATACAATAGAATATATGATATGATAATTACATTTCAGTTTGATTAATTTCTTATTTCATAGTTTCTCATTATTATTATTTTTATTTTTATCGCTCATCTTATTTTTGATTTTATTAATCTGTGCCATCCTGTTTTTCACTCTCACTACTGTGTAAAAACACCACAACAATATTACAAAAGATATACTGCATAAAGCAAACTATATACTTTATTTGATCTAAAATATTGATGTTTTTTCATTATAGTAGCCTGTGAAAACCATAACAAATAAGTGATGAAATGCTACAGTATAGAGCTCCTGCGGATGATGTCACATATGCTGGTCACGTGACGAGAAACGAAGGGGGCAGCCATTTTGGCAGTAATCGCGTCAGTAAATTCATTGGCAGGCACTGGCAGACTGTCGAGGATGGTGGATAACTGCTGTGCACCAGGTTGCACAAATAGGCGTGGGAAGAAGAAAGGTGTATCTTATTATCGCATTCCAAAAGACGCGGAGAGGAGGGAAAAGTGGATCGCAGCGATTAAAAGAGCCAGGAGCCGTCTGAACAAGACTGAAAGATGGGACCCCCCGGCCGTTTGCTTTCGCTTATGCAGTGATCACTTCATATCAGGTGGGTGAAGGAATACAGTACAATGCTACAAAAAGTTTCTGGTCAGTTTAATTTTTACCGAAGTAGAATCTAGCACCCAGTTATTATAGCTAACGGACTCTGTGATGTCCCTTTTTAACTCAACAAGTGTGGCTCTGGTGCAGCCTAGCCAGTTAGCTTGTAGCAAGCTAGTGGTAAACAAACCCGTGTTGAAAATATTCCTCGGGACTCGGGGAGAGCAGCTCTCCCCGAGTCCCGCTGTGCAGTTGCAGTGGGCTCCCAGCACAACACCGTCGTTCCTGACCACCACCCATGGCTTTAGTTGACTTTCATTAAGCCTTTGGGAGTGATTAACCTATATATGAAATTCAAAAATAGATAAATAAAGGTTAAAAACGCCAGCCACTTTGGTTGAGTACGTTCAAAAATACAAACTAGTTTCAGACGCACTGCAGTAGCTATCCAAGCTAATAAACAAACATGCTAACGTGACACTGCCGTAGCTAGACAAGCTAATAAACAAACAATGCTAACGTGACACTGCCTATCAAACTGGAATAATTTAATACTTACCCTTGCAGTGATGATGCCGAAGTTTTTGGATGTAAGACTCCACAGTTGAATGTTGTTTACGAAGCCGGACTGACACCATTTGTAAGCCTCCAAGCTTTTGTAAGCTCTGAGGGAGTCTCCTGAGTACACTGATGGAAAGCTTACAAGATAGCTGTGGATGTCCGCGTAGCGCAAGTCGGGTACATCGTCTTCAGAGCAGGAGGTTATGCTCTTGAAAAGCACACCGGGTGCATTATATGGGTCGCTTATATTTAATCTTTCTAATTTTGTACTATAAAGCCGAATTTCACTTGAATTAAAATGAGATGTATACTCGCACGGTAGGAAAACGCTGGCGCCGGTCGTCATGTTTACTGCCAAAATGGTGGCTGATAACCAAAAGTCACGTGACCGCAGGAGCTCTATTCAGCAAACACAACTGCAGAGCTGCAAACATTGCAAACAGACTAAGTTCTACAACACCCAGTTGTGTTTGTGTATTTGTGAATGAAGGCCATCTCATGGTTAAATCCTGTAATTGAACAAATGGGGAAATTGGGGAACGCCCTCTAGCAACTTGGCAACACCCCCAGCCACTGGGACCCGCTGGGCTTTTGACTGGGACACACCCATGTGAGTCCTATCTGGAGTACTACATCTGTATATCTGTATAGTTAAATGTTAATTGACAATAAGTATTGTTGTTTTTGAATTGTACTTTCTTTATTTGATTGGCAGTCAGTTGTTGATTACATGCATACGTTGATAAAGCTACAGGCTACTTCAATATATATCACACTAATTCATAAAGCAAGTTAGACATTTTGATGTTCCGGACCTTTGCATGGGGAGATTTTCTCTAACTGGACCTCGTTGAATTTTAGTTGAATACCCCTGGTCTAGATGGAGAGGCTGGAGAATCCATCAGAGCAGTGGCAAAAGACAGAAATATTGACAGGTCAACCCCGCGTAGAGACCAGCGACGTGCAGTCAGGGGAGGCAGAGCCATACTCCAAAGTAACAGAAAAAAAAAATAATAATAATACAAATAATAATCATAACATGTCTCCACTGATCTGTGTTGTAAATGTGATTTATGTATGATTCCAATCGCTCGATTTGGATTTACTCCCACCAAATGGACTTCAAAAATGGAAAACCTTATATCTACCCTTAAACATTTCTCAAAGTTGGACTTTCAATCAAAACAAGCAGTGATAAACAATGGAAGACCCGATGCCTGAGCTTAAGGACCTTCTTCAAACTAACGGACAGAAAATAACACGTTCGTTTCAAACTGAGTGGTATCAAAGAAAAGACTGGCTGTGTGGCTGTGCTACGAAGAATCGACTTTACTGCTTTTCCTGCCTTTTGTTCTCCACTAGCGACAATGTTTGGACTAACATTGGATTTGGTGACTTGAAAAATCTACCAAGGAGCCTCAGCAAACATGAGAGATCGATCACTCACATTCAAAGCCAAATCGCATTAAAACTTTCGGCACTTCTCGGATAGATCTGGCCCTCAATGACCAGCAGAGAATAAATGTCAGCATCCACAATGCCAAGGTAAAGGAGAATCGTGAGATCTTAAAAGACCTTATTAATGCTGTCTGCTTCCTAGCTAAACAGGAGTTGGCATTTCGGGGGAATGATGAGAGTGCAAAATCTACGAATCGCGGCAACTATGTCGAGCTATTACATGCCTTTGCTGAAAAAGATGAGAAATTAGCAAGGCATTTGGAAACATCCACAGTATTTTCTGGCCTTTCAAATAGGATACAGAATGATCTCATAGAAGCAGTCAGTGATGTCATTAAAAATTCAGGCATGAGATTAATGCAGCCCCATTTGTTGGAGTGGAAGTAGATGAGACAACGGATGTCACAAACAAAGCCCATGTCTCTGTCATTCTGCGTCATGTGGACACAAGTGATGTGAAGGAGGCATTCTTGGGATTTGATGATGTGAGTGATGCCAGACGAGCACTGGCTATTGCTGATTATGTTTTGGGGGTGCTGGGGAAATAGAATTGCGTTGAAAAGCTGGTAGCTCAAACGTATGACAGAGCTGCTGTGATGGCATCAGGACTTAACGGGGTGCAGGCCAAGATCAAAGAAAAGGTGCCTGAGGCCATGTTCATCCATTGTTATGCACACAAATTGAACCTTGTCCTCTCGCAGTCAGCTAAATGTATGCCTGAGTGCAGGACGTTTTTTACAACAGTTGAGGGACTTGCAGCGTTTTTCAAAAAATCGACCAAGCGTACCCACCTACTGGATGAAGTTGTGAAGCGACGTTTGCCAAGAGCAGCGCCGACGAGATGGAGCTCAAATTCCAAACTAGTGCACACTATCAGCATGTACCAATCGGATCTGCCTGCTGTGTTCCGGATCATGAGCGAAAATCCAGATGTTTGGGACAATGACACCCTGATGGCTGCTGGATATGATCTCTGGCTGTCAAAAGCATCAACCTGCTTCTTCATAATGCGATATGAGGGCATTTTCAGTGAAACCGATGCACTCTTTTGTGTGCTGCAGAATAAAGTCATGGACATTGGATTCTGCTGTGTGCAAATCCGCGACACAATGGGAGTTGTGGAACGCCAGAGAAAAGAGTTTGACAGTTTCTGTGATGGGTTCGAGCCGAAATGCATCACACTTGGCCAGACAGACAGTGTCCGAAGTAAACATCCGATCAGAGATGAGAGGAAAATAATGTTTTATTGCATTCTGGAAAATATCAGTGTTTAACTGAAAGCTAGGTTTGATCATTTCGGTGAGCTAGCTTTCCTTGGTTTGGTCGACTGCACAAAATTCAATGAAATGTCACAACATTTTGATGACACCAAACTGCAGAGCCTATCAAAAATAGGAAAGGCACTTTGACTTTGTTAGACTGAAGACTGATCTTATCGGACTGTATAGCTCACGAACGGTGAGGAATGAATGCAAATCACCCGGACAACTCCTCAGCTTTTTGGACCAGTATCATCTGATGCAGACGGTTCCTGAGGCGACAAAGTTACTCCAGCTGGTACTGAAGTACTATTGGAGTTATTTGAAGTATTAAAGTAACGTGTTAGGGCAGGAAAGTTCAATCTGGTATATTCATTTTAATGTCACCTTATATAGAATATGTGTTAAACTTGTGATTTCTGCATTGAGTGACTTCTGCCTAGCAGATACCAAGAAGAGGCCCCTAGGGTCTCTCTGTTAATTATCAATAGTCCTTGCAATTATCAGGGGAAGTCCCAGATACATTTTCAGATAATGTAGTTAAAGTCTTGTAGAATTCATGTTTATCTCCTACACATCCTGCAGGCCTGGAGACTTGGGTCACCCAGCAGTAACCAAGATAAACGTCCTTTTGAGCTTATCAATAAAATGTATTCATTCCTAGTAAGCTGACTTTGGGGTGAAGGGAAGTTCAGGGAAGCCATTAAGCCACAAGAACAATTAAACTTCTGTTAATCAACCAAAACTCATGACTTTCAGGGGACAGGACATTCGGACCTATAACAAGGGTCACTTCATAGAGAATATGTGTGTGTATTTCTTACTGTGATCAGATGTCCTGTATAATCATTTATCAACTATTCCTGTATTGGTGTTTTATTTGATTCCTCGGCTTTTATTCTTTCATATGTGGGTACTGGAGGGCTACAAACAGTGTGGAGAAATTAGCTTAAACATGTTTTATTACTCTATGGGAAATGGAAGCAGCATGTCAAATGATCAGGGAAATCTACTTGTTTTAAATATATGTGTGTGGTTGATTACTTTGTATTAATAATAGCAGTATGTGTAAAGGAAGCTGGAAATATGCAATGTGAAACCTTTTATTTGAAATAAAGATTCTGCAGGGAATATTCTTAAAGAACAATAGCTCAAGTGTCTGGAAGAGCTGCAGGCTAAATGAGTGTGCGGTACTTTTTACTGCTTGAGATCAGAGCTGATGTTTTCCTCTTGTTATTATTGTTTGAGGTTAAGGTAACTCACATGTGTTATTTGTATAATCCAACTATAAACTATATCTTAAAACTATCTTTATAAAATGCCAAAAGTATGTGAAACTTGCAAGGAGGGGTTTGTTATCTCGAATGTAAGGGTCGCCTCTGGCTCGCGCTGATTGGCTGTCTTTTCTAAGTGGAGGACCCCTCTGGGGGGGGGGGGGGGGGCAGCCGCATAGCTCCTCCTGGGGTTTTGAATATAAGCCGATGTTTTCTTTAGACCAGCCTCTTCTTTTCTTCAAACTGACCAGATCCGTGAGATTGGAGGAAGAGCAGGAAGTACTTCCTTTGTGTTTGTATTTGTATTTGTATTTGTATTTGTATTTGTATTTGTATTTGTATTGTTACTTTTTATCATTAAAACAAGATTATTGTTTAACTTGCATTCTGGTGTTTCTTAATCCCTTCCTTTTTACGAATTTACCCAGCTTATCAAACGACACGCGGAGACGAGGTTGGTTTTGAACATCCTCCAAATCTCCAACAAATGGTGACCCGACGTGTCTGAGTGGGGTGTTTTCGGGGAAGAGACCACCAGCAGCAAGCGGACGGAATAGTCCAGGGCTAAACATCTCGGCTTCTTCTGACAACTAACAACAGAGCTCTGACAATAACAGTTAAACAGATGCCAGTTTAATTCGAAATCTGTGATTTGACCATATTCCAAATTTTAGGGTTGTCAGACGAAGTTTACAGTGTTTTTATAGTAACAATGCAAATGCGTGTTTTAGTTACAATAGCATATTAAGTGCCTGCAGGCCAGAAGGGTATTACAGTCCCTGCCTTGAGAAGTGGAGGTATCGAGTCCCCACAGTTGAAATAGTATATTAAGTTCCTAACGGGCCAGAAGGGCATTAAAGTCCCTGGCTTGAGAAGTGGAGGTATCGAGTCCCCACAGTTGAAATAGGATATTAAGTTCCTAACGGGCCAGAAGGGCATTAAAGTCCCTGGCTTGAGAAGTGGAGGTATCGAGTCCCCACAGTTAGACTGCCTGGAGTAGTCACTTAGTAGTATTAAGTCTCCATATCAGACTCACTCAAAATAACGAATCCACAGCTCGACGGGGCGGGGGACTAGTTATTTATGTTATAAGTGATCCAAAGGAGAGTAACGCAACCTTCAAAAACCAATTTTGAAGTGACCGGACCTCATTAATCCTTTGTTCTGTGAGGGTTGAATCTATGAAGCCAAACGTCACGATAAACAGTTCTGTGAGCCTGGGTGCTACTCCATGTCAGCGTCACATCGTTGAAAGACGGTGTTGAAGCGCGCTGAGAGGCTTGCTAAACTTGTTGAAATAAACATCGGACAATAAAAGCTGAATAGACTGTACGGGGAATTTTTCTGTGAATATTTACTGGTCAGATAAAGAAGCAAAGTTTGAGCCTGCTGCTTCCAAAATCATTTCTCCCCTCAGTGAGGTGGAGCTCATTCCTGGTCGGGTGCCGCCATCTGGTGGCAAACAGGGTGTGGCACAGAAAGGACAGACTAGCGGTTCGAGTATTGCTTAATAGTATAGTTTGTTGGCTCCATCTGCTGGACGTATTTTGTAGTACCTCTTGCAATATTGCATTACACCTGGAAGACGCTTTAATCCAAAACAACTCACAATAACTGCGTTTCACCAGGAACATACAATCAAAGAAGACAGGATCATTAAATTACAATCAGGGTTTATAGGTGCCAAAACATTTCGAGTGCTACTCAACTGGCTTTCAATAAGCCAGTCCGCTGCTCCTATATAAGCGCTTTATTGGTACTTTTCTGTTATTACATTTATCACTCAAGGTGGAGTTCAAATACATGTGTTTATACACTCAAACTATTTACACGTCTAGACAAGGGCAGGGAAGTTAAATAAATACAATAACTACATTAGGAGTGACGACGAGCATTGTCCTGTATATCACAAATTACTAGTGAACACATATTAACCTAGTCAGATGAATAGATACGAAGTCATAATGAAGGGAGAATTTTAACGAGAGGAGCGTGAGTGAAGAGCTTACGAGAACAGCGGGTTCAAGCAGAAAAAGTGAATAAAAGGATGGCAGAAGTGCTAATTGTTGAAAGAAGCCCCCTTTTCCTATAGAGGCTGAGAGCTACAGCGGGGGAGAGAGAAGGGGGTGTCAGTATTTGTCTGTGAGAGTTCCCCCCACCTTTTTTCCTCTCGAGAGCAGCAGCAGCAGCCTGGAAGGTGTCTGCTTGCTTTTTTCTCTAGTGATCTGAAGTTGGACTGAAATACATTGAAAATGAACAGATCAATGTGTGATTTGAAGTGATAGATATATTGAAATAAATAAGAAACAATGATTTGCTGCTATTTAAACATAGTCTTTGAGAACTGATTGATACCGTTGCATTGCGTTGTGAATTTCATAAGGATTGTAGTAAGGATTGTACTTAATTATACTTCAAGGAAAATTATATTACATACAGTAACCTTAGGGGAAAGTAAAAAGTGGTTTACTGAGTATATGAAGTACATTAAAGTTAAGGTTTTATTCAAATTACATATAATAGGTGGATTTTTCCATCTAGAATACGACATGGAAAGAGGAGAATTTGTTAGACATGAAATAACGAACTCATTGGAAGAAATATATATTGTAATGTTATTTAGGAGTTGTTTTTATCATATACAGTTACTCTCAGTTGATGGTTGTTTAAAGTAGATAGGAAACTGAAAACGTAAACGATCCAACACAATGGTGTTTTTTAGTTTATGAAGAAGGAGTAGAAAGTAAAAAGAAGGTTTTTGTAAGTTTGTCAAAGGGAATCTGTTAATGTTTAAGCATGACAGAGGTGCTGCACGAGGCTAAAAGCCATCTCACACAGTTGGAGAACAAAAGAGGTTTTGATGAGAGAAGCTTGGGCCGGCAGCTGCCAAGAGAGAGAGAAAAGTCAGATGGTTTGAAGAAGTATAGAGAGAGTACAGGTTATATAGAGTTACTAATATTCGGGAAAAGGTCATATTGTTTTGTGAGTAACATGAAATAAGAATATATTTACTAGATATAAGAACAACAGGCTTATCTAGATTAACAGAACATTGCTATTAAACAGTTTCAGCTGCAACTATCCTGTCTTTGTTCTAAAGAGAACATACGTTGCATTTATAATTAATATTAAGAAAAGTTCACAATAGATACCATTAAAGACCGTTTGGGATGAATAGAACGAGTTTGTCAAAAACATTCGTGCTTAGATGGAATAAAAGTGTTGAGAGATGTTCTCAAAAATGGGAGTTTTCACAATGCTTTTAGTTTTTATTAAAACAATTAAGTAATAAGGACAGAAAAATGTTCCGTGATGATTTATTTAGGTTTCAGCTTTAGTAATAATGAAGATTACATTTTGTAATAATTCCTTTAAGTGTTCCAAAATATATTCATTAACAAGTAGTCAGATTACTTGTGTTAAATATATAGCGCTGAATACAGTTAGTTTTGTATTCTGTTACAAATCTAACCATGCTTGTAACACGACTTAGATAAACAATTTGAAAAAGAATAGAATAAGCAAGAAGATTAAAGATTAATCTATAGTGGTTAAGAAAAGTTTTTTGTTTTGCCTATTAACTGAGAACTGAAGTAATGAAGAATAGGAAGACTGTTACCATTAATGGGTTTAACATTCAGATGTTTCAGCATTCCTGACCATATAGACACTCAGCTGTTTTATTTTGTAACCCGCTGGGGGAGAGATTTACATTGAGTTTTTCTCAGTAGCTGATTTGCTGTGATTACAGCAGCATTGGATAGTTGTGCGCCACCTTTGGGTTGTACTCTGAATCAGTGTGTTGGTGAAAAGTTGCTCATTGCAAACAGAAGAACTGTGCAAAGAACACATCTCAAAGGAGGTTTTGACAGTTTGCTTGTGCCTCGTTGTCAAGGCAACCGTGGTGTGAAGAGGTACTGCAGTTTTGGGGGATTTCTGCGGTACAGAGGACAACGTGTGTCTGCTGATTGTATCACATTGATCCAGAGGTCCCTTCCCCCTCAGGACATCCCAATGCCAGAGAGAGTTTCCTTGGAGCCCACTGACCAGGGCCGGTTCTAGCTTTTTGGGGGCCCTGCCACTGACTACAGCTGAAGAGGACAATGAATCATTGACTGTTCTCAATATGACAAGATCTTGAGACAGGCTGGTCTCAGTCTGTTCAGACTCTGAAGAAATCATGCAATGATTTTACAGCATAACTGTGCAAGAGTTTACCAGAAGGTGGTGTAGAACGATATGCTTAGTGTTTAGGAAGGGAGGCTGATTGTTTAATGATGGTCTGGAATGCTGAAAGGATTAAGGTTTAATATCCTTGTTTGGCAAACAAGACATCTGATTATTATGTCACACATGATAGATCTTGACATAGTGACTAGCTATGGGTAAACGTGTGGACGTTATACCATTATTATCATGAACTAAAAATAAATAGGGAAATAGTATCTGGTTAAAGATGAATGGATTTCATATCCTAGAGAGGATTAGTTATATTGTGAATACTTCACAAGGTATTTACTAATGTATTTTGAAGAACACACAAGAACACAGGTCCAGTTTTGTTTTGTTTCTAGATTAAATTTTCCATTACCAAAACTGTTCAGTTTAGGTCTAGCTTTAGACTTTGATAGTAAAACAGTATTTAGGCTTATTTTTGTATATCTGACATTTTTTAAATATGTTGGCTATTCACTAGATAGAGAGATGGCATTACTCTTCATTTGTTGAGAACATTTCTGAAGATTAAATATTTGTTTCATTCCTAATATTCCTATTTAGGATGTAATTTGAGAGTAACAAGGCTGATGCTGAAATTGGAAAATATGTTAGTGGTTTGCATGATGTAAACAAAAAAAAGGTTTTGTGTGTTCAACCTCCAGTTAGATCTGAAACAGTAATAATGATCGATTTGGCTAAAGCTTAGTTTAACATCCTGATGTAACATTATGAGGTATGTTCACTTCTAAGGGTAAACAAATTGATAAAATGAATTATTATTATTATTATTGATTAATTTGGAATATTAATTCAAAAGGCCGTTTTCTGCAGGTTCACTTAAGAATGCCGTGCATGAACATTTGTCAGAACATTTGTTATTGTGTTTCCTAGGGGCGGTATATTAATAAAGTGTATTGATCATTTGTTTGTTAAACATCTGAAGAAAATGGTGCTGCGAACACGAGAAAAACTTTGTTGCATTGGTTGACATCAACACAATGATGTCACTAGTACAACTCCAGCTAGTAGAATATTAAAGTCTCTGCAGAGCACGACACATGGCCAATGAAACTGAGACCAAATGACCTTTGACCCTGACTGACAGTGTGACTTGAGAAAAGCACTATCAATGACAGACTCTGGGGCTGACCGAACTTGACTTTACTACCTGACAGAGTGAGTGTGAATGTATTATTTTGGAGCTCCAAGGGAAACATAGGTTTCCTAAAAATTCTGCAAAAGGGGGTTAACCACATGTGACCCGTTTCTAATTCCCACAGGAGTTGGCGGTTTGCAAATGTAAAACTCAAACTAAAATCTAAAGATTCTGTTTCTTTTAGGACTGCCAGCTGGAAATGAATACTTATTTTCCCTGGAGTGTTTACTGTGAAAAATGATGGATGTACTTTTGTGAATAATGTTTGGTATTTTCTTATAACCACTGGTTACCTGAAGGTTTTCTTCCCATACAGCAGTTTGTTACACATGTGTACATGTGTCAAAAGGGGGAGTGTGGGATTTTTTCATTTAGGGACTGGAAGAAACCTGCCGCCCCAACTCAGATGTTCAATCTGACCATTGATTGACAGTTTTAGATTTAACCTGCTCCATATCTGGGGATAAGATACTGTTTGATGAATGTTGACATGTTTCTAATATTGATTGAGTTATAACAGGTAACACAGATGCAGAATCAGTGGCCAAGGGGCTACTGAGAGAGGTAATTCCAGGATGAGAATGAGAAGGTGAACGGTGATAATGAAAACAATTTTGTAATATTTCAACAGGTATTAAAGTAACTGAGGTTTGAAATGTAGAAAGAACATATTACAGCTAAGTTAAAACATAGTAATGTAATGAGATAGAATTTAATTTAGACAACATCTTGTAACTAGCCTGGTAAAGAAGTAAAAGCCATAGACTTTTTGGTTTAGATCATTATTGGGATGTACATTTAATTTAAATTCATAATGGAAAAACATTTGATGACAGTATGTTGGATTTCTGTATTCATTTTTCAGCTTGATAATATCCAAGCAGTGACAGGTAGAAGCAGTCTCGCCTGGAAATTATTCACTTTGTCAGTATCATGATTTTAGTTGTTTTTAATCCATAACATTAGTTTGTTCCATTACCAGAGACATTAGCAGTTCATATTATATTTAGATTTTAAATGGGATCTCAAGGATTTCATTTATAATAACACAGATGCTTGTCAGGAATTCAGAGCTATTGGGATATGTTATTTAGTTCACCTGAAGATGTTGGGGTTTATTTTGTTGAGACAGGCCAAGTATTAGAATTCTGAAGCGGCCTACCAGTGGTGGGTCAAACACCTGAGGGCCCAGAAGCCCTGAGCGTAGACTTGAGGGGTGGGTATCAGATTTCTCCACACAGGTTGCTGACGCCAAAAGGGGGACCCGAGGAGCAGGAGGCCGACACAGCGGAGTTCGTCTGGCTGAAGGTCAAGAGGCCTACGTGGCTCAACTCCAGGTTCTCCGGCCTCTACAGAGTGACCCAGAGGACATCTCATGCAGTCCGCCGAGGAGCAAAGGGGGACATCTGGTACTACTGGAGCCAGTGTGCGGCGAGGAAATCACCGGCTAGGACCATGGAGGACATCAGGATGGACCTGGCTATCGTCAACGAGGACATCCCTACAGCAGACGACTTGGAAGCTGTCATCAGCGGACTGGAGGAGAAGGGCCTCGCGGACATCCCGACAGCAGACGACTCGGAAGCTGGCGTCAGCGGGCTGGGGGACTTCTCGAGGCAGCAGAGGAGTCTACTTCTCTCTGATCAGATTCATCAGTTCAACCTTTGATGGAAAGGCCGCATCTCCCCCTCCCTATCAGCTGCCCTTGTTGGCGTTTTCCGCTGAGGGGGGGGGGGCCCTGAGGATTCAACAACACGCAAGGATGCTGCTTTCTGGCACTCAGGTTCGCACTCTGATAGTTCCTTCACTGACATTGAAAGTTGTGTTCTGTTCACAAAGGTATACTGTTGGGGAGCAGACACAGTGGCAAGGAATGACATTAGTTGTGTTTCAAATGTCTTATGTGAGTTGGTCTCGTGGGGGGGAGACCAAAAGGGGGATTGAAGTACTATTGGAGTTATTTGAAGTATTAAAGTAACGTGTTAGGGCAGGAAAGTTCAATCTGGTATATTCATTTTAATGTCACCTTATATAGAATATGTGTTAAACTTGTGATTTCTGCATTGAGTGACTTCTGCCTAGCAGATACCAAGAAGAGGCCCCTAGGGTCTCTCTGTTAATTATCAATAGTCCTTGCAATTAACAGGGGAAGTCCCAGATACATTTTCAGATAATGTAGTTAAAGTCTTGTAGAATTCATGTTTATCTCCTACACATCCTGCAGGCCTGGAGACTTGGGTCACCCAGCAGTAACCAAGATAAACGTCCTTTTGAGCTTATCAATAAAATGTATTCATTCCTAGTAAGCTGACTTTGGGGTGAAGGGAAGTTCAGGGAAGCCATTAAGCCACAAGAACAATTAAACTTCTGTTAATCAACCAAAACTCATGACTTTCAGGGGACAGGACATTCGGACCTATAACAAGGGTCACTTCCTAGAGAATATGTGTGTGTATTTCTTACTGTGATCAGATGTCCTGTATAATCATTTATCAACTATTCCTGTATTGGTGTTTTATTTGATTCCTCGGCTTTTATTCTTTCATATGTGGGTACTGGAGGGCTACAAACAGTGTGGAGAAATTAGCTTAAACATGTTTTATTACTCTATGGGAAATGGAAGCAGCATGTCAAATGATCAGGGAAATCTACTTGTTTTAAATATATGTGTGTGGTTGATTACTTTGTATTAATAATAGCAGTATGTGTAAAGGAAGCTGGAAATATGCAATGTGAAACCTTTTATTTGAAATAAAGATTCTGCAGGGAATATTCTTAAAGAACAATAGCTCAAGTGTCTGGAAGAGCTGCAGGCTAAATGAGTGTGCGGTACTTTTTACTGCTTGAGATCAGAGCTGATGTTTTCCTCTTGTTATTATTGTTTGAGGTTAAGGTAACTCACATGTGTTATTTGTATAATCCAACTATAAAAAACTATATCTTAAAACTATCTTTATAAAATGCCAAAAGTATGTGAAACTTGCAAGGAGGGGTTTGTTATCTCGAATGTAAGGGTCGCCTCTGGCTCGCGCTGATTGGCTGTCTTTTCTAAGTGGAGGACCCCTCGGGGGGGGGGGGGGGGGGGGCAGCCGCATAGCTCCTCCTGGGGTTTTGGATATAAGCCGATGTTTTCTTTAGACCAGCCTCTTCTTTTCTTCAAACTGACCAGATCCATGAGATTGGAGGAAGAGCAGGAAGTACTTCCTTTGTGTTTGTATTTGTATTTGTATTTGTATTTGTATTTGTATTTGTATTTGTATTGTTACTTTTTATCATTAAAACAAGATTATTGTTTAACTTGCATTCTGGTGTTTCTTAATCCCTTCCTTTTTACGAATTTACCCAGCTTATCAAACGACACGCGGAGACGAGGTTGGTTTTGAACATCCTCCAAATCTCCAACAGTACCCACATTACCTGCTACAACAGCGTCTGTCGAAAGGTCGTTCTCTGCTTTGAAACGACTCAAAACATACAGTCGGAATCGGAATGACCAAACAGAAAAAAACAAAGACAACTTTCATCCCTTGCGATCATCTCTATAGAAACAGAGAAACTTTTAAAACTGAGACACAATAAAGAGGACTTCTACAACAAAGTCACAGACATCTTTGTCCAGAAGGATAGCCGAATGGACTTCATTTACAAGTAAAGGTAAGGGGCTGGCCATTTAATATTTAAATTTGTGTTGAATGTATGAATAGCGGTATTAGTAACATTTTTTTTGTAATATACTGTCCGTGCCTCCCCAGGCATTGACCTCACTGCACGTCACTGGTAGAGACATAAACAGGAAGGAGGACAGGAAGTGAAAACAAGAGACACAGAGGAACAGCAGAGGAAAGAGGGTCTTCACACAGGAGAGAGAAGGGGCTTCAGACCAGATAAAAAAAACTGCTGACCAGTTCCATGGCCTTACACGAAAGAAATGCTGTGAACTGGCTCTGAATTACAAACAGAAACAATATTCCTGTACCACACAACTCAGGTTTAAACTTGGAAAAATGCTATATTTCTATTTACCCCAAGATGGCTCAATTTACCCCTGGACTCGGATCAACTTACCCCTTAGAGATGCATTATATCCTTTTGATTATTAGAAGACATCCTGAAGTAAAGGTTGTTGTTGTTGTTGTTATTTGACTTCTATCTCATTTTTCCTTGCCTAGGACAACATAAGTAAAAGTGGCTAATCTTTCTTCACTCTTCACTACACATCAAAAACATCCAGCAGCCTGTAGAGCCCCCACTACAAGGTATACAGTAAATACTCTTTCTCCTCTACCACCATGTAACTGCAGAGAATCTGAGAAACACAGTCGGGAAAACTGAAATAACATTTGAAAGAAGATGATAGAAAAACAAATATGACGACATCATGAAGAAATGGGTCAGATCCGCCACTTCGGCAAAGACATCCACCACACCATCCATAAAAACAACAGAGACAGCTATGTGTCACATTACTGGCCTATAGATGAGTGGCGCTATGCAGTGTTGTGCTAGTTACTGGAAACCAGTAACTAGTTACCATTACTAGTTACTTCATTTCAAAAGTAACTCAGTTACTTACTGTGAACAGTAACGCATTAGTTACTTAAAAAAAGGGCTCCCATTAATGCCCTTATAGCCTTAATTTCAGTACTGTTATTGCATTGGAGAATAATACAATCTGTTGATCAAGAAATTGCAATAGAAGTAGTAGAAATAGCCTGCATGTGTTCTACAACATACCGTGCAATGGCTTTATCAACTTTTCCCTGGCTAGCAGTCCCTCGGTTAAAATCCAGCCGCTGTTGCTTAGGTGGAGGTGGAGTGGCGTCGGATGAGTCTGGGTCTGTGATCTTAGCGAGGCTATTAGCTTCGTCCCAGCATGTTGTTTCTTCAGATGTTTCAACAGATTTGAATTGCTGTTTTGGGCAGTAGATAGGATCTTTGACCCGCCAAGACACAACTTACATTTAACTAAGACGTTATTTTCTTTATGCTTGCCATGATAGTCTTGTTAGTAAACACACAAACAGGCCCGCATGTGACACAGGAAGTATCTAAGTAAATTTACTCAAGTACTGTACTTAAGTACAGTTCTCATCTCTGTTTGCCTCGCTGTTGGCGCCGCTCACCAACGTCTGGGAGCCGAGACTATATAAAAAAAATAACGGAGTAACGCACCATGTAGTAACGGTAACTGAGTTACTGAATTTAAAAAATAACGTGTTAGAGTAATAGTTACTGCCACAAATAACGGCGTTACAGTAACGCGTTACAAAGTCCCAAACTGTGGCGCTATCTCACGCAAAATATACAGCCCCGCCCACTTTCTGGTGAAAACAAAGCATCTGCGGGAAGCAAAAAAATATATAGTTTGATCATGTCTAAAAGCTGCTCTGTAGTTTATTGCACGTTAAACAACACAAATGATCTTTACTTTCACTTTGAAAAAAGGACAGTAAAAGAAAAAAAAAGTGTTAGTGTTAGCCTGCCACTGACTGATTCACCGCCACTTCTCAAAATCAGTCTCAGTTTTTTGTTTTTAATACCGTCTCAAACACTTGTTTTACTACCCACAAACAACATGGTCTCAGCCAGAGGAGCGCAAACATGTTTTTAATGATAGTGCCTAGGGGTGTAACGGTATCCGTATTCGTCCCGTACCGTCACGGTTCGGACGTCACGGTACGGCACATGCAGTCACACGACGAATACACCTATTTTTTACGAGTGGGAAAAAAGTCTGTCATTCAAGGCTGTATCCATTACACTATTTATAATCCAGGGGGCGGTATTGCGCCTAAAAGCTGTTTGCCTGCCGCCCTTAAACAACAAATGAAGAACAAGAAGAAACACAACAACAACACAAACAAAATACAAGAAGAAGAAAAGTTAGTATGGCGATTTCAGATCACACACAGGAGCTAGAACCCACCTGCTTCTTTTAAATCAGCTGTGTGGGAACATTTCGGGTTCCGTGTGGACTACAATAACGATGAAGTGTGCGAGTGGTGGATCGGACGAGGACGGTGTGTCGGCGTTGTTCGATAGCGGTGCGGTATGCTAATGGTAACACACACCAAACATGCTAAATGATATCAGAAGGCATCACCCAGATTTGCCAATCACCGGAGCCCGGCAAAAGACAACAGCAGTTCAAGAGCTTATCCCCGCTGTTTTTAATAAACCAATAGACATGAAAGCCGTGAGACCAAAATAAATAATGGAAGCTTTTGGCATATGTTTTTCAACGACTTTGCACTCTTGAAACACTTTCTTATTATTTATGATGTAATATTTTCAAGACATTCTTTTTAGTTTTACAGCTTGATGAAACTTTTTTGTTTGACATCAGCCATTGTAGATAATATGGCCATCTGAGTGTGTGTGGTACTGTTTGTGATTTGTTTTTAACTGGATAATACAGTTAATTATTCAAAATGTCAGAGTTCCTTATTTTTAAACCGAAACTTGCACTAGGGCCTACTGTTCAAAAATAAATAATAACAAACCTGGAATTATGCATTTGGGACTTTTTTTTGCTTTTTCTTGTTGTACCGAACCCGTACTGAACCGTGAACCCCAACCAGAGGTACGAACCGAACCGTGACTTCTGTGAACCGTTACACCCCTAGTAGTGCCTGAATAATCTTCAATTCTTTAGTTTACTGATACAAGTTGAAATCTCCTCCTAAAGATCTACTGTCTTATCAGTAGCAACCGATCACTAACGCGTGCACACAGACACACACACGTACATAATTCAACTTGACCTTAGCTTAGCCATGGTTGACCGCAATGTCTTAAGCCATATTATTTGTGGGGGGGGGGACAATGTATAATTATTTCCTCATTACCTTTAAAGCTAGCTTTCTGCGTCTTGGTTAGCAATATCGTTTCTAGTGCTGTTTTCAATGGAATTCTGTCCTCATAGCTTGTATTTTTCCCGGGTATCAATACATTATTTCTGATTCTTGTCATGACATCACGGCTCCTTGTTTTCTACCCCCCTACTGTACACATCCTGGATTGTTTGTTAAGCAGAAACAAACCTATGCTATTATTATTAGTCAGTGTACATCAGATCCACAAGTATACGGGGGTCAAGGATGGTAGAATGATACAGATATCCAGGCAGAATGTATGGTGTCATTAAAATAATTTACGTTTAAGGGTCAACAGAGAGCACTGCAGTGGGTTAGGCTTTGGGTCTGACTCCGGCAACAGCAGCTTCAGGTAGTGGGGGGCACCCTGAGACAAGCCCAGTGTGTGTGTGTCTGTTTATGTGTGTGTGTGGGCATTCACTCCAAAGTGTTGCCTTTTTCTAGTGTCCCGATGTTCTATGTTGTTTTTTTTTTTGTTTTTTACTTTAAAGGTGACCTATCATGCAAAATGCACTTATTGATGTCTTTCATACATACATACGTGTCCCCGGTGTGCCATGGAACTCACGCAGCGTCAGAAAATAAAACCCTCTCTCTTTTCGTCCGTACCAAAATCTCTAAAAATGGGGCTACAACGGAGCTGATCCAGATTTGCGTCCGATATGACGTAATATCGGAAATGTAGGCTGGCTTTACACCCACGGCCCTATCAGAAACGTTGCTATCAGAAACAATGCCCGACTGTTTTGGACATAATATGGTCAGTTGTCAGAAAATAAAATCAATGTTTTATGGCATAATTTAGTTTAAACATACCGTCAGCTTAAATGTTGTTTTATACTGAAAAACCAGATGTTCTCGCGCACAATGTCTGATGTCAAGCTTTTATTCTGAAAATCCTTCATCTCCGGTTAGCATTTAGCAAGTGGCTAATATTCCTTTTCCTATAGAGGTGAATTTAGAACATACTTGCCAACCTTGAGACCATTTCAAAATGCAAAATAGGGGGAGGGGGGGTGCTAGTGGATCGCCGGAGCTGTTCGATTAACATTAACATGCTTATTGTAGTTCTAAGTACAATGCCTTGCGGCCTGTAGCACCATCCTTGGTGGAGCATATGTGTGGGCTGGACCTGTATTTTACAGGAAAGGAGTGAGCAGAGGGTAGAGTAGTTGTCGATTCTTGTTCTGTTTTCTGTGACTATCTGCCTCACCCTCTCAGACTTTCAGTTGCGCGCGCTACTAAAGAGACGTGTTACCATGGAAAGCAAACAATGGTGTAGCTGTATTAAAGTCAGAGTGGAAACAGTCCTGAGTAAATCTGATTTTGTCAGAAATCGGGAGAAATGCGGGAGAAATATGACCCCGGGAGGAAACCGGGAGAGGGCAATGAAATCGGGAGTCTCCCGCGTAAATCGGGAGGGTTGACAAGTATGATTTAGAAGTGTTGCACACCGAAACCTACTGATTTTAAAACTGCAACTATAGCAACCCAGTCTCACGGCATTTCGTGTTCACCAACACAATTTTTAATCTATTGATTCGTGTTCACCAACACGATTTCCCCCTTTTTTTCGTGTTGCACAGCACGATTTTAAAAGCAATGTATTTCTATTGGTAGTCTTTCCCCTCATCAGTTGCTCAGAGCAGAAAGTAGATGAGCTGCCGGGATCTAGAAATGCATAGTTCTTTAGAATTGTGCTGCCTTTCTTTGCCTTGATCTTTACAGGCACAATTGACAAGACGCAATCCTGTGCTCCGGCTCCTATATGGCCACATGTCTTGGGGTTAGTGGCTTGACTCATCCATGTTGTTTCTTGCTGTTTGTCCTTTGATTTGATTTATTTCCATTCCTTTGCATGGATAAGGAGAATGCTAGGATGTTTCAGGTTACACAACTTACAAGACAGCCGACTGTGACAATCTTTACTCATGTGTCCAACTGATAGACATCCAAAACAAGCACCTTTATTTTTAAGGAAATCAATTTTATCCCGATGCTGCTTCTTTTCCATCTTGGGGCACACTTCCAATCTGTGGCCCTCTTCACACAGCAGACAAGGTCCCTTTGTTGACTTATCAGGTAAGTATTTCTCCTTTTGAGTTTCAGAGTAAACAGCTGCCACAGATGTAGCGAAACTGCTTCCTTTCTCCTTTATGCGTCCCTGTGACACTTTATTTCCAACTTTGAATTTTGAGAATGAGACAACTGTGTCTTGAATGTCTCCATACAGTGGGTCAGATGCAATAGACACTTGTCTCTCAATAAAATTGACCAAGTAACTGAAACCGCCTGGACTATGGCGTCTCTCCTGATGTTCAAAAGCAATGTTTCTCCATTTTCCCTCAGTTTGTATGGTAACTTCATGATTATAGCACGTATGTTTGATGGCATATTCATTTCTGACATGTAGCTTATGTGCTCCATAGCGTTACAGCAGACGCGTAGGAATAGTGAAAATGCTTGTAAGGCTTTGATGCCCTCTGACTTCAGTGGTGCCCATCCAAGTGCTTTTTCCATATATGCAGTGGCTATTTTTTGCTCATTTCCAAAGCGTTCCTCTAAAAGCATTCTTGCTCTTTGATACCCCCTGTCAGATGGCATAAGTAAGTAAGTAAGTAAAAGTTTATTTCTAAAGCACCCCTCCCAGCACGAATGCACAGAGTGCTGTACAAAATATAGCAGTCAAAACAATTAGGCCAATATGGCACTAAGGCATAATAATAACAAAGCATAACATGACAGGAAAATAGAATAAAAACTTAAAAACAATATACAAACATGAAACCAAGTGCAAGAGGACCAGTGATCGACAGTGACAGGACAGTGACGTGATGAACGGCCTAAGACTGCTCAAACGCCTGCTTAAATAAGTGCGTCTTTAGGTGTCCCTTGAACAGGTTGAGGGAGGGAGCCGATCTCAGGACCAGGGTAAGTGCGTTCCAGAGTCTAGGGGCGGCCGCCCCAAACGCCCGGTCCCCCCTGGTCTTTAGTCGGGTCCTGGGCACTGCCAGAAGCCCCTGGTCAGAGGACCTCAGCGAACGAGTGTTTTGGTGTGGTGGAATGAGCTCGCTGATGTAGGCTGGGGCTTGGCCGTTTAGAGCTTTGTATGAGATAATCAGGATCTTGTACTGGATCCTGAAATGAACTGGTAGCCAGTGCAGGGAGGCTAGAATGGGGGTGATATGGCAGGATTTTTTAGACCTGGTGATTAAGCGGGCGGCAGCGTTTTGAACCAGCTGCAGACGGTGAACAGAGGCTTTGCTGAGACAGGTGAAAAGTGAATTACAGTAGTCTAACCGGGATGATATGAATGCGTGGACAGCCATTTCAAGCTCTGCATGAGACACAATGGACCTGAGTTTAGCGATGTTGCGGATGTGGAAAAAACAGTTGCGGGTCAGGGAGGAAACATGTTTGTCCATGTTCATAGCCTGGTCGAAGAACACCCCAAGATTTCTGATGTGGGGGTGAACGTTGGTGGTGAGGGGCCCCATTAGGTTTTTTACCTTGGCTGCTAGGGAGTCTGAGGCAATTATAAGTACCTCTGTCTTCGCCGCATTTAGCTGGAGGAAATGTCTCCCCATCCAGCCCTCAATGGCAGCTAGACAGTCCAGTAGGATGTTAATTTTCTGCATGTTTTGCGGAGTGAAGGACACATACAGCTGGATATCATCAGCGTAGCAGTGGTAGGACACACCCTTAAAGCTGCTGATGATAGAGCCAAGGGGGAGCAAATATAAGGCCCAGAGGAGCGGGGCCAAGATGGAACCCTGTGGTACCCCACATGGTAGGGGAGCAGGGTCAGAAGTGAACGGACCAACGGCCACTGAGAATGACCTTCCTCCGAGATATGAGGAAAACCAATCTAGGGCTCTCCCTGAAATGCCCACCCACTCTCTAAGCCTATCCAGCATGATGCTGTGGTCCACAGTATCAAATGCTGTGCTGAGGTCTAACATGATCAGCACAGCGCATTCACCCGAGTCTGCAGCCATCAGGATGTCGTTAGAGACCCTGAGGAGTGCAGTCTCAGTGGAATGCTTCGTGCGGAAACCAGATTGAAATTTATCTAGGGTGTTAGTGTTGGCCAGAAAAGCGTTGAGCTGGTTCGCAACAACCTTTTCAAGCACTTTGGAGGTGAAAGGCAGCTTAGAAATAGGTCTATAGTTTTTTGGGAGAGAGGGGTCCAGGTTAGGTTTCTTAAGGAGGGGCTCGACAACCGCCTGCTTAAAATATGAAGGGACAGAGCCAGATTCAAGAGAAAAGTTAATGATGGAAACCAAACCGGGGCCAACAGAGTTGATTGCTTCTTTCAGGATGGAGGTGGGGATGACATCTAGTGGACTGGAAGAGCGTTTCATGGAATTAACTATGTCAATGAGATCTTGAAGGGAAATAGGGGCAAAACAGTTCAAAGTTGAATGCCTGGCTGGGCAGGTGGGGAGGGGGGAGAGGGAGGGGGAAATGCTGGCTCTCACATCCGCAACCTTGTTTACAAAGAACAAGAGAAAGTCATTACAATCCTCATTTGAGAAAACAGGGATGGGGGGGAGAGGAGAACTAACAATGTTGTTGATGGTCTTAAACAGGATGCTAGGATTGTGCTTACTGGATGTAATGATATCAGAGAAGTAGGCTGCCCTGGCATCTCTAACCATGTTGTTGTATTCAGACATAAGGTCCTTTAGGTAAAGGCGGTGCACCTGGAGATGGGTAGATTTCCAGAGACGCTCTACTTTACGGCATTTTCGTCTAAAATTGTAGATGTTTTCATTTAACCAGGGGGAGTGGTTAACTGCTAACAGCTTTCTAGTAACCATGGGGGCGACCTCGTCTAGAATACTAGAGCAGTGGGTGTTAAAGGAGTTAACCATGAGATCTATGTCGACATGGGAGGGGTTTACTATGTTGCTGTCAAATTTAGAGGCGAATTTATTCGCTGTCAGGCTGTTGATAACGCGCGAGCATTTAACTCGCTTCCCCAGAACAACGTCATTATCAAACAGTGTGTTAAACAGGACACAATAATGATCAGAGACAGTCAACTCTTCAGTGCTAATCGAATTAATCTTTAAACCAGTAGTAAATACAAGATCAAGCGTATTACCTTTTGCATGGGTGGGACCAGAAACATGTTGCGTAAAGTTAAATGATTCTGTGACATTCAAAAAGTTTACAGCAAAGGAGTCCGAGCTATCGTTGACGTGAACGTTAAAATCCCCAACCATCAAAACTCTATCAAAGCGGATGATGGAAGCTAAAAAATGTCCGAAATCCGTAATAACATTTGCGTTTCTGCCCGGACGGCGATAGATCAAAATGCAGTAGAAAGGGTTGGCGCGACCAACTTTGGAGACTGAGACCTCAAAAGTGGAGAAAGTTCCGCAGCTCACTGAACGTGTAGAGAAGCCGTCCCTGTTTATTATGGCAAGGCCCCCGCCTCGGCCTGTTGTTCGCGGGACACAGGAGTAAGAGCAGTCCGGGGGACATAGTTCGTTGAGAGCAGCAAATTCCTCGGTCTTCTGCCACGTCTCCGTGATGAACAGAAAGTCCAAGTCCTTAGATGTGAAGAGATCATTCAGAGCGAACGATTTGTTAGCGATTGAACGGGCATTCAACAGACCCACGCTGATGTTATCGGAGCCGGCCCTCCCGATGGTGGAAGCCCGAGGTAGAGAACGCAGACACCCAGGCACTGAAGCCACACTGAAGCCACACTGGAGAACACTGCGCGTCTTCTTACCGGGACGAAAGCCGGGAGCTGCATCGAGGAGGCAGGTAGAATTGGACGGAGACAGGACGGTCTCACAGTACAGCCAGCCGCCGTGGATACGGCGAGGAGTGCAGACCAGGGACGATCACAGGTAAGATTTCTCAGTCTCACCGAAACGCCCGCTCGTCTACCCCGTCTTCGCGTACGCTTCGTCCGGGTGCAGCCAGGGCAGGGAGCCCAGACAGCCCGAGGCGGATGTTGGCGTAGGGCGCCATGAGCGCTCCAGAAATCATAGTGGTGTTGCACGGGGGATAACGCTGAGAAACCGATATCCAGCAGAGTCTGACGAGCATAAACTCTAGCCGATTTGGCACTTTTTAGAAAGGACGTTACAAACAAAACCACGAAAAACAGAAGAGGTAGGAAGCGGTAGGAAGGAAGAGGTAGGAAGCGAAAATGACGAGCTGCCAACACAGGCGCGGCCATCTTGCTTAAGTGTGGTGTAATTATTGGCATGTGTTGGCAGCTCTTGACCAGCTCTCTAGGTTGCCCTCGAGTGTACTGCTCCAGGTAGTATAAGCAGTCTACACTGCTAGCAGCTTTTCCTTCCACTCCATTTTCAAAAGCTCTGACAAATAATTTGTACTCAAGAGGGTTTCCATCAAACACTGGTATGTCCCTTGGGGGTAATGATAATGAAGACTAGTGTTGCACTAGTAATGCTGTGATGTCATTTTGCTTTTGCATGATGGTGAAAATATTGCCTTGGTCCAGTTCCTCACTGTTTTGGTTTGATTGCTGTGATAGCTGTGCAGTTGGATATGACTGACGAGATCTTTGAGGCACTCTGCCTTGGTCCTCATCGACTTGGATACATTGCTGTTGTGTATATGCATTGGGATATGACTGCAAAGACCTTTGAGGCATGCTTGGGATGTGATTTGAAGCATACGTTTTTGATCTGGTTCCTTGTGAAATGGTTTCTTTGCGCCGTGCCCCTGTTCCACTTGGCATTGTAGCTGCAGTATTGAACTGGTTGTATGGATCCTGTAGCTGCTGAGACTGTAATGGTATTGCAGCTTTAGCAGCTCCTGTTGGTGGATTGTACTGGTTGTATGGATTTTGATGTGATTGAGTGGGTTTTGTAGTTTTACTGCCTCCTGTTGGTGGATGATTCACGGTACAACTTGAAGTTTGTGGAACAAATGGCACAGCAGAGGGTTTGAGAGCCGACTTGTGTTTTGACACATATGAATTTGTTCCATTTGTGACTCCTATGTCAGACCCTCTGTTTCTGAGTACTGTGACTTTTGCTGTCTGCGCAGCAATCTGACTTTGCACTTCAAGCAATTCTCTTTTCTTCTTAATTTGAGCCTCTTGAACTTCCAGCTCATACGTTTCCTTGAGAGCAGCCTCCAAAGCCAGGAGTGCAGCCCTTTCAGCCTCTGCCTTGATACGTGCAGAGCACGTTGTTGACCTTGAGGACCTTGAATGGCCAGAGCTTCCACCTGACACATTTGTTTTGTCACCAATGTTAGAAATACTGTCATTTGGCCCAATATTATCCAGCTCCTCATTTGCATGTAACACATCATTTTCATTTGAGCCACTGTTATCCACAACCTCATTTGCATCATTTGTCACATCATCGATTTCATCATCCACAACCTGTATGCATTTCTCCCTGTTTGCATGGACCCATTTTTCCATTTTGTATATTACTCCTTTAACATTGTGCATTTGATTTTGAAACCATTCCGTTTGTTTAAACATTTCATCATCAGGCAACAAAGGTTTTAATGACTCATGCAACCTTGTAGTTTCCCCAGACAGTTTCCACAACATTTCATGTTTGATTTGCATGTCAGAAACATTTCCATTTGAAATCATCATTTGTTCCAATTCCTTTGCCATTTTACACAATTGCTTTATCCCAGAATTCCTGTCCTTTTGCATAGACAATATCTTTGCTTCCGCTGCTTTATATGTAAGTTTAGCTGTCCTTTTACCAAGCCCATCCTCCTTTTCAGTTTGATTGACAGCAGCGTTCATTTCTGCGTTCATTTCCTGATTTTCCTCGTTACTCATGGCCCTTATTTAGCAATCCACGGAGGCTTTGTTTAGAATTACTTTATGGGATTTGCCTGTATCCCGTTGCGTGAAGGCCACTCTCCTCCGCAACCTTTTATTAATTAATAAATACTCCTACCATGACTTTGATGTTTGGTCCGTCCCCGTTCCTCTTGCGGGTGCTTAACGTGGATTTAAGTCGGGATAAGTCAATGAATACAGCGCTGTCCTCCTATGTCCATCCATCTTTGGAAGCAAGTTTTTCAACAAATGTAAAGGCAACCGAACAACAAATATTTGCCAGTGAGGGATATGGTGTGAAGCTTTTCCAGATGCGTGGTGTTGACAGCAAATCAGGTCTTCTCTTTGAGTGCATTTAAGATGTTTATTTGGATTGCAGGATGGTGACAGCAAAACAAGAGCCGGGTGTTTAACTGATAACTAAAAAACTAACTGTGATAAAGAAATAAACCGAAATTAACTCAAAACAAACAGAAAATAAGCGAAAACACGCACGGTTGAAAAACTGTGTGGCTTCCCTCTGGTGATTCCCAATCCCTAATGCTGTGCACCTGTGTCCTCCCCAAATAGTAGGCTGTACCCTGAAATTTGCTGAGTCCCCGCCTATGCCCAGCTCAATTCAGTAGTATCACAGCACCTTCATATACAAATATTAAAATACATCAAATTGGCTGCAACAAATAATAATGATAATTCATTCTATTTAGGGGCGCCTTTCAAAGCACCCAGGGACACCTTACAATTCATAACATATTCCAAGGAAAGGTTTTAAGACAGTACAAAGAATGCAGTCCGGGTGATGTTTTTTATGTGGGGTGCAGATGAGAGGGAGCTGTCCAGAATGACACCAAGATGTTGTGTTTGAGTTCTTGATAAGCCATTAAAACAGTAAAATAAGTGTCTCCTGTTCACCAAAACATACCCATCTGTTATGGAAAAATAAAGTATTCCAAAAGTATTCTAAAAGTAATCTGAATACGATCTGGGCTATATAAAAATCGCTGGCCCGCGATAGTGTCTATTGGATACATTTTGGACAAATGTAGTTGGCGATCCCTGCTGTATGTGTTGTTAAAGAAAGAGGAGAATAAAGTTGTTGTTTTTTTAAATGCCTTGGTACGCATGAGGGGCATCTTTTATAATTTATCATGTAGTGAAATTGATATATGTTAATATATTTATTAATATATTTTAATATGTATAATTATCTACTTTTCTAAAACATAACTTGTGTTTTCTTGTGAGATTTCCTGGCGGCGCTGTGACGAGGTTTGATGTCAGAGAACATGTTGAGAAAAGTCTCCCCACGTCACAGCTGCTGGGGGGTTTCCTCCCCATGGGGGGGGGGCTGTTCCTTCACATGTGTACACACATGATCTACCGTGGCCTCTGTGTCCCGCTCTCTTGGACCTCAATGAGCCCCATGAGCAGTGCTATGACGCACCACATGTCACATGATATCAACCCTCTGCTGTATTAAAGCGTGTTTGTATAGATAGGCCAACATTTGTTGGTATGAATCATTGTGTTGTTTACTGTGTGTCTTTATGCTTGAACTACTTGTTTGGTGCCCAGCAGCAGCAGCAGCAGCAGCAGCAGAATAAGCATCAAGTGGGAGCTGCTACTGGAGAAGTATCATAGTTTTATATGATGAAAATGAATTGAAATGATGGGTTCAAATCTGACCCCTGGCCTCTTGTTATCCAGTCTCTCCCCCCTTTCCAGTCTATCCATCCTCTTTATCTAATACATGCACATATCTTAAAATTAAACAAATGCTTTATGGAAGGCTATCCACAATGTGTTTCCAACAGTTCTGATAGATGAAAAGCTCCATGTCACCTGGAAAACCATGAGGTATTCAACCCTCCTGTCGTATTTGGGTCAAATCTATCATAAATATTGTGTTTTAATTTGTTTCCTCGAGGCCTTATGATATCCTCCACATTAGGCTTTGAACCTATACATTGCTGATCACCACTTTATTACATTTTGAGTGGTTTAGTCATCTTTGTTACACCATGTTAATCCATCAGATAGTACACACAATAATATGTATTTACAGCTTAAATGGGTGTTAAATAGAAGTTGGGGATGATTAATGGTTTTTGTGTTTATGTAATAGCAGTTTAAACAGACTGGTCAAATTTGACCGGGAACACCAAAGTAAGGGGGGAGAAACGAACACGACAGGAGGGTTAAGGGCTGCAGAACAGGTGCTGCTCAGGTGGGGTTGTTTCCAATTAACCCTTCACTTCTTGTTAGCTGAACCTAAATGCACATTTAAGAACCAAATTAAAACATACTATGGTTACCATGGTACAGCTAGGCAATAATAGACGTTCCTTTCCCTGGTCACATTAACCAGCTCTAACTGGGGGATTCCGAGACGCTCCCAGACCAGACTGGAGATCAAATCCCTCCACCAGGTCCTGGGTCTGCCCGGTGTTCTCCTCTCAGCTGTAAGTACCTGGAACACCTTTCTCTGAAGCAACCCGTTGTCATCCTTACTATATGCCCTTTTCCACCCCAACTGGTTCTACGCCTTCTCCAAATCCACAAAATACATGTTAACGTGATAGGCATACTCCCAGGTAGTGCTGCGTACCGGTACGCCGAACCGGTACTGGACTTGTAAAAAGTTTCGGTTCAATTCCGGTTAAAACCGGAACGTCAGGAACCGGTACTTACGTATATTCTCCTTTGTGTTCTAAACCATCTAAAACCTTCCATAGATCGAGAAATGTGCACAGAGAAAAGACGAAAAACATTGTTTTGGCTTCTGATATGGCGGCCATTACTGAGCTCACAAAGTCTCGCAAAATATCGCAACTGCTCGCGAGATCTGTGTGACGTCAAGGGAAACTGGCTTAGACATAGTGGACACTGACAGCGTGGGATGCCGGTTGCCATATTTGGTAGTGTTGCTAAGCTAACTCCTTTGTATGTATGGTGATATAGTGTCTGCCGAAAGAGCAACACTTCACCCAGACAATGTCAATATGCTGTTGTTCTTGAACAAGAACACATAGACTTTTACTCTTGCATATTGAGTCTTGTATGTACATCACTATGTATGTAGTTGTGTTGTGTAGTTAGTAACACATGTAGAGTTCTAGAAAAGACATGGTGTAGACACAAGTTGGAATGGGGCACAATAAACCTGACAAGTTTGAATTTGAGTTGATTATGAGTTTATTTTCAATTGATAATTAGCTCACAATAAGTTCACTTTAGTTACTCACACAACTTGACACAAGTCCGGACTTATAAGTCCGGACCTGAACCTGAACCTCTGGACTTGAGTCCGGACCTGAACCTGAATGTGAGTCCAGGTACACAGCACTACTCCCAGGCCCTCTCCAGGATCGTTGCCAGAACTTGAATTGTTCCTCCTCAATCTGAGTTTTTCACTTTCGGCCGGACCCTAGAGTGAACTTTCCCGGGGAGGGTTGAGTAATGGGTTCTGTAGTGTTCTCATGCAGTGTGTTAAAACTGATGTAAACGCTGAGTTAAACCGCAGCCAGAGTCGTAGTAGGTTTGACCGTTTACTCACAAGTCACAATTCTTCAAAAATATGGCGGTGAAAACTGTAAATAAACACAATACATTGTTCTTAATGTAAATACAAACTGAAATTGCTTTCCTGCATTATTTACAGTGTTTAATATAGTTGTAAATAAATCGTTTTTTAAACAAACTAATCAATGGTCTTTTTAACAATATTCTTCCGAATAAATGATCTTTCACATGAAATAGGTCAAATAGACAAACTTACAGCATTGCCTCTAGGATGTTCCTTGTGGATGGAAGCAGATTACATTTGGAGAAATACACTCTCTGGCCATGCCGTTTCTCTAACGCTAAACCGGAAGTGGTGATGCCGTAAACCGGAAGTGACGCTAAGAACAACAAACTTAAAGATAACATGACCATTAGCACTCCTAGTGGTGACTTTATGAACTGCAAATAAATTATAAGATTATAAAATGCCTTTAAGGCAGCACACTCCCCGTCTGACCTCTGTGAGGTCACTAAACTTAGAATAAGTATTCTGGCAGAAATAAAACAACTTCTGCATATGATCTGATAAATGTCTTAATCGTGCCTTGGTCCGTCGTCTTCACTTCGACCTTTCTTACATTTCCATCCTTTCCAAGAAATGTGGATATGATCCTGGCCATAGGCCAGCAGTTGCGGGTTACCTGCTTGTCTCTGAGCAGAACTAGATCTCCAACTTGAAGGTTTCTGCATTGCACTGTCGACTTCTGTCTTTGCTGCAAAGAAGGTAAATACTCTCTGTTCCAGCGGGTCCAGAACTGGTTGGCTAGAGTTTGAACTTGTCTCCATTGCTTTGTGTACAAGTCTTTGTCAGAGAAGTCTCCTGGTGGAGGAGGCGGAACTCCTGTCTTCTGTGTTAGGAGCATTAATGGTGAAAGTATGAAAGGGTTGTCTGGATCCGCAGACACAGGTAGTAGTGGTCGTGCATTCATGATGGCGGTGACCTCTGCCATCAGTGTGCAAAGAACACTTAAGGTGTTCTGCTGTAAAAACATTGAATCGAGGATTCTTCTGGCTACGTCTATCAAACGCTCCCAAGAGCCTCCCATGTGGGAGCTGTGAGGCGGATTGAATTCCCAACTGCATCCTTGCTCATTGAGATAATTGTGCACCACTTTGTCCATCCCAAGCTCCTTGCACGCTCGGAACTGTTTCGCTGAGGCTCTCAATGCGAAAAAACACCTGATAGCATTTAGGCAACCGGATGTGTAAATACACTCCATTATCTCGATATGCACACCCCTGGAACTCATACAACTGAACATTATGGCCCACCGCTTGCTCTCAGCCTGTCCTCCTCTGGTACGTCTAATTGTGATGGACCAGGGCCCTAAGACAATAAGCCCCAAATATGTAAAAGGAGGGCAGGTTTTCAGACGTTCAGGTGGCAGGTCTGCCATAAGTTGCTCTTCGAGCTTTCCTCGCAGCTTGCGGCAGATTAGACATTTGTGGAGTACTGAATTGATTAGCGTCTTGCCTCCCAAGATCCACAGTCCTGCTGCCCTGATTGCTCCTTCTGTGAGGTGACGGCCTTGATGTTTTACTTGCTCATGCTGATGTCGAGTGAGTAGTAGAGAGATGTATTTAGGCAAAATGATTGGATTCTTCTCTGAAGTTGTGAGGTCTGAGTCAGAGTCCTGCATCGGGTCAGGTGTTGCATAATAAATATATTAAAATACTAATAATGTAGTTTAATGTTTAAATCCTCAAACCTCTCCCCCGCGGGGCCGCGCATAATCATAACCTCTGCAGCGCATCAATCTTCTTCTGCCACATTCGAAATGGCCGAAATGGCTAGCTCTCTAGCGGAGAATACAGCATTGTCAATAACACTTCCTCAAGAGCGAGATCCAACGTCTGGGAGGATTTTGGTGTCATCCTAGATGGAGAAAATAACCAACATCCCACGCTTTTTCAGACAAATATGCAACTGCGTGTGTTAATAATTGCACGTTTTCACTGCTCATATACAGTATATGCGGGTTCGGGTCGGGTTGCGGATCTTGTGCCGACGGGTCGGGTCGGGTTGTGGAACTAATTGGCAATATGTGCGGGTAGCGGTGCGGATCTTGAAAATCAGACCCACCCAGGACTCTGGTCTGAGTGCTTGAGTCGGCCTGCAACACAGATTAGATCATTCTCCAATGTTGGGTTGAGTTTCTGCAAAGGACTGTTTTTTTGGTACTGTCTTGCTTTCTCGGAGAGCCGAAATGTCTTTTGCAAAGGCAGTCTTTTGTGTGGTTTTGAGGATAAAATTCCTTGCTTGATCCATTTCTTCTGTTGTGCGAGGTACGTCACATCAGTGCCAATCTTTGCAATTCTTGTTTTGGTTTGAATGTTTGAAAGATTTTACAATCTGAACCAGAAATGCTACTCCTCTTAACAGAAAATCAAAGGTGGAGAAGCGTCGGAAGCGATCCAAGCTCAGTAGTGGTTCTCCCAAGTAGGTAGCACAAGTCTGTACTTGTGGTCGGATTTCCAAGTCTTTTTCAGGTTCAATGAGCAAAAATATTTCACCTGCTTGTGGTTTATCCTCGACTGACTCACGCAGGAAGGGGGGTCCATTGAACCAAGAGGTCTGTGACAGGCGGGATACAGGTAAGCATCTAGACGCGTGGTCTGCAGGGTTTTCTGGTAGTGGAGCGACCCAACTGTTGGCGTCATCTCTGTAGACCAAACCTGGGCACTGTACGGCCCCCGGGCCACATACGGCCCTTTGGTTGACTCTGACCGGCCCGTGTAAGGTTAATTGGAAATTACAAAATAAACATATTTTCTAATTTTACCTCATGCATGGACTAAAGCTGCAATGCTTTTATTTTGAAGTTGTTTTTTATTCACGTACATAATGACGCAATACGTCAAATCAAGACGTGCGCGTTATTGGATAATTGTCACAAGACGACTTTAGCGCTCAAAAATGTCAGCTGATGCTAAAAAAAGAAAGGTAGATGCCGAATGTAGGGTTTTCAACAAAAATTGGACTGCTAAGTATTTATTTACTGAAGTCGGAGGTAAAGCCGTGTGTTTAGTTTGCGGGGAGCAGATCGCCGTGTTCAAGGACTACAATTTGAGACGGCATTACGAGACGAAACACGCGGAGAAATACAAAAACTTGACTGATGCTGAAAGGGCGCGCACATCGAACACTTTGCTAGCTAAGCTGCAAAAGCAGCAAGGCTTTTTTACCAAGCTTCACACATCCAAGGATGCAGCAACCAAGACCAGCTTCGTGATATCCCACAAAATAGCTAAACACAGTAAGCCATTCTCAGAGGGGGAGTTTGTCAAAGAGTGCTTAGTGGACTCTGCAGCCCTAATATGCCCTGAAAAAAAAGAAGCCTTTGAGCAAGTCCCGCTGTCCAGGCGAACCGTGACGAGAAGGATCGAGGACATTGCGGGGAATCTGGAGCTTCAGCTGCAACATGAAGTGGCAAGTTTTGACTTTATCTCCTTGGCTTTGGACGAGAGCTGTGATGTCCGCGACACAGCGCAGTTACTCGTATTTGTCCGTGGGATAACGCCGGACTTCAAGATTACGGAGGAGCTGGCAGCAATGCGGCCGATGAAAGGGACGACGACAGGGAGCGATCTGTTCACGGAGGTAAATGCGTGCATGGACACGCTGGGACTGAAATGGGACAGACTGGCAGGTGTCACAACAGACGGTTGTCCAAATCTTACAGGTAAAAATGTTGGACTTTTGAAACGTATGCAAGATAAAGTGACTGAAATCGACGCAGATCAGAAATTGGTATTTTTGCATTGTATTATACACCAACATGTGTTGTGCAAGTCAGTGCTAAAAATTCACCATGTTATTGATGTTGTTACTAAAATAGTAAACTTCATCAGGGCACGGGCATTGAATCACAGACAGTTTGTTGCACTTTTGGAGGAGCATGAGACTGAGCATAGTGACATCGGCTACCACACAGCTGTCAGATGGCTCAGCCTGGGCAAAGTGCTAAAAAGAGTTTGGGACCTGAAAGCAGAGATTCAAGAGTTTTGTGAGAAGAAAGGCAAAGACATCCCAGAACTCTCAGACGAGGACTGGATGGCAGATTTTGCATTTGCTGTTGATGTGACTGCACTGATGAATGAACTGAACACCAAACTGCAAGGCAAGGGCCTTTTTGTTCATGAAATGCACAGCCTGGTGAAGGCTTTCATGAGAAAGATGCAGTTTCTTTCAAGCCAACTGGAGAGCAACATTCTCACTCACACGCAAACCCTGAAAGAAGTCACACCATCAGCTGATCACCTCCGCAGGTACTCATCCATGTTAGGAGCATTGCATGGTGAGTTTTCAAGGCGATTTGAAGATCTCCGAACAATCGAGGATGAAATGCTCATGATTTCCTCTCCCTTTACCTGCAGTATGGATAATGCACCCAGTGATGTTCAGCTGGAACTCATTGACCTGCAGTCTGATGCAGTACTGGCAGAGCGCTTTAAGTCAGGATCTCTGCTGGATTTCTACTCTTCTCTCGAGGAGGAGAACTTTCCAAACATGAGGAGACATGCTCAGAAGATGTTGGTTCTCTTTGGCTCTACCTACATATGTGAACAAACATTTTCAAAGATGAAGTTTATGAAATCCAGGTATAGATCCTCTCTCACTGATGATCATCTGTCAGCTGTGCTTCGCATCTCCACCTCAGACATTCAACCTGACTTCGATGCACTCGTTAAAGCCCAGCAGAGACTAGATTTCTCTCACTGAACAAGAAAAAAGAACTTAAAAACATCAAATGAGGTGGTTAGACTACAAATGTAGGCATGTAAAGGAACCAACTAGCAGTGAACTGGGACACTTTCTTTGGAAGCCTTTTCTCAAAATCACAGTTCAGTGATGTTCAGTGACAGTTCAATATGATGTATCTTGCTGAATGTTTGGAGCACAAAGACAATGTTGTGATGTCTTAAGAATGCTAAGAACCTTTACACAACTTTCCAACAGTATATGAAACTCAAAATGTGTTTTGTAGTGAATGCGACTGAAAATGTTCACTAATATGAGTCAGAAATGGTGAAAAACGTTCACATTTTGTTTACCATTGTTTTGGGAAATTTGATTGAATAAATTACATTTTTTGTAAGGCAACCTCACTTTTTCATTGCTCAACTATAACATATACTCTTACCAGCTTGTCAAAACAATGCTATTTACTGCTTTTTATAAAGAAATACAATTAATATTATGCAGAATTGAGTTCAGCCTTTTGGCCCGGCCCTCCACAATATTTTTTGTTTCTCATGTGGCCCCATGGAAAAAATAATTGCCCACCCCTGCTGTAGACGCTCTTGTCCATTATCTTTGAGAAGGTTTCGTCCCCCACCGACGGAGCCGGTCTGTTGTTATGTTCAGTTTGATTGAACACTGTCTGTCCCAGCATTTTCTCAGTAAACTTGCCAGGTCTGTTGAAGCTTTGCTGTGTCTCTTTAACATACATAAAGCTTATGCATGGTTTAAACATTGAATGACGACCACTGTCCAACACGTTGGTTTCAAACGAGTTGACTATGGGCTTATGCACATTACCCAGGCACACCTCTCCAATCACCACCCAGCCCAGGTCCAGTCGTTGGGCAAAGGGGGCTTTGTGTGGTCCGTTGACCTGCTGCCTGACCTTGTGTGCCTGAAAGACGTCTCTTCCAAGGAGCAGAAGTAGTTTGGCTTCTTGGTCCAGTTCTGGGATGTGATTGGCAATATGATGAAGATGAGGCTGGTGAAGAACGGCACTCGGTGTGGGAATCTCAGACCGATTATTTGGGATCTCGTGACATTCAATGAGTGGTGGAAGAGAGATGAGGACTTTTCCATCCAGAGACTCGATCTGAAATCCTTCTGCCTTCTTGCCAGATGTTTCAACTATGCCAGAGCAAGTTCTGAGACAGTGTGAAGATGGTTGGCTCTCTACGTTGAATAGTTTGAAGAACTCAGGGGTAGCTAATGAGCGATTACACTGGTCGTCCAGAATTACATAGGCTTTAATGGCAATGTCCTTAGAACTCTTGGGGTATATCTTTGCGAGGCAGATTTTTGAGCATGAGCGGCTCCACTGACCTAGTCCACAAACTTCTGTGCAGCTAGTTCTAACAATGTCCTGGTTAGAATCTTCTCCCTCCTCTTGTGACGTTGAAGGAGCCTTGAAGCTTTGAGGTGCTGGACCAGGATGCATGGCTGCATCATGGTATGTGCTGTCGCACTCTGAACACTTTACAGAAGTCTTGCAGTCTTTGGCTAGGTGGGTGAATACAGAACAGCATTTGAAACATATTCCTTTCTCTTTGAGAATCGCTTTCCTGTCGTCGAGAAGTTTGTTTGGGCACTAATGGGCAGTAATGGGCAGTTCTTGTTAGGATCCTCGTTGGGTGCAGAAACTTCAATTTTGTGCACTGAGATGGGTTTGTTGGTGTTATAATTCTTCACAAAGACTTTATCTTGTTTTGTGGGTGTTGCGGTGTTTCCCTGATGCATGAAGCTGGGATCGTTCGCTTCTTTGACTCATAGCACACAAACCTGCAAAAATACTCGAAGGGAGGGAAGCGACCGTGGTTCTCTTCTTTGTACCGATACCCAGTGGAAACCCAATTGTCCTGGAGCCCATAAGGTAGCTTGTCTACGATAGGCCCAATTCCACGTGCAGTGTCCAGATACGACAGCCCAGTTAAATAACCATCTTCTTTAGCGCCTTGGATCTCCATACGCAAGTTTCCAAGTTCCTGTAATTTGGTGTGTTCCTTGGCTTTAATCTTAGGAAAGCTGTCTAACCGCTGAAACAGGGACTCTTCGATGATTTCAGGAACAGCATAGCACTCATGAAGTCTCTGCCATGCACTGTGTAAAGCCAGACTGGGGTTAGTCACATGCACTGAACAAATGCGTTTTATCTGCTCACCAGATTCCTTTCCCAGCCATTTTGTCATGAGGTCCAATTGTTGAGTTGCTGTGAGGTGAACTTCCCTGACTGCACTGGTGAATGAGGAGTACCATGCACGGAAATTCTCAGGCTTATCGTCAAATTGGTACAGTCCTGGACTGACAAGGTCTCGTCGTGCCAAATACTGTGCCAAACAAAGGCTGCACCGTAGCTGGTGAGCTAGCTAGAGGAATATGTTGTGGAGTATATGACTGAGCATGTATGATCATGGTGGGGTTTGGTCTGCTGGCTTCAGACTTTATCTCTACCTTAGTCCATTCAGGTTCGTCTGGGGCAGGTAAAATAATATTGTCACTCTTTACAGGCTTTAGCTGACCGTCGATCTGTTGTGAAATATTCTTTTCGGGGGGAATCCACGTCATGAAGCTTTTGTGAGACTCAGCACGTAAGGGGAAAGCAATAGGCGAAATTGACGAGCGTTGTGAGGGAGGATGAAGAATCTGAAGGTCGATTTGTGATTGAACATATTCACTTGTGCGATCAGCTTTAACCTTCTCAGATTCCGATTTGCATTTCTCAACTTCAATTTGCATGACTTCAGCATTTTCCAATACTTGTGCCTCCACCACGGCTGCATCAGCTTCCCGCTGTAGCGTTACCACTTCCAACTTTGTGTCTATTCTTACCGTTTCCAGCTGATTTTGAGCCTTTTACATTTTCAGTTTAGCCTCTTCGCTAGCATACAAGGCTCTTACCTTAGCGGCTTCCGCTTTAGCTCGGGCGCGAGCCACACTCGAAGATGAAGATGAACTCTTAATGCTCCTAGCACTAGATGCTGATGACTTGTTGCTTGTTGCCATTGTGACCACTTCGGAGACATCCAATGACAGAGTCGTAGTTTGACCATTTACTGTCACAATTCTTCAAAGACATAAAACCATAGGCGAAGTTTGGGGGGGTTCCCGGGGTGCCCGGCACCCCCTGGTGGCCGGAGTCTTTTAAAAAAAAAAATTAGTTATGATTTACAGATAGTAGGTGGCCTAGATAAATATAACTCTGGAACGCTATATCAATAAATGCAAACTCAATAAACATAATACATTTAAATCCACAAACATATTGTCTCAGTGTGTACTGCTGTCAGAGACAGAACATTACTCAAAAATGAGTCTACACAGATGATCTGTGCAGCTGCTGCGCCCTCACACGCTGCACGCACATGCGCACTTTGAGCACTCAAATTCAGACAAGTCGAGTCTGCCAGCCGCCAAAACCTGACAGGAGAAGACTAAAAAAATGGATATACGCAGGTTCTTCGCAACCAAAACAACTCCAGTTTCGGATTCAAGTTCCAGCGCCACCGTTGCTTCCACCCAAGCTGCACCTGCTCCGGACCCGCCAGTCCCGCCTCACCCGTCGACCAGCCACCACATCTTGGCGCCGGTCGGCACCGCAGCTCCCGCCGCTTGCAATCCCTGTGAGACAGTCTCTGATGGCGGTCAACTTCCCAGTGACCTAGGAGATAAAAGTGTGGGCCCCAAACAGCCAGTGCTTCCCGTTTTCCCAAGACACAAAATTGGAGATAGAAATCATTGCTTTTCTGCATTCTTTTATAACAAGCATCCGTGGCTGGAGTACTCGGTTTCAAGGGACGCAGTGTTTTGTTTTTGTTGCCGCCACTTTTCCAAGGAGATTGGAGAGGAGGAAGACACACTAGCTAAACAAGGCGGGCGATATTGGAGTAAGCTAACTGAGAGGCTGATAAAGCATAGCTCTTGTGAAAAACAGAAGGCCTGCATGAGACTGTGGGAGGGCTACAAGGAAACTGAAAAGCATGGATCTGTCAGAGTCCACTTGTCAACCAGTCACCAGAACACAGTGGATAAAAACAGGGAGTATTTGACAAAGGTCGTGGATGTCGTTAAGCTGCTGTCTCAACTGGGCCTCCCTTTCCGTGGACATCGGGAAATACAATGGAGAAAAAAGGAAATACAAGAAAATAAAAATGACAAAAAGCACACAAATACAGTCGATACAGAAACAGATAAAAGCAAGCCGGATGATGATGATGAAACAAAGGGAAACTTTTTGAGTCTGTGCGACTTCCTCGGCAAGTATGACCCAAGTTTCCGCAAAATGCAGGATGAGAAGTACTTTAATTGTACAAGTCCAGATTTTCAAAACGAGGTCATCTCTTTGTGTGCAGAGCTAGTCAGAGAGGAAATAGCAAATGCAGTGCGTGAGACTGGTTTTTTCACGGTTATCGCGGATGAGGCCAAATCATCAAAGTCTGAACAACTGTCTGTGTGTATCAGATATGCAGAAAAGCTACAGGTTAAGGAGCGATTAATCTGCTTCATTGACTGCTCTGCCTCCCGAGATGCTGCTGGGATTGTTGAGGGTATCAAGAAGGGGTTGGAGTCATGTGGACTGCAGGACGTCCCAATAGTCGCACAGTCGTATGATGGGGCCTCAGTTATGTCTGGGCATTTAACTGGAGTGCAGCAGCGTATCAAGGAAGATTACCCCTTTGCCATCTACGTACACTGCATGGCCCATAAACTTAATCTGGTCCTGGTGGAATCATGCACAGTCAACAGAGACATCAAAATGACGTTAAATGTTATTGATAAGCTGTACTCCGTGTTTCACAGAACCAAGCAACCACCACAGGTTTCTGGCGATGCAGAAAACACTCGAGATGAAGGCAAAGGAAATTGGGCAACCCAGTGACACGCGTTGGGCGAGCAAATGGCGATGCGTCTTTGCGGTTAAATCACATTATGTGCCTATCACACGCTGTCTGAAGGAGATGGTGAATGAAGGAGAGAAATGGTCAGTGGAAGCAAGTGGGTTGTATAATCACATGACCACACCTGGCTTCATCGCCTGCCTCATTATCCTTGAGGACCTACTGCGGGTTGTGCACGTCGTTCACAAGAAACTTCAGTCCAAATCCACAACACTTGCAGATGCTGCCTCCACGATCAACAGTCTGAGAGCACACTTGAGGGAACGCAGAGGAGAGGAGGAAGGTTGGCAAGACATATGGAGCCAGATCAAGCAGTTTGGCGAGGACGTCGGCATGCCAGTTGCCACTGCAGAAAGTGACCCCCCCTCCATGGCAAAGCGAAAAAGAAGTTCAAGACCCCCTTTGTCGCTTTACCAGTATGTAGTGGGGGCCACACTTGGGCAGCGCCAACGAGATGAAAGGAATGAGGAAATAGACGGACAATTTGAGGCTCACGCCATCTACTGTCATTTATATCTCCCTGTGCTGGACAATATGATGGCCGAGTTGGACAGACGGTTTTCAGGTGAAGCCATGGAGCTTGCAGCGGCATGTGATGCTGTGATAAAGTGTGAGAAGAAAGGCATTGAACCACCTCAAGATCGTCCATCCACAGCTGGTGACAGCAGAAATGGACCTGATAAAATGTGCTGTCCAATCTCCCATTAACCTGAAGGACCTGCAAAACGAAGTGAGCAAGGAGAGCTATCCAAACTTCTTCCCATTACTCCAGCTTGCATTGACACTGCCCATTGGATCAGCGACATCAGAGAGAAGTTTCTCAGCAATGAGGAGGATCAGAAACTGGCTGAGAACTACAATGATCCAGGAGAGATTTTCTGATCTGGCCCTGCTGCACATTGAGGGAGATTTGACTGCAAAACTGTCAGTTGAGAAGATAGTGGACATCTATGCCAGCCGGAAAAAGAGGCGCCTGATGCTGCACTAGGTAAGCCATTCATTCAAATTATTTCGTTTTGTTGAGCTTAAATGCGTAATTGCGCAGCATCTGCATCCGGGGATAGCCAGCTGCAGTAAGCAGCAGACACCGCTCCACGCTCAAACCAAAATCCTCCAAATCCTCCCGTTTGCGTTGTGCTCACATGCTTCGGTCCTGCTAGCGGCCGCTGCTGACAGTTGTGGGGCAGAGACGCTGAATGCATGGAGATCATAATCACTAGATGACGGTGAACAAAAGTCATTACTTTGTTGGTTGGCTTTGTTTTCATCGCTGAAATTAGGTCAAAATGTGATAAAACTGCTGTGCTTATATCCTACAGTTATTAGTTAGTATGCCTATACAGTTCATTAAAAAGTGTGTGAGCATTGGGGAACATTGATCCTACAGACCTCTGTGTTATAGCCTAATTATAGCAGCAGTATGTGCCGCAGCAGCCGTTTTATTTTGCGGCGAGTTCCGCTGCCATAGTAATTTCATCTATTGGGCATATTAGTTATGAAAACACACCTGCAGTAGCCTGTAGGCTATCCTGATCAATTTTCATGTATGAATCCTTGTGTTGCAGCCTATAGCTATACATTACATTTGTAGTTATTTTTTGGCACCCCCAACCTTAAAGTTCAAACTTCGCCCATGCATAAAACTGCAAATAAACACAATACATTGTTCTTCATGTAAATACAAACTTAAATTGCTTTCCTTTATTCTTTACAGTGTTTAATATAGTTGTAAATAAATCGTTTTTTAAACAAACTAATCAATGATCTTTTTAACAATATTCTTCCTTATAAATGATCTTTCACATGAAATAGGTCAAATAGACAAACTTACAGCATTGCCTCTAGGATGTTCCTTGTGGATAGAAGCAGATTACATTTGGAGAAATACACTCTCTGGCCATGCCATTTCTCTAACGCTAAACCGGAAGTGGCGACGCCGTAAACCGGAAGTGACGCTAAGAACAGCGAACTTAAAGATAACATCACCATTAGCACTCCTAGTGGTGACTTTATGAACTGCAAACAAATTATAACATTATAAAATGCCTTTAAAGGTGGGGCAGGTAATTTCGGAGAAACCAGCTCGAGTGCGCTAGAATTCGAAAATACACAACCGGAAAAAATCTGCCACTTCCTTACAGAGCCCCTCCTCCAACATAAAAGAACGTGCACACGACCAATGAGGGCACGAGATAAGTTTGTGAAGAATGACAGGCAGGTAGGCCATCCAATTATTTTAGCCGGGCCGGCTAAAATGATTGGTCGTGCTTTTTACAGTACTACGGCTTCCACAGATGACATTTTTTTATGGATTTTTTGTCAAAGCACTTAAGATATTCATTGCTATCAGGATGTTAAGAGCATTCCATGGAATATAACAAAAAGTGTATCTCGAGCCGGTTTCTCAAGCGTACCTACCCCACCTTTAAGGCAGCACAGGTTCCCTTCAAAATTGGCCCCATAGGCGTCATTTATACTGGGGAAGCTGGGGACATGTCACTTTGTGGGTGTATTTCTGGAAACACAAGTGGTGCAGTTTGGACCTGCGGCACGTTTAATATCAGTAATAATTGAATAGAGAATAGTAAAGCAGTAGTTGCTCACGCCCTGCAGTAGCCTAGCATAGTTACTGCACTATTTGTCAAAAAAAAGTATTGTAAGCATATGTATGTATTGTTTGTGGGGGGCGCTTAATGCAGTAGTGCTTTTTCAAATCGGAAAAAAGTATCCCCACCCATTTTTCTAACAAAGTAAAGCCCTTAATGGGCACACCCTCTGGTCCCCCACCTTGAACTGGGGAACCACCACCGTTCCCTCGGTACAGCCCCCAACTTCAACACAAAGTTGATGAGATGTGTCCCTCAACACCCTGAGCCTGCAGCGTTTCTGGACAGGTCTCATCACTCCCCGGGGCTTTACAGCAGTGGAGAAGTTGAACCGCCTCAGTGGCTGGAAATACCCGAGTCTCAGATGCACCACCAATACCTCTCCAATATACACATAATAAAATATATTCTAAGGCAAACTGTATCACCGGTAAAGGTAATTGACTGTAGAGACCATTCCCCAGTCTCAAATATGTTGAAATGATCTCCACCCTAAAAATACATAACACTAACAAGGACACTCTTTACATCCATCCCGTCCAATCTTTTTATCAATGTATGTACTCTGGGTCTGTGTACTTGCGTGTTCCTCTTTGTTTTCTGTCACTATGGGTTTTATTTATTCCTTAGTTTGTGTGCTTCTACCGCATCTGTGACTCACAGACAAACAGGACAGCAGGTGGTGTGTGATGTAATATGGGGCACATATAAGTCTGCTGTCTGTCTGCTGGATCTACCTGAGGAGCAAACTGGAGACTTTCGCTGGCCAACTGAACCCCACACGGGTTCAGCTTTTAGACATGTCTAAATATGCATACTGAAACTTTTCACGGGCTTCAAAGAGCGCATCAGTTGTAGCTTTTTCTTCATGGCTTTTCCTCTGAGAGACTGAAGCTGGAAAACATTTTGGGTATATTTTTAAGAATAAATTGATACTTAGACTTACAAATTTATACTAAGAAGTACAGAATAGTCAAATCTCTAAGGCTTCCAGGATTGCTGCGTAGAGCATGTCATCATCCAGGTCCAGGCTGCCTCTGCTCCTGCACGGGATCCTGCTGTGCAGCTCCTTCGCTCCTCTCCCGGTCATCAGCAGCAGGAGACAGAGCCTCCGGAGCGCCGGGCCGCTGGTGCGCTCCTGGGAGAAGAGGGAGGATATGGCTGGAGATGGAGAGTACCTTCTGGGGATAAAGAGACTGAGGAGGCTGTACTGTAACGTGGGCATCGGGTTCCACATCCAGGTCTTACCAAACGGCAAGGTCACAGGAGTGCATAATGAAAATAGATACAGTAAGTCACCTTGCATTTTGCTGTTCAAATCCATGTAAAGCAGGCTACACATGTGTTACTGTACACGGCACACATTCACCTAGTTTTTCTATAGTAAGACTTGAGTTACTTGAATTACTCGAATGAGTATGGATTGTTTAAAGTGTGTGCATACCAGGTGCTCACTGGGCACAATGGGAAAGGGTCTTACTTTTTGGTCAAAATCTCTGATGTTTTATATAAAGGGTTTCATGTTGTGTTTCATTGTAAAGAATGTGTATCATGATGTTACCTCTGTGGATATTCTGGCTTGACGAGCCTATGCTACATGAAATCAATTTTACTTTCCTAAATCTCCTCCTGTTATTATTATTATTATTATTAGTATTATTATTATTATAGGTACTACGTTTCCTTGCCAAAATTCTAGTTTTTACAGATTTCGGTTTCAGATTTCTGTTAAATCATCTGACATTCAGTTAAATAACTTAGTAAAACCTTATGAGTTTACATTATAAACTCTGTGTGATATTTGTTTGAATTCAACCGCTGACTGAGTTGATTCTGATTCACTCAGCGAGCCAGATAGTCGATAGATTTGGACAGAAAGACGTGCGTGTCTTGGACTCAGTGTGATACATTTGTTGAGTCCAGCAGAAGTTAAGTACCTCTAAGAACACTCTCTAAGTGGTTTGGCCTTTAGAAGGTAAATGTGTTCAGTTAGAAGTGCAACACATAAGTGAGCCACAGTCCTTTCAAGCCCTGCATTTTAAGCTGATGAATAAGAACATTATTCTGGGTTGTTTAAACTTCCAAAATAGTTTTTTGAATCTATATAACAATTCTGAAATAATCATAGTGAGCATCATGTTGTTCGGCTTTCTCTTTAAGATGCCCTTTATCATTTCTGTTTCATCCCAGGCCTTCTGGAATTGTCCCCGGTGGAGAGAGGAGTGCTGACTCTTTTTGGAGTGAGGAGCGGCCTCTTCATCGCTATGAGCGACAAAGGGAAGCTCTACGGCTCGGTAAGAACCGGTTCGGACTTTTTTTCTCCATAACCACTGTTTTTAAAGTTATGCAAGTTCTAACTAGTAGCTGGTTACGGCACATCTGAGTACTGTAGCAGTTGTGCTTGGGTGTACCAGATCATTGCAGCACTTTATCTTTCTCTCTTCAATGGTCAATGGGGGTCCCTGCTGGGTCATCGGGAAACTCTTGGCTGAAAAGAAATCCCCCGCAGATGACGCAGTTAACGCGTGGCCGACTCGTAGCGCCCCTATGGCACATCATGTGGGAATCCGTTGTAATGTAATGGTTAATGTAGTATCCAGAGCAGCGATGGGAGCTGACGCAGTTTACTGCAGCTGAAATAATCTGGCATTATCTTTATGACGTGAGAGATGTGCTTCCCAAACAGAGAGCACACATTCAGCGAAAACTATCCCATCATGATGCTGTCATAATGTACAGCTCTAAACAACATTATGCTGAAGATATTTTGTGTAAAAGCCCAATCAATCAAGATGTTTTTCTTTGCAATGAAAAGGGAGACAGTTGAAGGTGACACACCTTTGGCAACTAATAATACCTCATATTTGGTCTATGAAAGCTACAATGTAATTTATTCAACAGAGATGAAAATGAATAATAGGTTATGAATGATATGGGCCTTCAGTAAGAAATAAGTGCGTGTGACAACAACCCATGTACTGGAGCTCAGTTGAGGGGGGCACGGGGTTGAAATCTCTTTCAAATTTATCTCAAATAAAGGTTAAACTGGTCTAAAAAACTCAAACTTTGTTGGTGAATAGACTAGACAACCTTCTTTAAACTTTATAAAGTCCCTCCTAACTCAACAACTCACGTCGTGATTTTAAATGGAGCCTGGCAGGGGCGGACCGGGACTGAAAAACAGCCCTGGACCAGTGTTAATTTTGGCAGCTATTTTTGATTTAGTCTTTAAACGGAAATGGTTATTAGTTAATTAATTAGTTTTAGTCTAGTTTTAGTCGACGAAAACTCAAAACGTTTTAGTCCAGTCGATGAAAAATCTTTACATTTTAGTCAAAATGTTTTCTCTCTTTAAACTAATTCAGTCGTATTTATATAAGTTATAAATAAAATATATATAATTATGTTATTATATTGTACTGTAGCCTAATTGAGTAAAATGTTGAGGTCCTTGCACTTAACTGGAGTATTTAAGTATTTTGCTACTTAGTACTTCTACTCCACTACAGTTCATAGGTAAATGATGTACTTTTACTCCACTACATTTATTGAATACCTTTAGTTACTTTGCAGATGTGTATTAATGATGTGAAACATAATCAAGTGTTAAATCAGACTTTAGTTCCACCTGGAGTAAATTCACAAGCTACCCTGCAGTATACAAAGTCATTCAAACTAGCTGCACCTTTAGCAGCTTTGAGAACACTTTCATGATCAATCATTATAAAACATATCATATTATTCTGAAATGGACCAATCTGCACAAGTTACTTTTATTATATTCTGATGCTAATACTTTTCTACTTTGACTTGAGTAACATTTTGAAAGCAGTACTTTTACTGTAACAGAGTATTCCTACACTCTGGGGTTGCGGTCGGATAATCCAAAAATCAGCTCCTAACGTCCAACCCTATCGTCTATTCCTTGACCTCTGAGTGAAACGTCACAGGGTTAAGGGATAGTCGATAGGAGAATTCAAAAGGAATTAGGAGAAGAGACTGCGGTACTTTAGAGAATCCGACTGCACTTTCACTATCCGACGTGTTTATGATGAGGCAGTGGACGTCATGAATGTGCATCTGCTGCTGTGGGGAAACTATGGAAACTACAGATCTCTATACAGCGGACTACAACATGGATGTATAATAAGAACGAGGGACTACTGTAAAATCATCTAGAGACTCTGCACCGTGCTCTGATGCTGTTGCTTTATGTTTTATGAACGTGGACAACAGAGAAACATATTCTTCATGACCAAAGTTGGAATTTAAATAAAAAAGGAAAGTGAAACGTACACTCAAAAAAATGATTTGTTAAACCAAAATGATTTAATTACGTGACAAAATTCCACGCAATTACATTATGTTCCTCTAATTTAAATGAAATATGTTCATAATACATGATTCACTGTTGTTAACCCAACACATGTTTATCTCATTCATCCAATGTAAAATGAATGCTTCAGGTTGACATCATTTACTTTAGTTAACCCAACACATGTTTATCTCATTCATCCAATGTAAAATTAATACTTCAGGTTGATATATTTTACTTTAGCTTAACTAACATGTGTTTACGATGTTGGTTCTATTTAATCCAATTGCATGGAATTTTGTCACATAATTATAATATGCTGATAACACTAAATTTAGTCTAACAGAACCATTAAGTCACAGAAACACAATTGTGCTAATAAAAACCTTTATTAGAACAAAGTGAGAAGTTAACATTTTCTTTCTAACATTGACTGATTAAAACACATTATAAAAAAGAACTTCACAAATGGTATCAAAAATGTACATTAAACGGTATCAAAAATGTACTTCAATGTACTTCAAATGTTATCAAAAATGTACTTCAAATGTTATCAAAAATGTCATTCAAAGGGTATCAGACATTTTCCTTAAAATAGCAAATGTCTCCCGCGAGGTGCAGTGGGCATGCATAACACGGCGCTACAGTTCACGAGCCCCCCCCCCCCAGCAGCACTACACCCATGCATTCCAGTAGTTATTGCTCCACTAGCCCTTACATAAATCTAGTGTTGTATTATTATTTCTAATTGATACAACGTGCAGGCACTATGACCTCTTTTGATTTGGATCAAAAATGGAAATATGGCGTTTTAGAGTGCATGGCAGCAAGGCACCGTGCACGATATGCCAAGAAGCTAGCTAGCTAGCCGCTAGTTGTGAAACACTTTAACATCAATTTAGCTGACTTCACGGGTCAATATTCACGGTAGGTGTATAATATTACCTCATACCAACGATGTTTCATATTTGTAGACCTCATCAATACATTAATTAATCTAGATAGGACTACTTACCACATGCATGGGGGTCGTCTCCCATGGTGTACAGCAGGCCTATTCAACTGGCGGCCCGCGGGCCGGATGCGGCCCAGAACCAACTCCCGAGTGGCCCAGCCTCCCGTAGCCAAATTCCTACACTAGTACAGACCATGAACACAACACTCCGCGTTGCATAGAAACCACCAAACCACAACGCAGCACGCTTTTTGAAAGTGCATCTAGTGGTGCTAGTAACGGTGGTCCTATGATAGCAACTCTAAAACATGTCCCTTCTCAACTCTGAAGCGTAAACAGAGACAAAAAGGTAATTGATCTGGTGGAGCAGATCCAAGTCAAGCTGGACCTTTTCGCTACCGACTTGAGCACGGGTCGGATGCTGCATTTTCCGACGCTCCCCAAACACATCACATCTCCGGCACAAATCACGGATGTGATGACAGATTTCCTTGCGAGGTTGAAAGAGAACTTTGCCGGTCGATTGGATGGACTTGCTCTGCCCACAGACGTGATGATGGGCTTTGCCAGAGACCCCTTCACTGTTGCAATAGAGGGGGACGTATCAACCAGAGCAAAGGAAGTGGTCCCCTGCATCGACAAGGGGAAATATACACTGGAACTTATTGACATGCAGCGCACTAACGGGCCAGCAAAGTTGTGGATTGATGTCAAAAAACAGCAGTTCCCTAACGTTCAGAAAGTAGCGATCTGTGTGCTCAGTATGTTTGGATCAACATACACATGTGAATCAAGCTTTTCACACATGAACTCAATCAAAAGTAGCACTCGCTGCTCCCTGACTGACAGCACTCTTCACCAATGTCTTAGGATTGCATTGACATCCTATTAGCCAAAAATCACTGCTCTTGTTCAAAACAAAAAATGTCCCTTCTCCCATTGAGAAAGTCAGCGATGACAAATCACAAATGAGGTGATAGTAAGCACCTAGAGTAGTTTACTATAGTAGACGTGTAGTGTAGTATTCATTCATATAGTTACCCGTATCCCTTGTTATGGGTTTGTGAACTGAAGTGTTTGACAGTTCTTTCTGTATTCATTTAAGTGCACTTTGTAATGTGTCTGGGACAAATGTGACCAAAACGTATGATTTTTTTGTTATTACTTGAAAAGTGAAAAAATATTGCAACAGTACTACCTCTTTGTGTTGCATTGGAGGTCTTAAGCTTTTTTTTTTGTATGTGAGCAGATTTATTAAGACTGCTATTATTGTATTCAGTAAATGCACTTTGTGATGTGCCTGGTTCAAAAAGAAAATCCTGAATATTTGACTTCTAAAGCAAACAAATGTAATGCTACAACTGTGCACTTTTTTTTCAGATTCTGTTAAATTAATGCTAATTTGTTGTGTTTTTATGCACTTTTTGACCTACCTTTGTTAGATGAACAATGAATAAAAATTGCATGTTTTTCATCGCAGTAATATGTGTTGGTTTAAAATGTGTCACTACCCGATTTTTACAGGCCGCTGAATGTCTGGCCCAGCTGAATTTTGTAGTTATAAAATCTGGCCCAACTGAATGTGTAGTTGAATAGCCCTGGTGTACAGTCTATGGGTGTGGGATTATGACGTCATGCGTCTCAAACTAGCAGGTGTTATTAAACCAATGCATTCCATTCACGTCAGGTCAAACTAAGTGAATCTTGCTAATTTAAAATCCATGCTTTTTAGCTAGTATAATTAAATCCAATTATGTTTCACCCCTTGCATCAACGTAAACAAATCATGTTAATTTAAAATCACATAGTTATATGTTGGTTCTATTAGATATAAATATGTTCAGTTCAAAACATATATATTTTTCATTAAACAAACTCAAAATAGATAGATTGGAGTAACTCAGACCTATAATCGTTTTGCTCGTCACCCTCTCCCTCCGGTCCACATTACTACAAATTATCCCAATACGTATGATTGTATGAACTATGAAAATATCTTAAAATCAATACAAATGTATTTATTATAAACGTTAGTCCTTAACATCAATCACTGTGTACATCACCATTCAAACATCTTTTTAAAAGTTGAACAAACCCCAAACCGCTCAGTAAACACTGTGAAATGTTGACTTTATTTGATAATTTCATTAAAAACTAACGTTCATATTTCTCTTTTGGATTATAATACTGAAAACAAAGCACTTTGGCAAGTTACCACATATGTTTTAAAAAGCTTAATAAGCACCGTAACGGTCCAGTGGTTCCTAAGCTAAAGGAGGTTATAAAGGAAGTTTGAAACCTCCTTTCCTATAATCTAGAGCAGAGGTGACCGCGGTCGACCGCAATACTATGAAGCTGCAGCGTCGGAGGCTGCACTCTCAGGACCGCACTCCCACGACCCTAGTTGTTTTGCACATCGCCACCTAGCGGATTGGATCACCGCAAAAGTAGACATTGTGTTGTCTACTGACCATAGACTGTATATATAAAGTAACATATATGTTATATTTTTTATATATATATAATTCTGATGAAACGTTATTTCAGCGTCAATAAATGAGTGTTAATCCCAGTGTGTTTAGTGTACAACATCACATGTCATTCACGGTTTTCAAAACGTTAGCCACATGCTAATGCTAACCGGAAATGAAGAATTAAGTTAAGTTAATAGTTAGTGTGAACTTCCGTGTTTTTCAGAATAAAACTGCTTTAAATTAAAACCCTGTGCTTAATTTAAATTACGTCATATCAACATTGAAACATTGAGGTTTTGGGGTTTAGGTTTGTCAGGGAGGAAGGAAGATTAGGATTAGGTAAAAAGGTAGGGAGTGGTTAGGGTTAGGATGGGGGGAAGGGAAGGGTTAGATTGAAGGGAGGGAAGAGAACTGCTACCCGGGAAACAGGATGCAACGCGTTGTCTCCTGCTCGCTAGGTGACAGCGTCATGAAAAACTAGGGTCGTGGGAGTGCGGTCCTGAGAGTGCAGTCTCCGACGCTGCAGCTTCATGCTACGACCGCGGGGGCAATGCTGGTGGATCGCGAGTCATTCATAAATAAAACAAATCCAGCTCTGTTAAAATAGACAAAACAGGTTTTGATCCCTCCTCCCTTGGCCGGTGTATTTTCGATCTTTTCAATCCAGACAAGATCTCTCTCCCGTCTGTGTGCGAGGGGGCGGGGCAGTTTACACACACTCGGCTGCTACATGCAGCAACACACGGCGGGGAGATGGCAGAGAGAAGCGCTCCAAGGTGTGGTTAAATGTTACCCGTCTTGAGGTGGACAATGCTCGTTGCCAAGAGTGTTTAGCATGTAAGGGCGGTAACACGAGCAATTTGTCTAAACATTTAGCAAAAGTGCACCACATTCAGACGGAGGAATACACCGGGTTCGACTGTCTTTCTAGTAGCTCTGTATCCCCCCCATTCCTTACGTTTCCACGTCAGGTGTTATGTATGCTAGCAGCAACACACAGAGTTAACTCAATTATACAAACATGGGTTAATGATTAGAGGTAACCAGTGTTGGGACTAGTTACTGTAACGCCGTTATTTTTGGCAGTAACTAGTGCTCCAACGCATTATTTTTTAAATTCAGTAACTCAGTTACCGTTACTACATGGTGCGTTACTCCGTTATTTTTTTTATATAGTCTCGGCTCCCAGATGTTGGTGAGCGGCGCCAACAGCGAGGCGAACAGAGATGATAACTGTACTTAAGTACAGTACTTGAGTAAATGTACTTAGATCAGGGTTCCTGCAGATTTCGCCAACTCATCGACTTTTTAAGACCACTTTGAATAGAATTTAAGACCTATTTCATGGCAATAAAGTATGAAGGAAAATTGCTATGAAAGAAGAAATACGTCCCATAATTACTTACAAAGTAAATGCATTCATGTTCAACATAAGAACGATGACTGAACATAACAGCACACAGAACTGTGTTAGCGTGTTAGACAAAATGTGTGTGTGTGTGTGTGTGTGTGTGTGTGTGTGTGTGTGTGTGTGTGTGTGTGTGTGTGTGTGTGTGTGTGTGTGTGTGTGTGTGTGTGTGTGTGTGTGTGTGTGTGTGTGTGTGTGTGTGTGTGTGTGTGTGTGTGTGTGTGTGTGTTAGGGCTGTGCAATTAATCGTATTTTAATCGCAATTACGATTTTGGCCTGCCACAATTACGAAAACAACATAATCGAAAAAAACGATTATTTTGCTTTGCTAGGTTAATTAATTTTAGTCTGATTTATTTATCATATTTATATATGTTCAGTAGCTTGTGGAAGTGCGCTCCAAAATATTTGTTGATCTTGTTTATTTCTATTTATTATTTTGATGTTATTTATTTAAATGTATCATTTATTTAATTAATTAATTTATTGGTTTTTCAGTTGAATTATACGTTCAGGGTAATCAACAGTTAAAGATATACTGTTCAAATTATTATTTGTTTTAAAGTTCAATAAATGGATGTTTTCAAAGTCAATGAATAATCGTATTTGATAATCATGATATTAATTATTGACCAACATAATCGTGATTATTGCCATAATCGAGCAGCATAGTGTGTGTGTGTGTGTGTGTGTGTGTGTGTGTGTGTGTGTGTGTGTGTGTGTGTGTGTGTGTGTGTGTGTGTGTGTGTGTGTGTGTGTGTGTGTGTGTGTGTGTGTGTGTGTGTGTGTGTGTGTGTGTGTGTGTGTGTGTGTGTGTGTGTGTGTGTGTGTGTGTGTGTGTGTGTGGCTACACTATTTCATCGTTGCTGTTGTATCAGTGGCGGCCGGCCCATAGGGGCGCTAGGGACGCCGCCCCACCTCTTCGCACATACAATTTTTTTATTTTTTTATTTTTTTATTTTTTTTTAAATAAAAAGAAATATATATATTTCTTGTTTAAAATACGAAGTCTAAAGTTACTGATAAGTCACATGTTTCCTGCTTGGCCTTGCCCTTGGCATTAGTTTATCATTACGGGGCGCTGCCCCCGAGCCAAACAGCAGCAACCAGCACGTTGCAAAAGTATCAATAGTAAACTGTGCCGCCGAAACATAATTTCAGCCAATCAGCGCCGTCAAATATTTTGGTTACGAGAGCGCTCACGTTGGCGCCCACGTTGCTTACGTGCGTTGACGTGAGTTGTTTTTTAGACTCGTGAGGAACTGGGGTAGTATCTATAGTAATGCAGTGTAGGCGGAGCCGTGACGTCATCTTCAATGAGCTCCCCAGAAAAACAACACAGCCGTTAGCTCTTAGCACTCAGAGCTCACAGCTCTTCATATCTGTTCAGAAACTAGATAAAAGTTAAACAAGTAAAAACCACATACTGTCTGTGTCATGGCGAATACAGTCGCTGGTTTATTTATGTCTGTATAGGCTGTTGTTGAGAGTGTGGACGGTCGGAGCATTTACAACGTTAGCTTAGCCAAATCTCCATTAGAAAACACGCATTTTAAAAGGTTTTTCGCCTGCCGTCTGTCTGCAGACTTGTCAAAGCCTTAATTCATGGTTTTTACTATCCGGTATCAGTATGTTGTTACTTCGGCATCATTTTGAAACGTGTATTACAATTAAATCACGGTCAAATATGTTCATCTTGTTGTAGTTGTAGCCCCCTTGACAGCGATTCTCTCTCTAGTTTAGACTGCGGTCAAGCCAGCCTCCACTCGGAAAAACCTAGTCAAGCCAGCCCTCACGTGATATTGCGGTGCGCGAATATCCTATGCATTACGGTAGAGTCAAAAATAATCCTCCCTCTGTGTTTAGATGAGAGTAAAACAAAAACTGTCCAGTATCATAGATCCATCCCACTCCAGGTTGATAGCAGGACACCCCATCTAGTCACTCAGAAAAAATCAGGACATTCTGATGTACAGTTTCAAAATAAAAGACCTTTGAAGTCTCATATATGAGCTATCATCCCTGTTTTTAGATGAGAATAAAACAAAAACTGTCCAGTATCATAGATCCATCTCACTCCAGGGTGAAAGCAGGACACCCCATATAGTCACTCAGAAAAAATCAGGACATTCTGATGTACAGTTTCAAAATAAAAGACCTTTGAAGTCTCATATATGAGCTATCATCCCTGTTTTTAGATGAGAATAAAACAAAAACTGTCCAGTATCATAGATACATCTCACTCCATGGTGATAGCAGGACACCCCATGTCGTCACTTAGAAAAAATCAGGACATTCTGATGTACAGTTTCAAAATAAAAGACCTTTGGGGACAGGGATGATAGCTCATATATGAGACTTCAAAGGCCTTTTATTTTTGAAACTGTACATCAGAATGTCCTGATTCTTTCTGAGTGACTAGATGGGGTGTCCTGCTATCACCCTGGAGTGAGATGGATCTATGATACTGGACAGTCTTTGTTTTATTCTCATCTAAAAACAGGGATGATAGCTCATACAATAGAGATTTCAAAGGTCTTTTATTTTGAAACTCTACATCAGAATGTCCTGATTTTTTCTGAGTGACTAGATGGGATGTCCTGCTATCACCCTGAAGTGAAATGAGTCTTTGATACTGGACACTTTTTGTTTTATTCTCATCTAAACACACAGGGATGATTTTTTTTTACTCTACTGTAATGCATAGGATATTCGCGCACCGCAATATCACGTGAGGGCTGGCTTGACTAGGTTTTCCCGAGTGGAGGCTGGCTTGACCGCAGTTAGTTTAGCATACTCAGCCCGACTCAGCCTGGTTGTTCCTGGCCCTAGAATCACGATTTTATGGGGCCATTACATCACCAGAAGTCCCAATTTAAGGGGTCATTTCTGCCAAAAATATTTTCCACCAGCCGCCACTGTGTTGTATGATTGGTGTTTAGCTACGGTATTTAGTGTCTACAGCACCTCCGCTTTTAGGGTTGACGTAGACCCAAACGTCGCCCGGAGGTCCCCCGGTCTCGTTGCGGGAGCTGCTGCACTAGCTAACGCTGCATTAGCAAAACAAACGCTTATTTCTTTTGCAAAAGGCGCAGCGGGCTTCAAACACGTTCCCCTCCACTGGTTTCAACCAAGCACTAAATTAGATGTTTTCCAACCAAATACGGTTGAACTTACACTTCCCCATATTCATTTGTAAGTAGATTCGAAGATACATGAGTTTCTGACTGCCGCTAGCTGAAGCTTGGTTGCTAGGTTACTAGCTGGGTGTTCTCAGATAAGGGGCCGGGGGAAACAAAGCTAGTGATTACTGGTTCCATGTTGATTTAATTAAATACAAATTGTTGGGGGGAACTGAAAGGTTATTACCGTACTGGTTACTTTGCAGCCCGGACATTTCCCCCAAAACACATTTAGATGCTATCGCAACACAGAAGTACCTTTCAAATCCGATCCTTTTTAAGACCTTCTAAATCACATTTAAGACCTTTCTTATATTTTTGGTCATATTTAAGACCTTTTTAAGGCCTTAAATTCAGATCATCAAATTTAAGACTTTTTATGACTTTTCAGACCCCGCGGGAACCCTGTTAGATACTTCCTGTGTCACATGTGGAGATGCGCTGTGGGCGTGTTTGTGTTTACTAACAAGACTATCATGGCGGCGGCGGAGCTCAAGTCGAGTTTCTCCGCCTGGAGATATTCTCACTATTTCACTTTTGTCGAGCACAAAGAAAATAACGTTTTAGTTAAATGTAAGTTGCGTCTTGACGGGTCAAAGATCCTATCTACTGCCCAAAACAGCAATTCAAATCTGTTGAAACATCTGCAGAAACAACTAGCTGGGATGAAGCTAGTAGCTAAGACCACAGACGGTGGCCATTTCTCAATCGTATGTAAAGCTGCAGCAGAGCAACTATTTCAAGTATACTACATCATCGAGTGGCGCCGAAGGACTGTTTAAATGCATGTTAAATGCCCAGCATTCTGCGCTACTCTATGACGTAGTATACTTGAAAAAGTTGCTCTGCAGCATGTGTACTCGCGATTGAGAAACGGCCCCAGACTCATCCGACGCCACTCCACCTCCACCTGAGCAACAGCGGCTGGATTTTAACCGAGGGACTGCTAGCCAGGGAAAAGTTGATAAAGCCATTGCACGGTATGTTGTAGAACACATGCAGGCTATTTCTACTATTTCTATTGCTATTTCTTGATCAACAGATTGTATTATTCTCCAATGCAATAACAGTACTGAAATGAAGGTTATAAGGGCACTAATGGGAGCCCTTTTTTTAAGTAACTAATGCGTTACTGTTCACATTAACGAGAGATCTGCCGAGGACGGAGCGTTCAAAGGTATAGAGACACTTGTTACTGTTCACATTAACGCATTACTTTTTGGTGTAAGTAATCAGTAAAGTAACTGAGTTACTTTTTAAATGAAGTAACTAGTAATGGTAACTAGTAACTGGTTTTCAGTAACTAGCACAACACTGGAGGTAACAGAGTTACTCTTTATTTTGTTAAAGTTTCAGCTTTTCTGTTTACAGTTCTGTCATCACATTATTTAATACGATTTGTTAAAACATGGTTGTTTCTTTCGATGTGAAATATTATTTATTTAATTTAAATAAAAAGCAATGTTAATTTTGTTCACAATTTGTGAAGTTCATTTAATAATATATGTATTTTTGAATCAAGTATTCATCTTTATTGTCTTCATTGTTAGTTTCCACATGCCTAAAACAACCTCAAGCTAAATCTAAAAGTTGATGGCTAAATAAGAGCGTTTGAGAAATTGTAAAAGGCATACAGTAATAGTCTGAATAGTCGATTAATCGTTTCATTAATCGATAGGTTAATCGATTATCAAATTAGTCGTTTGTTGCAGCCCTATTGTAGTTATCCCATGTATAAATAAAACGTGTTATTCAGAAACCCTTGCAATTTGGTATTTTATTTTTGGTTGCTAGACCTCGGTGAGCTGGTCATTTCAAAAGTAGCTCACCAGCCAAAAAAGTGTGGGCATCCCTGATCTAGAGTATTCGAATTGGCACTTATCATGGCTGATACTGAGGGACTTCCGGGTCATTTCACTCTGTTAGGAAGGTTCCTAAGCTAAATGGACTATTTGACTTCAGCCCGGTACTTTTTTACTTAAAGTGGAGCTATCATGCTATATTTGAACAATATATTGTAGGCTATACCTATATAAAGTATATAAATATAGTTTTTTTTCCAAAATACCAAACAGATCCTGCATTTGTAGCCCAACCCCACATTCCCCTGATAGGTGGAGAGTTGGTCATATAGGCGGAGCTCCTCGTTCCTGACGTCAGAGAATTTTCAAATCTGTATCAGTCTGTATCAGATCTGTTGCAACCCCATTTTTAGAGATTTGTGTATGGAGGAAAAGGGAGAGGGTTGTGTTTTCTGACACTTGGTGAGTTCCCTGACACACCGGGGACACATATTCATGTATAAAAGACGTACAAAAGTGCATTTTGCATGATAGGTCCCCTTTAACTACAAGATCTGAGTACTTCTCCCACCTCTGCGCACCTTATGTGATAACGTTACTAGTAATTGGGGCAACAGAGCTACGAGTTAAGGAAGTCGGAAATTGTGCATTTCTCCATCTGAATAAGATGCTTTTTGGCCAGCTGTTTAGACAGACTGCTCGTGTCAAAGTGCTTCACGCGAAAACACTAATGGTAAACGAGCTTTGTCCACATCGAGCCTTGTAGAGTGTCTCTATACCTTTGAACGCTCCGTCCCCGGCAGATCTCTGTGTGCCTCGCCCCCCCACACAGACCAGACACAGGGGGTGTTGCTCAATCTCGAGTAAAGCTGCTCCAGAGCCACTATATCAACGTCATCATATACTACGTCATCGAATGCCGCCGAAGTACTGTTCCAATGTCCAGCATACTTGGAATTCTACCGAGCCCGGCGTACTTCGTTTGACTCGCTTCTGAAGCAAGACGCTCGGAAGACATGTGCTACCAAGCAAGCGTACTCGACATTGAGAAACACCCAGGGAGATCGCTCTTCTGGAGTGAAGAGAGCGGAAATAATGATATTGCAAATTAGAAACGTAAGATGCATTTTGACGGACAATTGGGGGAAAATATCCTGCATTTTGAATGTCCGATAGTCCACCATTTACACCTTAGTCCCGTCTCGTCTCGTTAACGAAAACAAAAAATACATTTCGGCATCGTTTTTATTAGAATCTATTTTTAGCTCGTCATCGTCTCTAGTCATGTAAAAAAGGTCGTTGATAAACATTTTTCGTCATAGTTTTCGTTGACGAAATTAACACTGCCCTGGACCCTGACCCAGCACGCTCGTGAACTGTTAGCGCCGGAGCCTCACTGCGGGGAAACTGTGGCCCTCTGTCGCCTGTCAGCGCAACTAGGGTGCGTTCACACCTGCCTTGTATAGTCCGGATGAATCCAACCCTGGTGCGTTTAGCCGCTTGGTGCGGTTCATTTGGGTCGGTGTGAACACAGTCCGAGACCTCTTAAGTGAACTAAACAACCGGACTCTGGTCCGCTAAAATAGATGGACCGCTTGCTTGCGAACTCTGGAGCGGTTCATTGCTGGTGTGAACGCAGTCCGCACCAAAACATAGGAAGCGCAGTATTTACGTGTCACAAGAACGCGGATATCTTCATCAACGAAGCGGAGGGATCTAGATCGGCATGAAGGTGTTCTTTTCCCCATAATGACTGAGTCGGGGCACATTATCCCGCTTATTACATGGCCACATTCTCAACAAAGTAACGACATGACTCCCAATATTAATTGAAATGCTTTTGTGGATTTAGAAAATGATTTTATTGATTTAAAAAATAGTTGTATGTATTAATTTAAATTGACATGCATCCGCTAAGAAAAATAGTCCGTTGTTACTGTTTGAACTAACCAGTGTTGGGCAAGTTACTTCCAAAATGTAATATATTACATATTACTTATTACTCTCTTTAGAAAGTAATAAGTTACATTACAATATTACTGTCTCTGAAATGTAATGAGTTACACTACTTTAGTTACTTTTTAGTTACTTTCACCAAAATAACCGCAAAAGAATAGCTAGGTATTTTTAATGCTAAAATGTAGTTTAGTGAAGCTCATTAGGCATCCAGTGAAGGGCAATGTGGTATAGCATAACAACTGTGTAGGCCCTTAAGGCTACTAACAACTTGTATTACACGGCTTAGTGGAATACTCCATTCTGATTGTAAATTCTTAACATGTGACACGTTGTTAATACAGCAGTACAAACCGCTGTCAAGGACTATAATGAAGGTTAACATATTGTAAATCAAGGCAAATATTATTTAAACCATGCTCATGGTTTGAAATGGCAAACATTGAAAGGCAAAAGTATTATTAAAACCATGTAGCCTACTACATCATCCCCTTGGTCCCATCATATACGCTGGGAAGAGAATATTTACTGTGCTTGAAAACTGGTATCACATCATCATGTGAGGTTGACTTTGTGACCTGGAGAACATTTCAGCTGCAACATCAGCTCGTTGATAATAAGCTTAGGATATGAGATATTTTTGTAGCGATTCGTGGTGAAGGCATCTGTGCTATTGTATGCATTATTTTTGACCCAACATTTCTACAGGCATGTCAGAATATGGTACTATTTTCACATGAATATTCTAGCCATTGTCTATTTTTATACCACAAGCTGCAAAATGACCGCCTTACCCCACTGTACAGGCGGGTAGTTGTTTAAATATACCTGGCACCTGCGGGCCGCAGAGGGGCGGCGTAGTTTCGGGCGACGAAGACTGCTGCTCCGGGGCTGGCGAGTCAGGCGGGAGTAAGCTAGTGTCCACAACGGAGGGTAACGTGATGTCCGCATCTGACCTGTTGCTACTGTCTGCAGTAGATGCAGTGTTGCTGGCGTTTAGTGATGGTTGCTTTGACCATTTTCGTATAAATGATTATCCACAGATCAGATGTGTGTCACTGCTGTGGAAGCACTTTGGAAATGATGCACGCGCAGCGGAGCAGGTCACGTGCACCTGACACAATTTGTTGTTTGTATTTTTCGCTACGTTCTCTTTTTTGAATGGTTGCATAACGTTCAACTTCCCCGAAGATCTCGACGCGAAGCCTGAAGGGTAAACACCAGGTTTACTAATCTACCCGCACAATTTGTCCGGTGTCGGAATGTCTCGCTATGTTAGAACATTTTTAAAAAACAAAACACCATTTAATTTCGGGTTAAAATCAGTTGTAACTGCGTTACTGAGCATTGTAACGGGTAATATATTACCCAAATTTCATTAGTAATGCGTTACATTACTTCGTTACAGCAAAAAGTAATATATTACTGTAACTCCGTTACTTTTGTAACGCGTTACACCCAACACTGGAACTAACGTAGCAACAGCAGGAACTGCTTCAATAGCGTTTTTGAGGAGCTTTTTGATTACAGATTTGAAAACATCGTTGCTTGCAAACTGCATGCAGTTTGCTTTTCAGACAAACTGTATACAGTTAAATCAAACGGACTTCTTTGTGCAGATGTGAGCGTCCTTAACAACGGTCAATAAATCCTTGACAGCGCTCTGTCTGTTCTGGATTAACAACGTGTCACGTGTTCTGAATTGACCAATCAGAATCGAGTATTCAACAAAGCCATGTAATAATGTTTTTTAACGGACGTTGTGTGATTATATAATCATAAGCCGAGCCGCTAGTGTCTGTTGATCTCCAGATTAACAGCAGCATGAGAATAACCTGCCGAAAGTGCCGATGCTCCATGGCGGAGGATCCACTAGAAATTGCCGGGATTTGCGTTTTCACCCCCTTAATGTCTGACCAATGGTTGAACAGCATTTCCGAGCACATGACTTGTGTTTAAAGTTTATAGTCCGTTTGAGTTTTGCCCGTGTGAACGCAATCCGAACCTTCTGAAAAATGAAACAATGTAACAAACTGTGGTCTTGTGCGCACCAGAGAGCGGACTATTAGGTGTGAATGAACCCTAAATTATGACGTTAGAAAGATTTCTCCAGAACACACAGATGGCCAATCCGCCCCAACAAAAAACGGAATGAATCGGTCTGTGTACTATATCCAGGGGTGCACATAACTTTTTTAGTGAGTTACTCAGATGAGTACCAGAAGACAGCGTTTGGTACTCACCACGAAGTGTGGTCCTCCTCAGTGTCTCCTTCACTGTCCTCTCTTTACACTTCTTGCATGCTAGATGATGAAGATGACGAAGATGCACCTCCCTGTCTCTTTTTAAGCCTCCGATTTACTTTCTCCAAAACTTGTTGCCAAAACTGTGAAGTCCTCCTTGCATTTCCTGAGGCCAAGTTGAAGGATCAAATACTAAGAAATTATCACATGACTTGAAGTCATATCTGATTTCAGATGTGGGAAGTTACTAAGTACACTTATTCAAGTACTGTACTTAAGTACAATTTTGAGATATTTGTACTTTAGTTGACTTTGATGCTACTTTGTACTTCTACTCCACTACAGTTCACAAGTGAATTGTGTACTATTACTCCATTACATGTATTTAATACCTTTAGTTACTTTACAGATCTGGATTAATGATATGAAATATAATCAAGTCTTAAATCAGACTTTAATTCCACCTGGAGTAAATTCACAAGCTACCCTGCAGTATACAAACTCTTTAGGCGCATTCACACCGCAGTGCTTTTCCCACAAAGGTTCATGAGAACTTAGTTCATCAGAACTCTTCAGTTCTGATGAACTAAGTACAAATCGCGTTCACACCGGAATAAGTCCCTGGGGGTGGATTAGGCAAATGAAGCCGCTGACGTCACTTCTTCTTCTTCTTCTGTTTTGGGTTTACTGGCAGGCCGCAAACAACTTCACGGCGTATACTGCCGCCCAAAATACCCGGCCGGAAGTCCCCGGTTGTTGGGGACTGGCTTCAGTAGAAGCTGCTGGGACTCCCAGCAGCTTCTACTGAAGCCTTCCGAGTAAATCGCCAGAACGCCGACACCTCCTCATCTCCACCGCTCCCATGTTTTATTTTGTGTTGCCATAAGTTAGTCTCTCTGCGTTTCTGCGCTGGGCTAATGCTAATAAAATGGTGGCTTCACAACACTTTTTTTTTGTTTTACGGGGCGTGGTTTGCAATCCGCCCAGCCAATCAGAAATATAGCTCTTTTCTCACAAGAGAGCCGCATGAGAGTCCCTGCTCTCTAGCAGGGACGGAAAAGGGGGTAAAAAGGTTCTCATGAACTAATTTTAGTTCCAGCTCTTTTTGGTGTGAACGCGACATTTCGGAACTATATCGGAACTAAAGTGGGAAAAGTACTCCGATGTGAACGCGGCTATTCAAACTAGCTGCACCTCAGCTTTGAGAACACTTTAATGATCAATCATTATAAAAAACATCATATATATTATTCTGAATTGGACCAATCTGCACAATGACTACTTTTACTTTTGGTACTTATATTTTGATAATACTTTTCTAATTTTACTTGAGTAATATTTTGAATGCAGGACTTTTACTGTAACAGAGTATTATTCCTAGACAAGATCTGAGTACTTCTTCCACCTCTGTCGTATTTCAAACTCTTCCATTAACACCCTAAGTAAGTTTGCAACTGTGTGTTTTACTCAATTTATTTGTAAATAAAACTGCAGCAGCTTGACCACAGTGTCACTACCCGATCTGTGCCCATGCCCGATCGGTAATGCGCATGTGCGAGATGGTCCGCCATATTGGAGAACTCCGGACGGCAACCCAAGATGGACACTTGACACAGTGGCTTTTAGCAAAGCTCAAAAATAAAACGAGAGAGAGATGAGTTATTGCTATTACAACGTGACTTCACTATTATTTAACAACTCTTTTTATGGGGTTCTTTTATTTGGGGTTAACTACATTGTCAGAATAAGTGAGAAATTAATTTAACTTCTGTTAGACAGCTATCATACTGAATAAATATTTACTGTGAATGTGTGCACAAATGTATGGCATATGGCTGTCTAACAGAAGTTAAATTCATTTCTCACTTATTCTGACAATGTACTTAACCCCAAATAAAATGACCCAATAAAAAGAGTTGTTAAATAATCGTGAACTCACGTTGTAATAACAATAACTCATCTCTCTCGAGTTTCCCTTTTGAGCTTTGCTAAAAGCCACTGTGTCAATTGTCCATCTTGGGTTGCCGTCCGGAGTTGTCCAATATGGTGGACCATCTCGCACATGCGCAGTACGGCTCGGGCAGGGGGACGGATCGGGTAGTGACACACAGAGCGTGAACGGTGTGATCAGCTGATTTTGCGCAGTTCTCCAGTGTGTGCGCGGGGAACAGAATGTGCACAGGGGAGTCTCCCACTGCAGCCAGTTGGCGGAGTTTTGACACAATTCTGTTGCTCATACCGACGTTAACCCTGTCTGTGCACACGGTGAACAACTCTGTCTTCAAGTGATAGCCTCACAGGTCCGTCGGTTATGTCCGGCGCGGCTCACCCAGCTCCAGTTCAATCAGTCATAGAAAGTCAGAAGATCCTTTGCAGGGAGCGAAACGGCAACGTAGCTGCTTAATGTCTTTGTTTATTTTTGACATGTCTTGTAGTTTACTCCATTCAGTGTTGACAAGAAACACGTGTAGACTAAATATGTATTTTGAGATAGTGACACAAGGGACGTTACGCAATTTAGTTTTGTGCCGCGCATGCGTACCTGCGTACCAGTTATGTGCACCCCTGACTATATCTATTAACACCTATTATGTACATGCATTGGGGTAACCAGATGGTAACTGTTAAATAAATATCACCTTAAAGACAGGTTTAATAAGAAACTGAGGATAAAAACTTGAAAATAGTAGAATCATTAGCATGCAAGGTTGAAAAGCCCTAGAACCTTAAAAACTGAGTGGCTCACAACAAGACATTCATTCTGAACAGAAGTAGAAATACTTTGTTACTTAAGTTAAGTTTACTTAAATGTGGGGTTGGCAATTTTGGAGAAACCAGCTCGAGAGCGCTAGAATTTGAAAATACACAACCGGAAAAAATCTGCCACTTCCGTACAGAGCTCCTCCTCCAACACACACGAACACCCACATGACCAATGAGGGCACGAGATAAGTTTGTGCACAGATGGAAGGCTGACAGGCAGGTAGGCCATCCAGTTATTTTAGCCGGGCCGGCTCAGATGATTGGTCGTGCTTTTTACAGTACTACGGCTTCCACATATTACATTTTTTGTCAAAGCACTTAAGATATTCATTGCTATCGGGATGTTAAAGGTCCCATGTCATGCTTTTCCGGTTATTACCCGTCCCCTTGTGTGTTATGAAGGTTTTTATGCATGTAAATGGTCTGAAGAGTCAAAAACCCTCATAGTACACCCTGTAGGGAGTACAACCCTAACACAGAAAAGACCTCCCCAAAACGCCTCGTTTCTCATGTTCTTCCTGGGCATCGTGACGTCTGGATACCCAGTAGCCATGCCCAGAGCTATGACGCACCCTATGCCAGCCAAGCATATATACTGTTGGAATCTCAGGTTCAGTTCAAAACAGTGCTAACTGGGCTAACGAAGTTACTAGCGTTTACATATATCAACAACAATGTCAGCAGATGGCCTTACATGTTTCCCATAGCAGGAGAATGTCTGCATTCACACACAAAATACTCATAGACAGTATACTCCGGGTGATTTACTCTACGGTCAGTACATTATAGTTGGCGTTCCTAACCGAGCTACCGTTCATAGCGTGTATGCTACCATGATAAACAACGACGCTACCGAGAGGTAGACATGCTAGGTGAAAACATTGTTTTCATGCCTTGAATGAACAATGACAAATGACCAATGAATGACCGAACGTAGCAGACTACCCGTATAAGATTGCAATTGTAAACATGTTCTTCCTAGTCTAATATGAACCACTAGCTTTTGTTCATAGTGGTTTTATTACACAGAACAAACCATTGACACAGCGCTAACTGGGCTAACAAAGTTGCTAGCGTTTACATATATCAACTACAATGTCAGCAGATGGCCTTACATGTTTCTCATAGCACGAAAATGTCTGCATTCACACACGAAATACTCATATACAGTATACTCCGGGTGATTTACCGTACGGTCAGTCGCAAAACTTAATTACATTATAGTTGGCTTTCCTAGCATGTATGCGTCAAAGCTAAACAACAAGGCTACCTATAGCTAGACATGCTAGGAAAAACATTGTTTTTATGCAAGCTAAAAAGAATGACCGACACGTAGCAGATTGCAATTGTAAACACGTTATTGCTAGCCTAATATGAACCACTAGCTTTCGTTCATAGTAGGTTGGTATATTACACTGAACAACTAGCAAACGTAGGTTAGCTTATACAAAAACTGATGCTCCGCTCAGAACCGAAAAAACACTGTGTTAGACATGGGCGGAGCCTCTCTGGTGGTTGACTAATCAGAACAGAGTGGCCGAGCTGACCAATCGGAGCACACTGGGCTCACAGGGAGGGGGGGGGGCAGATCTGTCATAATGCAAGCACTGGTTTAGGGCAGAGAGTGAATACCGGTGAATACACATACTTTACAGAGATGCTGTATGCGAAACCAATGTGAGTTTGGAAAATTGTACAGTATAAATCTATTTTAGTATACCTCAACAATGGAATTATGATCAGTGGAAATGGCCATGACATGGGATCTTTAAGAGCATTCCATGGAATATAACAAAAAGTGTATCTCTCAAGCCGGTTTCTCAAACTTACCTACCCATCTTTAAGTATTTATTTTTCTGACGACTTTTTACTTTTACTCCCTACATTTTGACACAAATATCTGTACTTTTTACTTCTTACATTTTCAAAACAGGCTCGTTACTTTCGTTTGAATACATGCGAGGTGAATTATCAATTATTTTTATTTTGCATCATTGCGGTCCTTCCCCGACATCAAAACTTATTTAAAACTAAATGACTGTGACAATAACACGTAGAGAAGACGAGCCATGGGACCTTTCTCATTTCACAAATTACCCCTCCTCGACTCCTATCCTCGACTCCTATCCTTGTGTCTTAGTCCCGCCCACAGGAGATGCGAGCAGAGGAGCCGAGGAGGGGAACCGAGGAGAGAGGAGGGGAAGCAGCAGGCGGTTAGAGAAATGAGAAATCCTCTCCTCTGAGCTGTCACTTTAAAGAGACGTCCATTATTGATGAGAGGAGGCACAGCCCTCTGTCTGATGGAGATATATTTACTTTTAATTCCTTCACAGTGTGGTATAATGAGACAATAACAGGCTACAGATGCGGACATACACACACACATACATTTATATAAATATATACAATTTCAGAATCAAACAAGTATGAGAGCAAACGGGCCAAAAGTTTTATTTACAAGTATTAAAAGTAAGCATAGGACACCAAACCAACTGAAACCTGTATGTCCGCCGCATCTACGCACACACACACTGTACCACACGCACCAACACACTGTACAACACGCACCTACAGCTCCTAAAGCATATAATATCAGGATACAGCAGTTGTGTATTTTATTATGTGAAGCACTAAATGGTTTTAGACAAATATTGACTCTTTCTTTGTAGATATCTACTAAACTAAAGCAAATAAAGAGAGTAGGCCTGTTATACTGAGTGATATATATTATACACACTGCTCTGCTTTCTGCACGGACCTCACAGCTGTTCTCAGTGTAAACATCGCATCGCGATGAAAGCAGTTAATACAATAATATCCAGGGGATGCATGCAGAGCTGTCATTGGCTGAGATAAGTCCGGCCGTGCGTCACGACTCTTTTAAACATCACTGTTTCCGGAAATGCATCCACGGAAGAGCCGTGGAGGACCTATCAGTGTATCCTTGATTAAAGCTCCTCCAGAGAGCCTCCTCGACGCTCGATCCTCGGTCCTCAATGTGCATTTCAAGAAATTAGATGTCCTTCAACATGGCGCGCCGAAAACCATTTCCGGGTCACTACAGGAGGATTCGAGGAGTCGAGGAGGGGAAATTAGAGAAATAAGGAAGGCCCATGGTGTGCAGATCATGCACAACAGATGAAAACAACATAAAAGACGTATGACGAAACAGCTAGGCAGAGACGTTAAGGGAGAAAGGTCTAACGGCATAATGTCCAAGAGTATCGCTAGTACAGTCAGCGAGATGACTGAAAATGAAGATAACATCGACGGAGGCGATTCATCAGACCACCAGCAAGACATCCCGCATCCATGTCCTTACTTAAGGGAGATGTTTGAAGTTGTGGGTGCAAAAATGATGTGTGGCTAATTCACTACGATCATTTTTAGTTTGATTTGTTTAGGCCTATATTAAGGCAAAGTAACCCATCTACAATGTTGGCGACAGCAAATACAGGTAGCCTACTGTTTTTGTTGTTCACGCTGAATACATTCAGAATGGCAGTAATAAAAGTTGAAATTAAGCTCCTTTTCACTTATATTAATATTATATTATATTAATATGATGTATGGTTCAGTTAGCTTTCCACAAAAACAGCCAGTTTAAAAGTTACTTTTTACTTTTTTCTGTGAGTACATTTCAGAGACTGTGCTTTGTTGAATCAGTACTTCTACTTTTACCAAAGTATTTGTTTACACAAGTATCTGTACTTCTAATTAAGTAAAAAGAGTGTGTACTTTTGCCACCTCTGATTCTGAATAAAGTTTCCTGAATCCATTAATAAAGTTTGAAATAAGCATATAGTTCATATTTACCTTGCATTTGCCTTACATGATTGCCTTACATGATTTTGATTGGTTGTTTTTAAATGAACACTGTATAAAATGTGTGGACAACTAAAGTTCACATGTAGGCCTATTTATGTGAAAGGGACAGAGCACTAAATGAAAAAAATACAAGATGTGAACATGTTAGAGTTAGCAAAAATGCTAATTTACACCCGGAGTCCCTAGGTAACAAAAGCAGAAGCTTTACAAGTGATGTACCCGAATGTTGATGAGAGGGAGTTGATCCAATAAAACTCTGTTCGACAGTATCCCTGTATCTCCCTAATGGCTGCTACCCTGTCTCATCTGTGAACGCATGGCAGGAACCCACTGAGTTGGAACTTCAACTAGCTGAACCAGAGTGCTTTATCATGGTGTTGGCTGTGAGTAGGGTGAATCTGGGATTATGTGGATAGTAACAAACTAAATACCTGCTGCACAGCAGCTACAACAGAATGTTTAAAGCTGCAACATTTAAAATAAACGCAAGGCAGAAAATCAGTGTGTAGGCTATTGATGTATAAAGGTCCCATGTCATGACCATTTCTATTGATCATAATTCCATTGTTGAGGTCTACTAGAATAGATTTACATTGTTCAATGTTCCAAACTCACATTGGTTTCTCATACAGCATCTCTGTATAGTATGTGTCTTATTTACTCTCTGTCCTAAAGGGCTTGTTGGAGCCCACTATGTTCTGATGAGTCCATCACCGTTACAGCGGAACATCAGTGATTATGTGTTACAATGGCGTTTGTTAGCAACCAGAAAATGACACCAGTAATGGCAAACAGATGAGAATGCTGCGTGCGGTCTGGGTGCCGTGTTGGCGGGACGTTGCAGGGCTCGAGGAGCGGACAGTGTGAGCTGGATTACTGGTGTTGTTTCCTGGTTGCTGCGTGGGGTCTGCGAGACAGCGAGACACCGCAGAACTCAGCCTGAGCACACACACACGTGAGTGTGTGGCGAACTGTGAGTGGAGATCCACGGAGCCGCGATTGAGAAAAGATAAGGCTGAGTGAGTGTATGTGTGCCGGCGAAACTCCGCGGAGTACCGCGGCTGAGAATACATAAGGCTGAGTGAGTGTGTGTGTGTGAGGAGCTCCACTGATTGGTCCATTTTGACCTGGGTATGGTCACGTCACTATACGCAGGGAGAAAAAATGGAAAAAGAAAAATGTCCAACGAGGCGTTCTGGGGCAGCATAGACAGGTCTTTTCTGTGTTAGAGTTTTACTCGCTACAGGTTGTAATTTGAGGGTTTGTGACTTTGAAATAATATTTGAACTGCCGTAATTCAGTAATTGAAACATATAACTGTAAGAACTATTAATAACCTGATGACGTACACACACTGAGCTGGCTGCTTTTGTCTGAGTTTATTAATGTCACAGTTAATTGTAGGTCATTTCCTGTGGCCCCGAGCTATAGGTGTAATATTTTATTACAGCGCGCGCCAAAACACTGCAGTTAAAATTGTTTTGAACGCTGAATGAGGCTAACTCAGCCGTAATCCAAACAACAGTTAGTCATCCAGCAGTTACTCATGTAACAGCAGGCCTGTATACACAGAGGTGGGCGGGTCGGGGGTGTCAGATTGACCTTTGGCTGGTGAGGCCCCCAGCCTCAGTGAGGGAGTCTGCCGAGCCGCTGATGTGTTTCCTTACATTAGCAAACATTAATGTAAAAGGGGGGGGGGTGAAGTGTCTGTGGTGAAGGTGACTCACGAGGATGGTTCCCCGGTGATTTCTCCAGATCTAACCGTATAGATGTCATAATGCAAGCACTGGAGCATCAGCTCAAAGACTTATCTTGTGATCTTCCAAGTAAGATGACTGTGATGTTGCATGTGTCTGATAGATAATGTAAAGTCTCCCTTTTAAATAAAGCCAGTTTGATGGGAGGTGTTAGAGATGAGACAAGGATTCCCTTCATTTCAGATAGAATTTTAATTGGCCTCTGTTAACTTCAAATTTCTGCTGAGTCGGATGAGGTTCATGTTCCTTTTTTAATTCAATAAACAATTAAATGTTTTAATCAGTTTTAATAACTTAAAGCATTACAAGAAAACATTCCCTCACTGTCAGATTCACTTTGAGTGTGCTTTATCTTGGTTTTAAATATCTCCAAACTAATTGAACAAGCAAGACATGAGGAACCAGGATAATTAGACTGGGAAGAATAACAGAAAATATCACATTGTTTCCTCTAGTGTGTATTGTGATTTTGGTCTGTCATGATGTGAAAATAAAGTGAAGAAGTTGTCACATTTCAGGAGCTAAACAGTGACTAGTTCGAACTAATACATGACTGTTTTCTGTTTTCCTTTCCTCAGGGCAATTTCAACGATGAGTGCAAGTTCAAGGAGAATCTCCTGGCCAACAACTATAACGCCTACGAATCAGCGGCTTACCCTGGCATGTACATCGGCCTCAGCAAGACCGGCAAAACCAAGAGGGGCAACCGGGTCACCCCCACCATGACCATGACACACTTCCTTCCCAGGATATGACATTTGAGAACAAAACTCTCAGCAATGCAGAACGAGGTCTGGCCACTGTTTGGTCAGATTTCACTGTCAGACTGCTCATGTCCTCCTTTTACAACCAACACCACATACCATAGTGTGAAACTGTGGCCCTGTGCATCAACTGATAGTATTCACCAACAACACAACAGTATGTGGCATCAACACACACTGGATTAAAACAATCAGGGTCCAAATCACGTTTTATATTCACGCTAGATCATATCAGAACATCACTTCGTTATTAGCGTTATTTGCTGATTTGGACAATTTTGGAGTGGTTGTTGGGGGTTTTGAGGATGCTGAGTCCATTTCTTGCAATTCAGGATAAAAAAAATGCAGAAAGTGTCTGATTTTGTTACATTTTGGGTCGAATTGGAATATTTAGGGGACTATGGATCATTTGGATTTAACAGATTGTCTATTTATTTGAAAAATAATTGTCCACAGTAGAGATAATAATTGTTTCAATATCCAATGGTTGCAACACTGCTCATGGTAGTCAAAATCAGCCCACCGGGAGTACAAATATATGGTGGCCCTGAAGTGCAAGTCAAAACAACATTTCACAAAACACTACAGCATTTCACAAAACACAACAACATTTCAAAAATTACGGAAAGGGTATTCCTTTAGGGAGAACACTTCTTGCTTTTGATTGGACAGAGCCAGCCGGAGTAGCATTGCTGTGATTGGTTGTTTCGCCTCCAGTCAATAAATTACACTTCATTATTGGTCAGCATCCGACAGCGCCACGTATTTCCTGTTTGGTACTATTCAGCTGTTTCTGCACAAATGTTAAACTGAGTTTGGAAGAAGAAGAGATGGAAATCCTTAGGGAATATTTTAACAAAGGATATACATATGATGTTATCCTCTATGGAATGCAGTTTAAGCCAAAATTAAATAAATAAATAATTAAATACATATACATATAAATATGCCTATGAAATAAATAAGGTTATGAAATACATTCTGAAATAAATAAATGAGGCAATAAATATATATAAATGTACATTTAAATACACATTTATTTATTTCATAAAGCCACATTTATTTATTTCAAGAGACTTTTATTTCATAATGCCACATTTATTTATTTCAAGAGACTTGTATTTCATAATCCCACATGTATTTATTTCAGGGGACTTGTATTTCATAATGCCACATTTATTTATTTCAAGAGACTTTTATTTCATAATGCCATATTTATTTATTTATTTCAAGACACTTTTATTTCATGCCACATTTATTTATTTGAGGGGACTTGTATTTCATAATGCCACATTTATTTATTTCAGGGGACTTGTATTTGATAATGCAACGACATTTCCATTTCTTATATTCAAATGAATGGGGCGTGGTTAGCTCACAGATCCAGACCAAAGCAACAGCACCACAACACTGACTCAATAGCTCTTGTTTCTCCAGTACTCTTAAGTGGTTTGACAACCGCCAATAAACCAAACCAGTTCCGGTTCAACAACAGTTCCTGTGCTTTTCTGGTGCTTAACTGGTTCTTCTCTGGTTCTGCCCCTTTTCAACCAAACCGGTTCCAGAGCCAGTTCCGGGCTACAGCCTGATTTAGCTCTGGTTCTTCACTGTTTCAGCCGCAGTGGAGCCGGTGTTCCAGATTAACTGGTTTTCCGATCAACTGGGGCACAGATGTGGGGGGCGTGGCCTTCGACTGAAATACACATTTCGATCGCTTCTTCTGTCGTTTACATACATCTTTTGGTATATTTGGCTCGGTAGGAAGACTTTTTAGCACATTCAGTACCAGTGTGTGAGGTTGTGGTTACGATGGCGATATCCGGACGCGAACAGCGAGGACTACAAAAAGAAAAACGAGTTGACTGGGGATGTCTGTTTAAAACATTGCAAGCTCCAATAAATCATTTAAACCAGCTATTGTTGCCAGACTTATTACTGAATATTGTTCTTAATGTGATACCAAGTCCATCTGAGACCTGTGTACACCTTCAGACAGCCTCCCAGTGAAGCGTACGTTGTTTACTCACAGTTTGAAAGCAGTGTGGAGAAGTCTTCAGCTGTGGTAAACTGCGTTCCGCCCAGGGAAAAATGGGATCCGCCCAGGTTAAACTGTGATCCACCCAGGTTAAACTGCGTTAAGACTTCTGTGGCTATCTACCAGCGATCATGTTTAATATGAAAAACTACACAAACATTTATCCCTAATAAAAACGGTATTCTGCAGCACTCATCCAGATAAGATGTGACTGTTAACTCATTTTGCATAGCAGCAGAAACGTAATTGCTGCATGTGCAGGGATATTTAGACTTTAAAATGCTGATGGGTATTAATGTTGGTCTCGGCAAACAATATTAGGAATCCTCTATTCAAACATAATATTCAGTATCCATCGACATGAAAATAACAAAAAAGTTCCTGCTGGACTCAAACCCGAGTCCCAACAGCAAAAATCACTCCAGCCCTGCGAGTTATGAGTGCACCACGGATCAACACAACGTATTAGACCAACACACTTCAATTTGTTACATTAACCTTGTTAAAAAGTTCCAGAAAAATGCAACCTGACCATCATTTATAATGTAAGCGAATGTATGTACACTTATAATATACATATTATAGTAGGCATTTGCTTAGAAATAGTATATACTGACTGAGGTCTGTATCAAGCCTCATTAAGACCCATCGAGATCAGATATCCGACCTAGTTTATCAACCTGCGAGAAGTGTTAATTTTACATATAAATGTGTTCTAGTGCACACATAAAGTTCCAATATGCAAATCATATTTGCCATGCAACATTGTGCTATAAAATATAATATATAGCCTCACAATATAGACATTTTATAAACACAACGCTAACTTTCTAAATAGGCCCCCGATTCCCTGTTGCTATGTCTGCTAATGCAGTAGCTGATAGGATGTAAACCTGGACCAAAGCTGTTGCGCTAGAAACAGAATGCAATATAAAAAATATTTATATTCTAGCAATACTGGCTGTCTTTTCTGTCTTGCGACAGACTCACCAAAATAAAATAGTTAACAGCATAGGCATCACGTCCCCTATGGTACATATTGCAACTATAATAACAGTGGCCAAATTCATGTTCTAATATGCAATGCAAGATTTGCTTCTGTATAGTACATAGACTTACTCATTAGTGTGACAGAAGGAAAGACAACAACAATGATAGTAATGATTCAGTATCAGCTTTATTTTACACAGACAAGGAATATAGTCTTTTTCTGTCCTGTTGGGATCCAAACCACACAGTGATGGATGTACAGGGAACAGACTGGATTATTGCAGAGTAATAATAATAATACATTGTATTTATATACCGCTTTTCTTCAACTGATAGTCACTTTACAGTATGAGGGAGGGTAGACAACAAGGACAGGCAAACAAATGAATATAGTAAAATAAAATAAGCAGAAAAGGCAGTCAAGAGGAAGTTGATTGAGAGGGGGGGGGGCTTATGGGTAGACAGAGTTGAATGTAGAAAGAGTAGAACTGGATCAGCAGCTCCTGAGGCAGGTTGTACTCTGAGCTGGCGCAGGAAGTGTTGTGGCATCACGACTTGCATGCAGGGCAAAAATACTCGTCCTCTGTGGAGGGCAGTCCCATGCATCCAACGTGATACCACATTTTACAGGTGGCGCACTCAATCTGACAGGGGAAAAGATAAATACCTTAGAATACTGTCAAACATTTTGTCAGGTTCGCATCAATCATCCTGATTAGGATGTCAAATGTCTTCCAACAGAAGGTTGGTCAGGACATGAGTTTCTCTACATACCAACGCAGGGGCGGACTGGGACTAAAATTCAGCCCTGGAAACTGACCCAGTCCGGCTACATGACATACCAAATGTTAGAAATCCACTATTTATTATTTAAAGTTTTACGTCCGATTCACTCCTTTTTTCCTCTCTGTACACAGCTCCAGTTTGGGCATTGGCCTCTCATCAGATTTCATTTTTAGTTGCTGCTGTAGCGGAAGTTTAGTAAAATAATTTTTTATGAAATACTCCAAATCTCCACCCTCCATAATTGCACTTGCTTCAGTTGCTTGCTACTAAGGGCAGTGATGACAGTTACAGTACGAACTGAAGTTGATGTGATTTGATTGGATTGTGAGGCATGACGTGAGCCTCATCTGATTGGTCAATCCCTCAATGAAGTCTTCTTTCCCCGCTGATTCTGCCAAGCCTGTTCCCTTGGCTGTGGTTTCGCTAGATAGTAAGTAGGATTCTTTTTTAGTTTGGCAGGGATCCTCTCCTCTGGCTGGAAATAATGTGTCATATGATCAATGTTTGTCTGCAGCTTTTTGGTACCCTTACCAAGAATGGCCTTTTTCCCCTCTATTTCAAGGATGATATATGGTCCCAACCAGTCATCGTCCAGCTTGCCTCCTTTCTCTGCTCCTGTCTTATGTTCCTCCTTAGCAACTGATCCCCTACTTTGAAGTTTTCCTCCTGGTCCCTTTCTACCTTTCTTTTGCGGACGTTTTCCTGGCTTCTTTTTATATTTTGTTTCACCTCTGTAAATACAGTCTCCTGATTTTTTAATCGTTCGCAGATGTCCTCCCTTTAGACCAGCCTGCAGACTTTGTCTTCTTTGACCTGCAACAAATCACAGTTAGAATCCAAATGAAATTTTTTGAAAAGGATGACAACATTAGAACATCTTACCAAGTACTCCTTTGGCACCTCTGAAGGATACCTAGCCTCCCTCCCAAACATCAAATAATACGGGCTGTATTTTGTGGTCAGCTGTTTTTTGGTCCGAAGACCAAACATGGTGGACTGAAGCACCTGGTCCCAGCGTTTGGGGTGATCAGCCACCATTTTGTTGAACGACCTTAAAAGGTTACCTTACCACGTTTCTATGTAGAGTCAGGTTTTCATGTTACTTCACGTCTTGTCTGTCTATTTTATGTCTGTCATCTCTAGTCAAGTCCCCATGTGTCATGTCATGTCTCGTTTTCCCATTTCCTGTTTTATTTTGTACTTACCTCTTGTCTTTCTTTTCAGACCTTGTTACTTCCTCACTTTGGGTGTTTTCCCGCCATCGTCAGCGTCTGCCCCGCCCCTGATTGTTTCCACCTGTTCCCAATTCCCTCATGTTTAAATAGTCCTTGTCTCCCTTTGTCTTATGCTAGTTCGTCTTGTTTCAGTGTGCTTCATATGTCCAGAGACCCAGCGGATACCAGAGAGGAGAGTACCAGAGAGGAGAGTTTTGTTTGTTTGATATCAAGAGTTTTGTTTTTTCCTCGGAAGAATGATTTTTAGTTAATACTTTGTTTTATTTTTTGAGTCGTTGCATTTGAGTCCAGTATTTTTGTACCCCGTTCTAACACTTGAGAAGCGGACTTGGAGGAGATTGTCTCCTTTCTGCAGGAGGAAATGGTTGGTTCTGGCCGACTACATTACATTACATTGCATTTAGCTGACACTTTTATCCAAAGCGACGTACAATAAGTGCATTCAACCAACAAGATACAAACTTGAAGAAAACAGAATAATATAAGTTCATCAGGTTTCATAGAGCTAAAACTTTTCAAGTGCTACTCAACTGGCTTTAGATAAGCCAGTCCTATATTAGTATATAAGTGCTTTGTTAGCAATTCTTTGTTAGTAATTCTATCGCTCGAAGTAGAGTTGAAAGAGATGAGTTTTCAGTCTGCGCCGGAAGATGTGTAAGCTTTCTGCTGTCCTGATTTCAATGGGGAGCTCATTCCGATTCCACTACAAGGCTATCGTTCGACTCCTTCTGGATTCAAAGCCTTGATTACAAGTCTCATCGTTTCTTGTGAAACAACAAATCCCCTTTGAACAGCTCGTAGATGTAACCAACGATAGCCTTGTAGTCGGCCAGAACCAGCCATTTCCTCCTGCAGAAAGCAGACAATCTCCTCCAAGTCCGTTTGGTTCTTTCTTCGAAACAATAGACATAGTTTCTTGCACAACCTTTTCAAAGTTCTAATACTTATGATAATCTGATGCTGATGTGCCAAAAGATTAAGTATTTAGTTATTTGAGAAACCTAAACTAAAGTACTGCTTCACAAGATGCTCCACATTCCTCATTTTATTGCAGGACGCTGCTGTTGTCTATGGGCTCAGAACAGTCTCATAATACACACATGCACACAGAAGGATTCACACTTGTATTTCATGATCCGCAAAAGGATTCACACTTGTATTTCTGGATCCACACTTGTGTTTTTCTATGCACACACAAATGTGTTCCGTTTCATATACATGTAAATAAAATCCAAATACAGAAAAAAGTTTTAAATGTGTATTTTTGATCCACACATATTTGTTTTCCGTTTAAAACCTCTGAACCTGCAAACACAAACCGCTTTCTGTGCACGGATCGCTGTGCATTCGTGTGTGGTTTTTTTGAGACTCCCCTGACGGTCAGCCGATTTGTACTTGTAATTTTTTCTATCTATAGCCAATCAGATGTCTCCTCAATTCTAAGCCAATCACATGAGCGCGCCCCCACAAGGGTAGATTTCTTGCGTTCATGACGTAGCGCTTCATGTACGCATTTTGCAGTCCGGAGCTGACAGGTCCATGGAGCCTGGCTGCAGGCGCTAACACCTCCACTCTCAGTACATTGCCACTTTCCGAACAGGAAATGCACGCAAATACAAGCCTTTATATTATTAAGGTACAGCGCTACTTTCCGAACCATTGATGAATGCTTGTGTGTACACAAAAACGGCAGGCAAAACCATTTTAAATGTGTGTTTCCTGTATGGCGAATACAGCTGCTTTATTTATGTCTGTATGAAGTTGTTGTGAGTGTGGAGGGAGCAGCTACAGGTTAGCTTAGCCTAATCGATCAGTGCACTACGAAACCAGTGCTAGACAGTGAACTGTCAACGGGGGGAGCCCCACCGGTCATTATTAACAGGAGAGCTGGATCTGATCGATATGGACATAAACGCGAGTGAAGTGTAACCGGACGCGAGAGAGAGATCAGATCTGCTGCTGAGTCTGACGGAGACACGCAGCTCTGCATGATCACCTGATGCTCCGCCCTCTGTTTAGCGAGCTGACCGGACAGCGCAAAATGCGTATATGAAGTGTCATGAACGCAATAACTCCTACCCTTGTGGGGGCGCGCTCATGTGATTGGCTAAGACTGGAGGTGACATCTGATTGGCTATAGATGAGAGAAATTACAAGTACGAATCGGTTGACCGTCAGGGGAGTCTCAAAAAACCCACACACAAATGCACAGCGATCCGTGCACAGAAAGCGGTTTGTGTTTGCAGGTTCAGAGGTTTTAAACGGAAAACAAATATGTGTGGATCAAAAATACATATGTAAAACTTTTTTCTGTGTTTGGATTTTATTTACATGTATATGAAACGGAACACATTTGTGTGTGCATTGAAAAACACAAGTGTGGATCCGGAAATACAAGTGTGAATCCTTTTGTGGATCATACAAGTGTGAATCCTTCTGTGTGCATGTGTGTATTATGAGACTGTTCTGAGCCCATAGTTGTCTCCTTCTCAAGTCACTGAGGAAACTACGACTTTAATCTCGTAATTATGACTTTATTCTCGTAATATTACGACTTTATTCTCGTAACTATGACTTTATTCTCGTATTATTACGACTTTATTCTCGAAATCTCTGGGGGGTTTTTCTAAGTGTGGCCCTAATACTCCGTCGTACATATGGCAGGCATGCATCCTTACCCTTTATCCTGAAGGTGTCAGCTCTCCTCTTCATGACATATTGTTCTTTATTTGTTGACCCCTCAGGATACTGGTGGTGGACTTTCAGATCCAGAATTTGTTTGACAATTCTGGGATCCGTTTTCCAACACTCTCTGTCCCTGATTCTACTCCAACACCTACTTCCACCTGTCTCGCCTATGCGCCTACTCCTCCCTACCTACTTACCCTCACCAATTCACACACAAACTAATTAATACAACAAAGACAAACAAACAAAGTGACAAATACACGCAAACGTACAATACCAGCCTCTCTCAAATACACACAGTCGCACCTCAATTACTCATCCACTATCACTCACCAGGCCAATCACTCTATCACAGGCAACACTCAATCACCAACTTATATAGACTGGACCCATGCCCCAGTTAATGATAATTATGTACACCTGTAGTTCAATTGTATGTTTCACTAACAGACTGTATGTGTCAGGGTAGAGCGAAGCAGGCAGGACCCAAATGCAGGTTTAACAGATAATACCTTTTTTTTGTACCTATTTCAAGGCTAAACGTAACATACAGAACTCTCCCCCGTCAACAATCAACAACAACAACAACAACAAGAATCTAACAATGACAGACAGAAAAACCAGAGCTTAAATGCACACAAGACTAATCACACAAACAAGACGCAGGTGAGGAGGGAGGAGAAAACACAGGGGCACCAGGTGAACACAATCGGGTAATCAGGCAGGAGGGAACACAGAGACAGAAAGCAACAGGCAAGACGGGGGGTGAACACTTTTCAAAATAAAACAGGAAACCAAAGACAGATCAAGACAAGACAAAACACAACACAGATCGTGACATTACCCCCACCTCAAGGGACGGATCCCAGACGTCCCTAAAGAAAAACAAAGTCCAAAACGTCCAACAAGGTGGGTGGAGGGGGACCGGAGGAGGGACTCGGACGGACATCCCGGGGCAAAGCAGAAGCCGAGAAGGGGGACTCGGGCGGACGGCCCTGGGGCAAAGCAGAGGCCGAGAAGGGGGACTCGGGCAGATAGCCCGGGGGCAAAGCAGAGGCCGAGAAAGTGGACTCGGGCGGACGGACCGTGGGCAAAGCAGAGGCCGAGAAGCGGGACTCGGGTGGACGGCCCGGGAGCAAGGTAGAGGCCAAGAAGGGGGACTCGTGCAGACGGCCCGGGGGAACAGCAACAGAGCAGGGAAATCCACGGTGGGGAAACTCAGGGGGCCGAAGACAGGGGTGAAGGGACTTGAGTAGGGACTAGAGGAGGGACCATGGCTGCTGGGGCCGGAACCAGGGCCTGAACCATGGCTTCTGGGGCTGGGACCATGGCTGCTGGGGCCGGAACCAGGGCCTGAACCATGGCTGCTGGGGCCGGACCATTGCTGCTGGGGCCGGTACTGGAGCCGGAACCATGGCTTCTGGGGCTGGGACCATGGCTACTGGGGCACAGGCTGGAATCCTGGCCTTGCGTGTCCTTCCATGCTGCCTTGAAGCCTTTGGGAGGCTCAGAGGTCCTCCAAAGGCCAGACGAGACCCAGCGAAAGGGTCCTTGAAAGGAGCCTTGTTGGGAACTGTTGCCGGCAGGGGGCTAGCAGGCCGGGAAACAGGTTTGACCTCAAAGCTACCAAAAAAGTCCTCCACCCACTCGGCTAGTAACTCCCTTAACCAGGGCCTTCAGGTTACTTCTTGGCGTGCCGTAGAGATAATAGACTGCCTCTCTTCTCTACTGGAGGCATATCGACAGTCATTTTTTAAGCACATTAAATTGTATGTCTGCTGGGTCCATTTTTGGTTAGATCCTTCTTTCAGGGTAGAGTGAAGCAGGCAGGACCCAAATGCAGGTTTAACAGATAATACCTTTATTTCAAGGCTAAACGTAACATACAGAACTCTCCCCCGTGAACACAGTCAACAACAACAAGGATCTAACAATGACGGACAGAAAAAACAGAACTTAAATGCACACAAGACTAATCACACAAACAAGACACAGGTGAGGAGGGAGGAGAAAACACTGGGGCACAAGGTGAACGCAATCGGGTAATCAGGCAGGAGGGAACACCGGGGTTGCTTCTCAGGTCGATTAAATGGATTCCTTGCGTCCCTCACTTGTGTCGTTTCCCTGCGTTTAGTCCCTCCCACCAGGGAAGCATGGAGAGACGCAAGGAAACCACGAGAAGCAGGGAAATTAGTTTTAAGAACAATGGGACGTCCTTTCCTCCGGAGCGTCACGTGAAGCGACGTCCATTTGTGATGACACCGCACAGCTAATGTCTGACAGCAGCTCTGTCCCTGTTGTTTTCACACACACCCCCGCCTCTGTTAGTACACATTTACTGACATATACATTTGTATCATCTGTTGTAGACCCAAATAAATAAAATAAAATAAGAACTCATTCTCAAAAAAAAAAAATGACATTCTTAAAATGTATAAACGAAAAAAGCGATCATGACAATGTTTCCAATAAATGAATAAAATAATTTTTGACCACTTTGTTGTTCAGTTATATCACATATTTGTAACTAAATGATACATTAATTGAAACAAAACACAGTTTAAACTGAGGAGTGAGTCCCGTGAGGTTCATGTATTTTCTTCACTCCGCTGGGAAACTATAGGTTACTTACGTAACCCCAGTTCTCAGAGTAACATGAAGTGAGATGTCTCACTATGGGATGCGCCTCAACGCGTATGCAAACAGAAGTATCAATCTCATTACGCCAATCCTGATTGGCTGGTGATCTTGACGTCTACGTCAGGGAATCCACCCACCCTTTAAGTAGCTTGCGCTACGTCGCAGCGTCATTCAAAATAAGCACCTCTTCTCGCTTCGCCTTAGCAAGAAGGGCCGTCTGGTGAGACATCTCACTTCATGTTACTCTGAGAACTGGGGTTACGTAAGTAACCTATAGTTCTCATTCATAACACTCTGTTCGATGTCTCACTATGGGATATTGAAGCTCCCGTATTGCTAGACATGCTTATCTCGAAAATCACCAAAACAACCAGAACTTAACAGGGAGAACCCTGTCTCAACACGGGGCCCAGCGTTGCGCGGGCCACACTCGGAGCAGAGACATCTAGCCTGTAAAAGCGGACAAAAGTGAGCGGTGAGGACCAGCTCGCTGCTGCACAAATGTCTTGGATGGAAACACCCTTGAACAAAGCCCAGGATGTAGCCAGTCCACGAGTAGAATGAGCACGCAGGCCCGTTGGTGCCTGCAAACCCTGACTCGTATAAGCCAGAGCAATCGCTTCCACAATCCAGTGGGAGAGCCGTTGCCTGGTAACGGGCTTGCCCTTATGAGGGTTATTCCAGGATACAAAGAGTTGGTCATTGCATCGAAACTCTTTTGACCTGTCCATATAGGTGCGTAAAGCACGGACTGGGCACAGCAAATTCGGCCGCTGTTCCTTAGAGGAACACAGTGGCGGAGAAAATGCCTCAATGTCAATGGGGGTACATGAGCCAACCACCTTAGGTACAAAGGCAGGGTTGGGCTTCAGCAACACTCTCGTTTGCCCCGGGGCAAACTGAGTGCATGAAGGATGGCATGGCGCGAACTTGAGGATGACGTTCTGACATCACCCGAGGCGGCGGGAAGATGCGGGCATGGTTGCACCCCGGAAACACATGAGCATCTAACACTGGAACGTGTTCTGGAGCTGGAGAACAGGTAACTTCCAGCTCTTTTATCGAGGAGAGGAGAGGAGGCTGTCAGGCCGCCCTTTTCTTCTTCCTCGTCTGGTGGCTGAAAGTCTGGACCGGCTGTGCCTGAGCGGCTGCTGCCGGAACCGGAGACTTTCTTGGCCAGCTCGTCCTCGCCTCGTGTCTGGGCTGGAGACCCGGGGCGGGCTGTGGCCTCTGCTGTTTTGGGATCTTGAAATGGGCAGGACGTGAGGCAGCCTGAGCGAAGGACTGCCGCGGAGCCGTTCAAGGCGGCGGCTGGACCCTTCGGGGAAGACAAAGCTGGAGAGCCTCATCCTCCTTCTTTTTGGATTCACACCGCTGCTGCATTGAAGCTAGAGCGGAGCCAAATATGCTCTCGGGAACAATAGGCATGTCCAAGACGTCCTCTTTTTCCCGATCTGGAAAGGTCGTCAGGTTAAGCCACCTGGCTCTCTCCTGTACCACCATTATCCCCAGTGCTTTGCCCGTGGCTTGGAATGCACAGCGCTACACACGGAGGAAAATCGCTGTGATTTCGTCCCACACAGCAGGCTCAGATTTGTTCGTCATGTCCTCGCAGAGCTCCGCCTGGTAGGCAGTCAGCAGGGAGGAGACGTTGAGTGCCCTGGCGGACAAAGCTGCGGCTTTATAGGCTCGTTCGGTCATTGCTGACTGGAAGCGGTCTGCCTTTGCCGGTAGCATGGAGTTCCTGCTCGGTGCCGAAGCCAGCCGCGGTTGGAGGTAGGCTGCCACCAGCGGCTCCATGGGCGGCATGCGGAGCAGGCCGAGCTTCTCCATGCCGTCACAGTCCAAAGAGGAGGCACCCTGGATTGGGGCCTTGTTGCTGAAAGGGCGGTCTCTCCACGAGAACGACACCTCGTCCAGCATCTCTGGAAAGACTGGGAAAAGCTGCCTCTTCATCCTCGCTGCTTGGGGCAAGTTCTTCCCATCATAGCAAGATCTGGAGGTCTCCTTGGCCACTTCAGGCCAGGGGATGTCCAGCTTGGACGCAGCGCGTTGGCACACGGCCTGCAAGTCCATACTGAGGCAGGGCGAAGCTGGTGCTTTCGCCCGGGGGAGAGGACATCGCCTCCGGCTTGGCAGCCTGGGCAGATGAAACGAAGATGTCATCTTCGTGCTCATCCGATTCGGATAAGAGGAACTCAGAGGCATCCTCTTCATCGTCCTCCATATAATCCAGCTCTAGGACATCCTCCGCGGGTGGAACCACTGTGAGGTCCAGTTGGGAGCCCCAGCTTGACACAGCGCGGGGCTCCGCTCTCGCGGCTCTTGCCGCCACCGGGCCCCAGCGTGACACGACGTGGGGCTCCGATTCCGCGGCTACCGCCGTTGTTGAGCCCCAGCCTGACACAGCGCGGGGCTCAATCTCCGCGGCGGTCGCCACCATGTCCCGATTGCCGGCCGGCGAATCAACGGACATGAAGGGGTCCTGTCCCGACAGGCTAGCTTGGCGCGCTAGCCGTCGGCGGAGGCTCTTGAGGGTGAAGCGGGCACAATGCCTGCACGAACCGGGGGTATCGATAGCTTCCTGGGCGTGTTCCAGCCCAAGGCAGGACGAGCAGACCTGGTGTGAGCCGCAGAGCCGAGCCTCCGAGCCTCCGACTCCTCTGGTGTGAGGGAGAGAAGGGTCCATCCTCGTTTGCTGGGGTGTCGGCGCGGAGGGACATGCTAGTAACAGGTATGTTACCGAAAAAAAAACAACCTTATCGTTATTCCGAAAGGAAAAAACGACGGGGTAGATTTTTCTTTAAAAAATATTAACCGGTGCGTTAATATCTTTCTTATCTCCGTCTCCTCTGGTGTGAGGGAGAGAAGAGTCCGTCCTCGCTCGCCGTGGTGTCGGCGCGGAGGGATAAACTAGCAACAGGTATGTTACTGTTAGAAGAAAAAAAATCAAACCTTACCGTTATTTCGAAAGAAAAAACGGCGGGACAGATTACAATATTAACTGGTGTGTTAATATTTGTTCAATTCTTCTGCAAAGCAAAAAAGTAACCGGTAAGCGCCCGTCGACCGAATGTTAGCTTGGGTTCAGTCTGTGGACCGTTAAGCTAGCCCGTCTACTGATATTCGAGATGTGCTCTGAAGCGAGAAGAGGTGTTTGAATGACGCTGCGATGTAGCACAAGCTACTTAAAGGGTCGGTGGATTCCCTAACTTAGACGTCAAGATCACCAGCCAATCAGGATTGGCGTAATGAGATTGATGCTTCTGTTTGCATACACGTTGATAGTGAGACATCGAACGGAGTGTTATGAATGAGAACTGCTCTCATGTCAAGAAGCATCAGATCAGTGCATGCGCTGCATCATCCAATCAGTGACCGATACACAGTAAGGGGGCGGGGCGAGTATCTGAGGATTTCATCGGAGGATGGTCTGGTGGTTCCTCCATTATCGCTCCTCGATCCTCTGTCCTCCGGCAGAAATAAGCGCCATGGGACGCTACTCAAGATGGCGAATACAAATCAACTTCCGGTGATACCGAGGACCGACGAGTGAGGAAATGAAAATAATCGACCTGAGATGCAGCCAGAGACAGAAAGACAGGGGGGGTGAACACTTTTCTAAAATAAAACAGGAAACCAAAGACAGATCAAGACAAGACAAAACACAACACAGATCGTGACAGTATGAAAGTATAAACGGGTATCAAATCGACATCATATTAATAACGATATATGATACAAATGTAAGACCGACAACAAGAATAGTTTGCAAAGGATTTATTGACGTTAGAATTAGTAACAAAGCACTTATATACTAATAAAGGACTGGCTTATCTAAAGCCAGTTGAGTAGCACTTTTTTAGTAGCATGTGTTGGCTCTATGAAACCTGATGTACTATATGATTCTGTATTTCTTCAAGTTTGTATCTTCTTGGTCGAATGCACTTATTGTAAGTCGCTTTGGATAAAAGCGTCAGGTAAATGCAATGTAATGTAATTTACGTGAGTGTTTTGAACACTGATTTAGTTTATAATTCTCCGGAAGGTGTCGCATTGATCCGTGGCGCACTCATAACGCGCAGGGCTCGAGTGATTTTTGCTCTTGGGACTCGGGTTTGAGTCCAGCATGAACTTTTTTGTTATTTTCATGTCAATGGACACTGAATACTATGTTTGAATAGAGGATTCCTGATATTGTTTGCCGAGACCAACATTAATGACCCATCAGCATTTTAAAGTCTAAATATCCCTGCACATGCAGCAATGACATTTCTGCTGCTATCTTTGCAAAACGAGTTAACAATCACGTCTTATCTGGATGAGTGCTGCAGAATACCGTTTTTATAAGGGATAAATAGAAAATAATCTTTATTGTCATCACACATCAGTGCAACGAAATTCAACTGGCATCTCCCACTGCAGCACACAAACAAGAACACATCCATAAAAGCAGTGATAAAGCAGAGATAGTAGCAATAATCAGGGTCATCACTTAAATGCACTCGACCAGAATGTTGAAATACATTTTTAAAGATTATTCAATAAAGAAAAGCTACAATGTTCAAATATAAACAGTCACCAAAAATATCAGTCCGATACTTAACAAACACACAAATAAAAAACATATGGTATTTTAGGCTGCAGTCTTTGATGGGAGGTAGTGTGTTTGTATGTGTGCATGTTCAAAGTTATAGTGAGTTTTGTGGTTGGACAGGGATTGGAGTGATGGAGGCCACAGCTCTGGGAAAGAAGCTGGTCTTCAGTCTGTTGGTGCGTGTTTTTATTGACCTGAACCGTCTGCCGGACGGCAGCGGTTCGAACAGTGAGTGGCCGGGGTGTGTGATGTCTCTGATGATACTGCTGGCTTTCTTCTGTAGTTGACTTTTGTAGATGTTGTCAAGGTTGGGCAGCTCAGTCCCAACGATGCGCTGAGCAGCCTTCACCACCCGTTGCAGGTCCTTCCGCTCTGCGGCTGTGCAGCTGGTGTACCATACAGTTATGCAGCTGGTCAGGGTGCTTTCAATAGTCGACCGATAGAAGTTTACCAGCAGTTTTTGTGGAAGCCTGGCCTGTCTCTGTTTCCTCAGGAAAAACAGTCTCTGCTGTGACTTTTTCACCAGGTTTGAGGTGTTTGAGGTCCATGTTAATTTATTGGAGATGTTGACTCCAAGGAACCGTAGGTCTTCCACGCTCTCCACTGGTGGACTTATTTTTCCTCCTGAAATCAACAATGAGCTCCTTACACCAGTCCGTCAGATGTTCCACCTCGAGCCTGTAGGCTGTCTCCTTATTGTCTGTAATAAGACCGACTACTGTGGTGTCGTCTGCAAATTTGACTATGGAGTTGGAGGTGTGAATGGGGGTGCAGTCGTTGGTAAAGAATGTGAAGAGCATGGGACTAAGCACACAACCTTGTGGGGTTCCTGTGTTTAGTATAAGGGGGGATGATAGGTGCTTCCCGACACTGACTTGCTGTGGTCTGTCAGTCAGGAAGTCCATGACCCACGAGCAAAGTGAAGAGCCAAAGCCAAGAATATTCAGTTTGCTGACCAGTTTGTGGGGCATGACGGTGTTGAATGCGGAGCTGAAATCCACAAATAGCATCCTCACATAACTGCCTGGTAATTCCAGATGTGTCAGAGAGGTGTGGAGTTTAGTTTAGTTTTTATTAGGATCCCCATTAGCACTAGCATGAGCATTGGCTATTCTTCCTGGGGTCCTCACCCACACAAAACATACATAATACAAACCAGAACGGAACAACTCATCATTTCATGAAAAGTGCATGGTAAGGAAGTGAAAGCAAAAACAAAACAGAAAAAAATAGTCATCACATTTTAGCCATCATCAAGTCAAAACCTAAACAAAATTTTACCAACAATATAATTTACATGATAATACTAATTACTAATTACTAATTGACCCACAAGTACAGTTCAAATTTAATTTAATTTGTAGTTCTCAGATATTGTTTTAGCAAATGTTTGAAATGTATGTTTGAGTTGTCTTGAATGATATGGACCGGTAATGAATTCCAGCTGACCATTGCTCTGTATAGTACTGTTTTCTGTCTGATATTTGATCTTGATTTGGGTAAAATGAACCTTTTTTCTGTTGCATGTCTGGTTTGATAGTTATGTGTAGAGTACTGTGCTATGAACTTTTGTGACAATATATGTGGTAAGTGTGTCACTGTAATATTCTTTACAAAATTTAACAGAGAATAAATGGACCTCTGTCTAACACTCATCCATTTCAGTGTCTCCAGCATTTCAGTCACTCTGGTTCTGTAGGAGCACTGCAGAACACATCGTGCTGCCTTATTCTGTGCTACTTGTAGTTTATTTAAATCGTTTTCTGAAGCACTAGACCAAACAACAAAACAGTAATCAAGCTGTGATAGCACCAAAGCATCCAAGACTTGTCTCCTGACATCTATTGGCAAATGTTTTACAATTCTTTTCACGAGTGACACACCCCTTCCCATTTTACACACAACATTATCAATTTGTTTAGACCAAGACAGTGTTTGATCTAGAGTTATCCCTAACAACTTAGTTTCCTTGACTTGTTTAATGTCAATATGGTTTAAATGTAACTGCAATTTAGGTTCACATTTTAACTGATGATTTGACCCAATTATTAAAGATTTAGTTTTTCCTGCATTAAGTACCAACTTATTATTTATTACCCACTCTGAAATCATTTGTAGATCCTTATTTATACAGTGACTCAGCTCCCTTGTAGATGAACCTGCTCCATATATTGTCGAGTCATCTGCATACATAACAATTTTGGATTCCTGTAAGACCAATGGTAGATCATTTGTGAAAATAGAAAATAAAAGTGGTCCCAAACAACTCCCCTGAGGAACTCCACAACTGACTTTCTTAATAGTTGACAGACTTCCATTGAAAAAAACAGTTTGACATCGATTGGTCAAATAACTTTCTATCCACCTCAGTGCATTCAGATGAAAACCATATTGCTCTAGCTTGTTCAACAACAATGGATGATCGATGACATCAAAGGCAGAACTAAAATCAAGTAGTACCGTTCCCACTAACTTCCTATTATCTACCTCCACCTTCCAGTCATCGGTCATTTGTGTTAAAGCAGTGCATGTGGAATGGCCCGGTCTGTAGGCATGTTGATAAGCAGTATTAAGATTGTTACCTTCAAAGTATTTCTGTATTTGATTAAACATTATTCTCTCCATTATCTTTCCTAACGCTGGTAATAAACTTATCGGGCGACTATTTGTTCCAGAAAATGTTTTTGCAAGTGGAATAATTTTTGCTATTTTCCATGCCTGTGGGCAAATACACTTTTCAATACTTACATTGATGATATGGCAGATAGGCTCCGCAACCAAATTAGCAACATATCTAAGAAATTTACCATCTAGATTATCAACACCCGGTGGTTTATCATTACATTTACCTAGTAGACATTCAACATCTGCAATTGACACTTTCTCTATTTTAAATTTACAATTCTTATTTTCCATGATTAAATCATTTATTAGAAAAGTGGAGTTCCTGTTAATAGGTTGCTTCATATCTCTCCTCAAAGTATCCACTTTATCAAGAAAATAATCATTTAAATAATTAGCAATTTGTACCGGTTTAGTCAAAAATTTCCCTTCCACTTCAAGATATGTTGAGGTGGATTTGGGCTTACGGCCCATCATGCCATTGACTAAATCCCACATCTTCTTATCATCATTAATAGCTTTAATTTTATTTCCATAATACACTCGTTTTTTCTTTTTATTTAATGCTGTAACATAATTCCTCAATTTTCTATAAATGTGCCCGTCTGACTCATAACTTGATGAGATAGCTACAAGTTTTGCATCATCTCTTTGTTTCATTAGTTCTCTTAGCTCATCATCTAACCAGGGCGTTCTAAGGTTCCTTACAGTCTGCTTTCTAAGTGGTGCATGTTTATCAATCACTTGCTTGAATAAGAAATTAAAGCCATCAAGAGCATCATCTGGGTTTAGTTTCTCAAGAACTTGTTTCCAACATATCTTTTGAACATCCTTTATAAATGACTCTTCACAAAAATATTTCATTGATCTTCTAACTATTACTTTTGGTCCTGGTTTTGGCACCTTTGTCTTTCTCACAATGATGATTAGATTATGATCAGTGCACCCTACCGGGATTGAAATTGCTTGTGAACATAAATGGCTGAAATTAGTAAATATATGATCAATACAAGTTGCACTATTTGATCCATCTTTCTTTCTGATTATCCTAGTAGGTTTAGTCACCATTTGTACTAAGTTACATGTGTTAGTAATTGTCAGCAACTTATTTTTTAGGGCACAGTGCGACATATTCCAGTCTATGTTTAAATCACCTGTAAAATAAATCTCTCTATCAAGATCACAAACTTTATCTAACATGTGACATACTGTTTCTAAATAAGCAAGGTTAGCATTAGGAGGTCTGTAACAGCATCCCACCAACAAAGGTCTTAAGTGTGGTAAATGAATTTGCAACCAAAGTACTTCAATATCAGGAGACATTAAATCGTATCTCACTTTAGCTGGTATTTGCTTTTGAATATACACTGCCACCCCACCTCCATGTGCATTCCTGTCTTTTCTAAATATACTATATCCCTGAATGTCAACTGCTGCGTCATTAAATGTGTCATCTAAGTGAGTTTCTGATATAGCTAAACAATGAATACCCGATGATAGTATTTCCTCTATCTCAGTAACTTTATTCCTTAAACTACAAATATTGATATGAGCCAATTTAAACCCTTTCTTTGGTAACTTATTTGACATTAAGATGGCAATTTAAAATGTGTTTCTCTTTCACTACTTTTTAAATTGAGAGCTGAACCAAAACACACATGTAACACAACTAAAACCACACATACAACCCACCACCTAACTGCACATAAAGGATTACTATCCCTGTGCATACTCACTCACTCAATCACCTATACGAGCAGCATGTAGCTCCCAAACATTTTAGATCGTTGTCAATGTGTTAGATACATTCATGGTAATGTCTATTACACACGATCTTATTTATGAATCAATAAATCAAAAAAAATGAATAAATCAAAATGACATTTTAGGAGGAATGAACAACCCCAGAGACCAGTAAGAATTGGTCTCTATTCAACATCTTTAAACAAAAAAACAAACACCTTATATAGCCCAATAATAGCAATAAACTCATAATCGCAGTTGATGAAATAACTAATTTAAAATAAAATAGTAGATAACTCATAGACCAGAGGATATTGGTCTAAGAGAACAATCAAAAACACAATTCATCAAACCTGCAGCAATTCCCTTTGTATAATATAATTAATTTCATCTCCTAATGGGCTATAATAATCACAATAAACTCATAATCACAGTTGATGAAGTAAATCATTTTAAATAAAAAGTAGATCACTCATAGACCAATGGATATTGGTCTAAGAGAACAATCAAAAACACAATTCATCAAACCTGCAGCAATTCCCTTTGTATAATATAATTAATTTCATCTCCTAATGGGCTATAATAATCACAATAAACTCAATCACAGTTGATAAGTAAATAATTTTAAATAAAAAGTAGATCACTCATAGGCCAGTGGATATTGGCCTAAAAGAAAACAATCAAATACACAATTCACCACAACTGCAGCAATTCCCTTTGCATAATATAATTAATTTCATCTCCTAATATGCATAACCATACCATCTGATACGTCATGTCCATCAGTCCTTTCCCACCTTCATTTCAGATCTTAGTTGAACTCGGGCTTATCACTGTTTTATAGAAATGTTCAGCTTCACTACAGTCCCGATACAGTTTTGTCTGTCCATTGAAGGTTATAATAAGTGTTGCGGGGAACAGTAGTCCATGCCTCACCTCAGCCTTACGCAGCTTCATCCTGAGTTCATTGAATAGGGCTCTCCTCCTGGCAATATCCGCAGTGATATCAGGAAATATCTTCAGTCGCATGTCTCGGAACATGATCTCTCCCTTGCTTCTTGCCAACTTCAAGATAGCTTCCTTTGCTTGATATCTCTGCATTATGACGATCATAAGTCTGGGTCTCAAATCAGTCCCCTGGCCAATCCTGTAGGCAATCTCTACTGCCGGCTCACACGAGAGCGCATTTCCGAATACCTCCTTTAAAAGGTTTGTCATAAAGGCAATGGGATCGCTCTTCTCTATATCCCTTCTCAGTCCAAAGACACGTAGATTACATTTTCTGGTTTGAATCTCCATCCTCTCCATTTTGTCTTTAATGTCTTTGTTTTCCTTCATTAGATTTTGGTTTGCAGTTTCGAGTATAGCAACCTTAGAATCCACATCAGTCAGTCCCACCTCCATATCACCGATCCTCTGACAACATGAGTCGAGTTCTCCCTTTAAAGTATCAAGCTGCGGCTGGAATCTCTCAAAAGCAGCCCCTATCTCCTCTCTCATTATGGAGCGTATTAGTGCCGACAGCTCCGAGTGGCTCACCTGTGAGGACCCGCTGTCCATGGCGCTCTCATCAGCTGTTTGTGTTTCATCCACTCCAGACAGATCGCTGCTCTCATTTAACGCCACTTTAGCCTTTCTTCTTGATTTCTTCGACGGCATTACATTCCCCACATTATACTCTCCTGTGGACTTTGACTAAACAACTTGATCATCCGTTCATAACCAGATTTTTTCAAAAAGTTTGAGACGGGAGCTACACGCTTTCAAAATTCACACACTACTTCCGCGCATGCGCAATTTGGTGTAGCTCAAGCTACAAGGGCTGAGTTGATGGCGTCTTCTGTGGAGAGGTTTGGCCTGTAGGCAAACTGATGCTTGTCAAGGTCAGGTGGGATGATTGTTCTGATATGGGAAAGCTCCAGTTTCTCAAAACACTTCATGAATATTGGTGTAAGCGCGACTGGGCGATAGTCATTTAGAGACTTCACAGATGTCTTTTTAGGCACTGGAATGATGGTTGAGGATTTGAGGCATGTTGGAACAGTAGCTTGTTGTAATGAGAGGTTGAATATATCAGTAAACGCCTCTGTCAGCACATGCCTTCAGTACCCGGCCGGGCACTCCGTCTGGGCCTGCAGCTTTGCTTGGTCTGATTTTCCTCAGAGTGGTCCTCACCTGATGGTACTGTAGAACCAGCGTTGTCTCCTCAGCAGGTGGGTGGATGAGTGGAGCAGATTCCCCTCCCGGGGTGTCAAAGCGGGCGAAAAACTGGTTTAGGACCTCAGGGAGTTCTGCATCATTGCTGGGCAGCAGATTTGTGCTTTTGTAGTCGGTTAGTGCCCTGATACCGTTCCCCCGTGCTTCACTGTAGGATTGTTTGTCCCCAGACCTGAATGCTACGTCCCGCTCCTTTAGCAATGACTTCAGATTGCTAGTAATCCATGGCTTATGATTTGGAAACAGCTTTATTGTCCTCTGAATTATAACATTTGCTGTGCAGAAGTTTACGTATCCTAGTACTGTCTCAGTGTATTCCCCAAGATCTGACCATTCAGCAAACAAATCCCAGTCTGTGTGTTCAAAACAGTCTTGCAGCATTGAGGTGGCTTCCTCAGACTACACTTGTACTGTCCTGATAGCTGGTTTTGTTTTGCAGATCCGTGGTTTGTAAACTGGAGTCAGAATTTGTGAAAGGTGGTCAGATTGTCCTAGATGTGGGGATGCTGTTGCTTTAAATGCCCCTGGGATGTTTGTGTAGACCTGGTCCAGGACGTTGTTTTCTCTTGTTGGGAAGTTCACATGTTTGTGTGGTCTTTCATACTAGACATGATCACTGGTAGATAGCCACAGAAGTCTTAACACAGTTTAACCTGGGTGGATCACAGTTTAACCTGGGCGGATCCCATTTTTCCCTGGGCGGATCGCAGTTTACCACAGCTGAAGACTTCTCCATGCTGCTTTCAAACTCTGAGTAAACAACGTACGCTTCACTGGGAGGCTGTCTGAAGGTGTACACAGGTCTCAGATGGACTTGGTATCACATTAGGAACGATAATCAGTGATAAGTCGGGCAACAATAGCGGGTTTCAATTATTTATTCAAGCGGATCACAGCTTACCACAGCTGAAGACTTCTCCACGCTGCTTTCAAACTGTGAGTAAACAACGTACGCTTCACTGGGAGGCTGTCTGAAGGTGTACACAGGTCTCAGATGGACTTGGTATCACATTAGGAACGATATTCAGTAATAAGTCTGGCAACAATAGCTGGTTTAAATTATTTATTGGAGCTCGCAATGTTTTGAACAGAACTCCCCTGTCAACTCGTTTTTCTTTTTGTAGTCCTCGCTGTTCGCGTCCGGATATCTCCATCGTAACCACAACCTCACACACTGGTATAGAATGTGCATCAAAGTCTTCCTACCGAGCCAAATATACAAAAATATTTATGTAAACGACAGAAGAAGCGATCGAAATGTGTATTTCAGTCGAAGGCCACGCCCCCCACATCTGTGCCCCAGTTGATCGGAAAACCAGTTAATCCGGAACACCGGCTCTAAACACCGAAAACCGGTTCTTAGCTTACCCCACTTGGCTGCCCGGCAAGAACCAAGAACCACGCTCACGACGGAGGGAGGCGGGATTAACCTGAGCCATAATAACAGTTTATGGCGAGTAGCCTACGGCAAATGAAAGTTGTAACAAGCAATAGCGCTGAGCAAAGTGACTAGAACGCAACCACACACTTGTAAAAAAAAAAAAAACACTAAATAAAGTCAGGCAACACTAACCAGGCTTTGTGTGATTATGTTTATTTGTACCTTACTTTGAACATCCGTTCACTGTTATTGATCATTGTGGAGAGCAGGCAGACGTTTTGTTTTGTATTATAGCAGCTATCGGATGGAATCAATACATGGGCTGCAAAGGTTGTCATGTCCGACTATCACAAGTAGAATCATAATGAAAAATACGCCGGTAAAATGTGCCTGTAGAAAACGGCTTATGCCACGATAGGATAGCAACAAGTAGTCAAGATAGTCAGATTAGCTTCGGTTGCTATGCATAACTGCGGTCAACTCAGCCGTCTCTCGTGTTCGCTTGGTCAAATCAGCAGCTCTTCATTTTTGGTTGCGCGATTAATAGCGCCTTTACGGTGATCGCTGTACAAGAGTACTGCTTTATTTGCTATACAAATGCTTTTTAGCCGTAAGTGTTTCAATATGTATTGTGTACTATACTGATAACAACAACACACTCTATCTTACTCTCACATACTTTACTTGTAATGTTCCACAAGATACAATGCAACATCCTAGTTGTGCTAACTTCAGAACTGACGCTCATGCCTACCTGGTCCCTCGGCTCCTGTCGTCCCCCCCGGGCCAGCTGTGCATCAACAAAAATTTTTTTATATTTATATAAGTAAATGTCCACAAACTGCCAATACTTAAAAAGAATAACACAAACAACAATATTACACAAATGACTAGCAGTCACACATTTGAACAACATTTAGTATCTTAATGTATTTTCCTGTATCCATATTATCTTGTTCTTTATATACCTATTCACTAGTATTGAGTAAGTATAACTTTCAGTCAAAGTCCTTCAGATGCGCCGGTGTGGCAAATATGTTGTGAGGTAACTGGATTCTTCCTCCAGCTCCACATGCCAGAATCCATCTTTCACATCGCACACTGTGAACACAAGTGCCGCGTTCAGGTCAGGCAGTATATCTTCCATAATTGGTAATGGGTGATGACTTCTCTTGAGTGCTTGGTTCAGTGGCTTAGGATCCATGAGAATTCTCAGTTTTCCTGTGCTTCCTTATTGTCAGTAGACTACTGATCCAGTCAGTACTGGCATTATTTATTTTTTATTTATTTAATCAGTTATTTATACAAAAATAGATTTATACTGTGCAATTTTCCAAACTGACATTGGTTTCTCATACAGCATCTCTGTAAAATATGTGTATTCACCGGAATTCACTCTCTGTCCTAAACGGCTTGTTGTAGCTCCTGCCCCCCCCCCCCCTCCTCCCTGTGAGCCCAGTGTGCTCTGATTGGTCGGGACGTTGAGAGGCTCGTTGCTGCTCGCCGCTGCTGTGAGCTGCTGCGAGGAGTGGACAGGCTTCCGGGTCGGCGATACAGCGAGAACAGGCGAAACTCATCCTGAGGACACACAAACACTCACAGCCGAAGTAAAAACAATAAGTGTGGCTTGATATTGAGTAAGAAAAAGGTTTATAACGCTGTGAGCATGGGTCTGCGGAGAGCATTTGTCCGCAGACCCAACTTAGCAGCCCGAAAAACGTTTACCCATTTAAACAGTCGTGGTAGATACCTTGTTTGTTTTAAACATCATAAATACACAAACAACAATGAATACTCACAGGTTGTGTACCGAATCTCCCGCCGGTCCAAAATGCATCGGCATGAATCGCTGAAAGGTTTGTGAAGCTTTGTTTCGTGAAATGCTGGCAGAGGTATTCACACGTCACAGTACCCAGGAAGTAAACAATGGAAAATGAGAAATCTCCAACGAGGCGTTTTGGGGCAGCATAGACTGTGTTAGAGTTTTACTCGCTACAGGATATACTTTGAGGGTTTTGACTCTGCAGAGCATTTACATGCATAAAAACCTTCATAACACAAAAGGGGACGGGTAATAACCGGAAAAGCATGACATGGGCCCTTTAACTAGATAGGGCAAAGCTGGCTTGAGTTAACGAGTTGATAACCAGCGTCGTAGGACAGTTTAGCGAGAGCGCGTTTGTTTTGGATTAGGTAAACCGGGTAACTCAAACATATCCAGCTTAGGTTGAACCGGCTTCGTAGTACAAGCCTCAGTACTCCAGCAGCAGCATTGTTACCCCTTGGAAAGTCTTTAGAGACTGGGCTGGAAAGCTGTTCACAACTTTCCTTCAGGACAGTGACACACCCCTGTCACTCTTGTTGGCCTCTTATGATGCTGCTAAAGTCCTTCTACTGCACCTTTTTAAGACTCCAATAAAGGCATTTGTTCTGTATATGTTTGGAGAAATTACACTATAAATGGCCCAGATTTGTACACATCGAAATCTTGTAGTTCAGGAAGAATACAAATTCCCTTCTTATTTAAATACATATCTGAAATATAGATATAATCTCTTATCAAAGATAGCAGAATACATAAATTAATGTACTCAGGACAGGAGTTTGACCTAGTATTACTCAAAAAGTAGACAGTAAAAACACTTGATTGTACTTGTGGTAGTAGTCCAATAGTACTGAGTCCAACAGTATGAATTTCACTAAGAACTTTTTTTTTTATCTCTCATCAAAAATAGCAGAAAACATGCATTATTGTACTCAGGAGGGGAGTTTGACAGAGAATAACTGAAAAAGTACACAGTAAAAGTACTTCATTTCATTGTTGCTAGCGGTCAAACTAGTACTGAGTCCAACAGTGTCCATTTTATTAAGAATTTATGGCAAAACATATTTTCATCGCAAATATAGCACAACAACATGCATTATGTTGCTCTTGTACTAGCGTCACTGCCGCTTCTTGACGATTACAGTAAATATGGAGCCAGAATTGGGTCAATATTCTAGCGCGCAAAACAAGTTGCTCACGAGTGGAAAATGTGCTTTTACACGCACATAAAATGACCCTGGTGCGCAGATTAAACCCCCTCTTGCTCGCTCGCGGGAGTGTCAGCCTCACTTGCTCGCGGAGTCTTTCTGCGCACGCGTGAAAAGTTTCTGACACTTTGGGGCGGAGCCACTGCACTTTGATTGACGGCTGCCAGGAAGCCCGGAGTTGCCAGGTTTGATCATTGCCTGAACTACCAAGAGCCGAGGAGTGACAAGATTAGTTGGACGAGATTTAACGATAAAGTTTTCCATAACAAATTATATTAATTAATAAATATATATATATATATATAAAAAAACAATTATATTCGTAAAGTGTAGTGTAGTGCCGATGAAAGGGAATCGGATACTGTGTGTTGAGAATAGAGTTCCCCTCTTTATTATCGGATAACATGAAGAAGGTAAATACACGTCTGCTCAGTATGACAAGCCAGACAGGAATGACGAGCTAAAGCTAAGTGTTCCCACTAAAGGGTCCGTGTGGCAACACAATACAAAAGGTGAATTATGGTCAAACATGGTGTCACCACACAAGCCCCCCCAGAATTCCCGATTAAACGAAATTCGTATGGCGGGGAGCAACAACCCCACGAGACGGAGGAAATCCCCCGGAACTCTCAGCGGCTGACCGTAGACCATCTCCGCTGTAGAGCACTTCAGATCTTGGTTCTGTCCTCAGGCCCAGCATCACCCAGGGCAGCTTGTCGACCCAGTTACCGTCCATACGTTCGGCCTTGAGGGCCGCCTTCATGGAGCGATGGAAGCGCTCGCAGAGGCCATTAGCCTGAGGGTGCTTATCGGTAGTCCTGTGCAGCTTAACCCCCAAACCGCCTGCCACGGCATTCCAGAGTTCGGACGTGAACTGAGAGCCCCTTTCTGAGGAAATGTCCGACGGGGTGCCAAAACGACACACCCACGCTGCAATGAAGGCCCGGGCAACGTCTGCGGCTGACGTCGAAACGAGCGGGACCGCCTCCGGCCAACGGGTCGTTCTGTCCACCATGGTGAGGAGGTAGGAAAACCCCTGAGAGGAAGGCAATGGACCAACCAGGTCAATGTTGACGTGATCAAACCTCCTCTCAGGCACCAGAAAACGCTCCAACAGGGCCTTCGTGTGGCGGTGCATCTTAGCGCCTTGACAAGCCACGCACTCTCTGGCCCAAGTCCTCACGTCCTTTTTCAGCCCATACCAAGCGTACCGAAGGCATGGACGGCATAGGTTTAAAAGGGTGATTAGGTTAAGTAAGTTGGAATTTAACAACCAAGACAGATAGTAAGATTAGAAAAAGACAGAGTGGAAAGGGTTGGATTTATTTAATCTCAGTGTGCTAGAATTTCTATAAGTAATGCATCCCGAGACCTGGACTGTCCCTCTGTATCAGACGGCTAAGACCCCGATCCGCCTGAGCAAACAAAGTCCAAACCCAAGCAGGAGACTCCTCCTTCTCCATCGAACAGACAATGAACCAGAGCTGAACCAACAGCAACAAGAATGCATCCAAAACTGCATCCAGAACAATCTCCACCTGTGGCAGCCAGAATCAAAGCTCCATAAAACAGCAAAGAGACTGTAAAGGAGGATATGAAATGCAAAGCAGTACAAGAACAGTGGCATGATGGGGGCTGCAGATGTAACTGGCAAATAGCTGCATAAAAGAGTTACAGTGGATGGAAGAGGGAGAAGTCAGAATCAGAGGAGTTGGTCGAGCAGAATGTGAGGAGGCCGGGGTCATGACTCGAGATAAACCAGAGAGACGGGAAGGAAAACGGGAATGAGTGAGTTTGTACATAAACACACTTATTCACAAACGCACATACAAATAACCAAATTTAAAGAAATTGAATTGACTTGATAAATAAGTAAAGATAAAAAGTTATATTACCCATGAATGAATCAATTGGTAAATAAAAAATAGCAGTAAAGAAGAAACTATTAGAGTAAAATGAGAAAATAATCCTAAAACACACTGAAGGTACTGTGGGATAAAGGGGGTGACATGATGGAAACAACAAGTCCTCCATTTAATACGACCAAATAGGTCGATTGTTTTCCGACCCATTAATACGACCCACAGCAGCGTTTTCAATCAACGTCTTTCCCCCTATTCATTTCTAGCAGCAGTTTATTACGACCTATTGTCAGGTTTTATATTTTGTAACTCCTGGCGGATCGTAATCCCGTGAACTTTAACCTTGCGCATCAATAAAAGTGTGACGAGCCAAGAAGAAGAAGAAGAAGAAGATTTTTTTTGATTTTTAAAACAAATTTTATTTCCATTTGTTTTAACTATACACCGAAACAAAAAACAAAAAACATTACACAAATCAAATAAATAAACAGATTTTCACGTCTACCAAATAAATGTCATTTGAAAACGTTTTACCCATTTAAAAACATCATCTTTTACACACTTTAAAAACAAAAAAATTCACCTACCCTTTAAAACTTCAATATTAGAGAGTCATTTTCCCCCAGTGAGCACAGAACCTGCCCAACAGCCCACACATCCAGAAACCCCTGCAGATGATTGATCAGCGTATAGTACGCATGCTCCACCCTCAGACGCGCTGCCACCAGCCCCCACAGACAGAGCACTGCATCCGTCCACCCTACTCCAGCAAGTTGGTTCTTCCTACTTTTCCAGATTGCTAATTTTGCATTAGCAAACAAGAAATTGATCAATAGTAGGATTTCCTTCTTTTTCAGGATGTATTTGGGGCCATGGACAAAAAGTGGTATGGAGAAAACCTCCCCGAACCCCTCCACCCACTCCTGTAACATTTTTTTAAGACCAGCCAACCGGGGACAGGACACCACTAAATGCTCCAATGTTTCTGCCATAAAACAGAACGGACAGCCCCCCCTTGTGCCTGGGTCAAAATGAGCCCTGTATTTGTTAGTGGCTATTGCACCGTGTATAATTCTCCATTGGATGTCAGCCATCCGTTTTTCAACGGGAGACTTATACAGGATCCGCCAGCTGCCCTGAGGGGAAGAGCCCAAACCAAACACATCTGTCCACCTCGACTCTCTGACGCCTGCGAGCGAGCTGAGGTTTAGCACCTTTACGCAGCTAAGATATAGCTTCTTCCCATTGCAGGAGCTGAACATTCCAGGTGTTAGAGTCCCCAGTGATAGCAGGAGACCATCCTCCTCTCTCCATTCCCCCACCGCAGGACCCACCCTCAAGGCAGGAAAAACATAATCATGTCCCTTTCTCCACTGGTCGGCCAGATCTGCATCCAGAGCAAAAGTCCGGTGGGATGGCGACAGCGACTGCCACACCTCTTCTACCAGGTTCTCCAGAACTCGAGTTGATCGAATACCCGTCACCTCAGCCAGTTTTTCTGTGGAGATCCCTGTCAAATGGCCAAGTTTTACCACTCCCGCTTCAATGAACGCATTTTTTAGGGCGGCTGAAGAGAAAATGGTTCCGGAAAGAAAACCAGTGTCAAACAGGGGCTCCTCAAACAGCCACATCCCAGGCCGGGGGTCGGGTGGTCTGGTAAAACTCAGAATCTTCCAGGCATTGATGACTGAGCAGTAAAAAGGTGCAAGTCCAGTTATCTTGTACGCAGGGGCCTTCAGCAGAAACAGGTGTTTATCAAAACCAAAGCCCCCTGCCCTCCAGAGCAACAGCCGGGCCATAGACAGCCAGCAGGGAGAGGCACCATACAGCAGCCGCTGAGCTGCCTGCAGTCTAAAAGCAGCAGTCCTCGCAGTAATGTCCACAAGGCCCTGCCCCCCCTCCGCCACAGGGAGGTACAGGACCGATGCTGGCACCCAGTGATGACCCGACCAGAAGAAATCCACGAGGAGCCGCTGCAGTTGTTTCATGAGGCCCGGCGGTGGGGTTAACACCTGGAGTCTGTGCCACAAAGACGAGGCAACCAGATTGTTGGCTACAAGAACTCTTACCCTGTAGGACAGCTGGGGTAGTAGCCATTTCCATTTAGCTAATTTTGCTCGCACCTTTCCCAGCAATCCCTCCCAGTTCTGTGCCACCATGTCCTCAGACCCCAACCAAACTCCCAGGACCTTTAAACCCTCGTTTCCCCAGCTGAGGTTACCAGGAAGACTGGGCCTATTTTCTAAACTCCACTGACCTACCAAAACAGCCTCACTCTTCTCCCAGTTAACTTTGGCTGAGGCAGCCTTCCTATACAAAACTAAACTGTCCTGTAGCTCCTGGATATCTCGCTGACCCTGGATAAAAACACTGACATCATCAGCATAAGCTGATACAACCACCGGGGGGGGCCTGAGCTGACACTGGCAGACTCAGGCCCCTCAGCCGGTTTCTAAGCCTGCACAAAAGTGGCTCGATGGCAATACTATATAATAGGCCTGAGATAGGGCAGCCCTGCCTGATCCCCCTTTTAACTGGTACAGGTCTGCTCAGCCCTCCACCCACTTTCACAACACAACATGCATCACTGTACAAACACTTCACCCAGGACAAAAAATGCTCCCCAACACCAAAAGCCTGCAATGTGGCAGCCAGAAAAGTGTGATCCACACGATCAAATGCCTTCTCTTGGTCAATAGAAATAATACCAACATTTATATTGTACAGTTTGCAAACATCAAAAGTGTCTCATCAAAAACAAATTGTCCACAATTGATCTGCCAGGGATGCAATATGTTTGATCAGTACCAACAAGAAGTTCGATAAAACACTTCAGTCTGTTAGCTAAAACCTTTGACAGTATCTTATAGTCCGTACATAAGAGAGCCACAGGTCTCCAATTCTTCAGCAGGGTTAGATCTCCTTTCTTAGGCAACAGTGAAATCACTGCACGCCTACAGGAAGCTGGAAGAGTCCCTTTCCCAAAGGACTCCATCAATACATCCAACAAATCATGTCCTAAAATGCTCAAATTTTTTTTTAAAAGTCTGCAGGTAAACCGTCTATGCCCGGAGCCTTGCCGGAGGCCATCTGTGTCACCGCAGAGGTCAGTTCCTCCAGCGTAATGTCAGAGCCCAAGGTGTCGCTTTCGGCTGGACTCAGCTGTGGAAGACCCTGAAAAAGTTCATCAGCGGCTTCCACGTCACAACCTTCGGCTTTGAACAGGTCCGTGTAGAAGGACACTGCATGTCTCCTCATCTCAGCAGGTTCAGAGGTTACCTGTCCATCGGGAAGACGCAGACATACCATCTGCTTCCTTTGGCCCACAGACCTCTCCAGGTTGAAGAAAAAGGTGGTTGGTGCATCAATGTCTCTCATGGAAGTAAAACGGGCTCTAATCAGAGCTCCCTTGGCTTTCTCCTGAAGAAAACAGTTAAGCTGTTGTTGTTTTAGGAGGGACTGTTCTATATTTCGAGCAGACACACTCTCTAACTCTCTGATCTCTCTCTCTAACTGCTCTATAGCTCTCCTAATGTTTGCAGTGGAGTAGGCTGTATACTGTTGACAGAACACTCTAATCTGAGCCTTTCCTACCTCCCACCACTGACTCAGGGAGGGAAAAGACTCTTTCTTTGATTTCCAGTTGATCCAAAACAATTTAAAATTCTCACAGAAAATCAAATCTTGTAAAATTTTAACATTAAACTGCCAGAACGATCTAGGTTTCTCTGTGTTGGATAAAACCAAATCCAAAGAAACTAGCTGATGATCTGTAAAACCAACAGGTTGGATGTGACAGTTCACTGCACGAGTAATAAAAGAAGAAGACATGTAAAATCTGTCTAGCCTGGCTGCACTGACGCCCCCATCTAGCATTCTCATCCAGGTGTATTGTTTAACGGAGGGATGCTTCATCCTCCACACATCCACTAAGTCAGCCTCTCTTATCACCTGTGACAGTAAAAGGGACGACTGAGGATGAGGCTCCCGTCCTATTCTGTCTAAAGTGACATTAGTGCAAACGTTCCAGTCCCCCCCCCAGTATAACACACTCTCCCTGTACACTAGTGTCTAGCTTGTCTTTTAATAACTGAAACACAGATACACGTGCAGGGCCCTGATTGGGTGCATACACATTAATAAAGGTGAAACTGAACTCTAACAGTTCCACTTTCACCATCAAGGCTCTACCTGCCACTATCTCAGTGCTGGATAAAATCTTTACATTTAGAGAGGGGGAGAATAAAACAGCTACTCCAGCACTAAGGTTTGAGCCATGACTGAGTACATACTGACCCCCCCACCACATCCCCCAGTCCGTCTCATTCAGGCTATCCCTGTGCGTTTCCTGCAGAAATATCAAATCTAATTTTTTCTGATTAAAGACTTCTAACACTAAAGCTCTTTTCTGTGCACTTCTACCCCCGTTCATGTTCAAGGAAGCAACCCTTAAAGCCTGCATTAGAGGAAGGAGACAGAGAGAAAGAACAGACAGGTACACACAGCAGAGAGGAGACACCCAGTGTTGCATGATCATGTTGAAATTATTTAGACCTTTTCAGTTTCTTCCCTCTTTTGCTTCCTGTCGTATCTTTTTTCATAGCAGTTACATGCCTCCTGAGACGATAACGTTTCTTTTCATCCAGCAGGTCTAACCCTACAACTTTCTGAAGAGTTCTCACTGTATGAAGAAACTTGTCAATGTCAGGGAAAAAATCTCTCACTTCCACTGACTTGCCAAAAGACTCGTCTAAAAAGACATTAATCTCTTCCAAAGAATATATCTCTGCGTTCTGAGAGAGACTATCTGCAACTGAGCCACAGTCAGAATCCCCCTCACCGTCTGTGTCCATCTCTGTCACCTCATTATTGTCTGCAGCCTGTTGAAGCTCATTTTCCCGCCCAGAGCCAGACGGCAGCTCCTTCTGTGTGCCAACAGCCTCTACCTGTCCCACAGCACCAGTCCTCACCTGTCCTGCTACATCATCTCTCATCCGTTTACCTGTTTCCACATTTGTTCCTCTCACACTCACCACACTCTCTACAGTCCCTGTTTCATCTCTCACGATATTCATCCCTACTTCCTCCGCAGCCACCGGGGCCCCGGCGGGTGCAGCAGCAGCCCCCGCGACACCGGGTCCCGCTGCCGCGGACCAGGCCGGCTCGGCGGCCCCCGGCTCGGCGGCCCCGGCGGCCCCCGGCTCGGCTGCCCCGGGCCCAGCCGCACCCGGCGGAGCGGCGGAGCGGCGGAGCGGCGGAGCGGCGGAGCGGCGGAGCGGCGGAGCGGCGTGCCGTCTCTGTGGACATGCAACACGTTTGTGACCCGACTCCCCGCACTCAAAACACTTTACGCTCCCTGAGCTCGCATAAACCATATAAAAACCCTCTTCGTGCCTCACCCAGAAGGACACATCTAGTGTCTGAGTGGGACAATTCAGAAACATGAAAACCTGTCTCCGCAGAGAATGGACATGTTTTAACTTTTCATCCTTACACCCCAGAGCAACAGTGCGGAGACTACTGGCAAACTTACCAAAACTCTTCAGCTCCCGTTCCAGCGCCTCATTCGGGATGAACGGAGGAACGCCAGACACAGTGATCCGCGTGGACGGTGTCGCCAGCGGTGAAACTTGAATGTATTCCTCGTTTAGCATTAATCCGCTCTCGATAAGTTCCGTCACATATTTCTGGTCTTTCAAAAAGACCACGACCGCTTTGTTCATGCGGGAAGCATAGGAGATATTTACATGACAAATGGGGCTCAGAGCCTCAGAACACTGAAATCTGTATTTTTTTAATCTTTTTCTCTAAATCAGTAGATTTAGCCATTGCTTTAAAAAATGATGTAAATCTTGTACCGTAAATCTTGTATTAAATAAAGTTAATATTACCGACGTAGATTAATGTCCCTGTAGCTTCTTATTGCACTTGCAATATACCATTAAAGGAGTTGAACGTAGCTGTTTGCTATTACTATATAATACCACGCAGGGATAAGCCAGAGCTTACAACCTTTGCATGTGGGCACAGGGCCGTATTCACCATTGAGGTCACCGAGGTCCGGACCTCTGTAAATCTTTTCCGAGCTGAATAACAAAACTTGTGAAATAATTGCACTAAACGGGGTTCTTTGTAGTACTTCCATTTACTGACGATGGGGGCGCTGCATAACTACGTAGCCTCGATTAAAGCAAACAGAAGAAGACGACATGTATTGTTAGAAATCAAAATCAATGTTTTGATGGTATAATGTAGCTTAAACATACCGTCAGTTTAAACGCTCTTTTATACTGAAAAACCAGAAATTCTTGACCACAAGCAGTTAAGCTTTTATTCTGAAAATCCTTCATCTACGGTTAGCATTTAGCATGTGGCTAATATACGATTTCCTAAAGAGGTGAATTGAGTAGCGAAATGACATGGAGTGGTGCAAACTGAAACCTACTGATTTAACACTACAACTATAGATGTCGAGATACTACCATGCTGAATATTAAATGAAAGTACAGTTTATTTGAATACATTATTGTTTACAGACGAGAGTAGCATGTGACAACATCCGGAAACCAAACCAGCCGTGAAGTATTTTCTGTATGTTTTAGAGTATTGATTACAGCGTTTAGAATGTGTTACATGAAAAGTGATGAAAGAGAATATGAGGAGAAAAGGCGTGTTAAGCATATGTTGAAGGTGAAAAGTACCAATCCTCTGTTTAAATGCAACAACGGACATTAGAGGCGAGGCGAGCCGGCTGGCGGGGAGGAGCCAGCAGAGGATATATAACGGCACCGAACGGGGGATGGGCCTTCTCTTCTTGCTCAGGAGAGCCAGATCACAGCTGTTTTCTGCCGGAACAATATTCTGTCTGTAACACTACCGCGCCTTTTTTAATTAAAGTATCCCATTTTAATATTTTCAGAGACTCCATTTAGTCTCATTTTAAAGCTTCTCTCCTGGACGCGAGAATAAAGAACATATTTAACAGTATCAACAAACCACCGCAGCCCGCACTTGAATCGGAGCAGCGGAGGAGTGATGTGGTATCTAGAGATCTGAGTCCAGCGGGCTGCTTGTGTTTCTGTTCCTCAGAGGACATCACATGAACAGCAGATCCTGTGTGAACGCTCTACGTTAGTCAGTGGACGTCCGACAACATGCACACTAACTTATATTGCAGCTATAGGCTAAACTTTGGTTTAAATGCGTGAATAAACTAGCTGGAGAGCTAAAGTTAATTACATTCATCCAATGTCAGAAGTATTACCTTTTAACAAACGCTTTTCTTTCATTTCAATTTGATTAAAACATTGAGGATATAACATTGTATTTTTTTATTTTTACACTGACTCAGATATAATGAAAAGACTACGTCAGTCGAAGCTCAGCTTTGGTGAGGAAGAGACAGGAGAGAAAGAGAGAGAAAGTGATGGAAGTCAGGGAGGAACTACAGGTACAGTCACACAAAAGAATGTAGGCTTAATAACCCCATCTATCTATGTATCTATCTATCTATCTATTTATCTATAACAATAGTCTTCATTTACACTATAGACAATAGGCATAATTTTGAAACAACATACATCTATTGCAGTTATGTCATAATAACATACAATTGTATAAAACACAATTTGCTTTCATTTTTGTTCTCTTTTGAGAATCAAACAAAACAGATTTAAATTAAAAAAAAGAATGCAAACAAACAAGTGAAATGAACTAAATTGCTGAATTGCTTTTAATTCACTGGCAGGAGCGACAAGTGAGGAGGAACAAAAAGTTAATAATGAGGGAGAGATTGAACAAAGAGAAAGAGTAGAGGACAGAGAGAGTAATGAACAGGAAGAAGACAGAGAGACTCAAGAAGATGGAAGAGAGGGTGCAGGTTATGGAAAGGAGAGAGACATGGAAAATGAATGTTGACAATGTTTTGGGATCATTTTAGCCTCTTCTGCATGTCCAGATCATTAATAGTAACAATCAACTGATTCGTATGCATTACACTTTCAAAAAGAATTGATGCTGCAGCCCACTGACATAGTTTGAAATCAATATATTATCCAATTTGTGACCCCCCACAAGACTTAAAAAGCACCTTACTAGATCATGAAAATCCCAAGAATCTCGGGGGTAAACCCCCGAACCCCCCTAGCATGTTTGGACCTCCGTATTTAAGAAATCCAGGATACGGCCCTGTGTGGGCACAACACGTTTTGACCCAGTTTGATTCATTCGCTATACCATATGATATCGCCGGGGGAAGTCGTCATACTTATACATATATAAATAAAGATATACTGTATGTGTCAAAGCTCTAATCAAATTAACAGTTGTATTAATTGTATTAATTATAATTGTAAATGTATATATATATATATATATATATATATATATATATATATATCTAGCCTGTGTTGTATATTTATACACACAAATGAACAACCTTGTGTTTTTTCAAAAAACAAATAACACCAAGTTCTTTTCCCACAATAGTTCATCAGAACTAAAGCAGATCACGTTCACACCGCAATGAGTTCCTGTGGGAGGATTAGGCAAATGAAGCCGCTGACGTCACTTCTTTTTCTTCTGCTTTGGGTTTACTGGCTAGCCTCAAACAACTTCACGGCGTATACTGCAACCCGGAGACCCCGGAGTTGGGGACTGGCTTCTACTCATCTCCACCGCTCCCATGTTTTCTTTTGTGTTACCATAAGTTAGTCTCTCTGCGTTTCCGCGCTGGTCTAATGCTAATGCGAGGATAATAAAATGGCGGCTTCACACATTTTTTTGGGAGTTTTACGGGGCGTGGTTTGCATTCCGCCCAGCCAATCAGACATAGGAACGTTTTTCTCCCACGAAAGTCCCTGCTCTCTAGCGGGGACTGAAAAGGGGATAAAAATGGTTCTGATGAACTAATTTAGTTCAGGGGGCTTTTTGGTGTGAACGAAAATATATCTGAGTTCTGATAAAAGTACTCCGGTGTGAACGCGCCAAAGTTGTATTGTAGATTTATTTTTGTGTTGTTTTATGCTTATGTGGTACACCCCAAAAATGGTACAATTATTTGTGTATTTAATTTTATTTATTTTTGCTAAACAGTGAATTTATTGTTTTGAGAAGCCCAACATTATCTGTATTTATTTTGGTGACATTCATATCATTTTATGGTTTATCTGTACTGTTTGAGAAGCAGTACGAGTAAGTAGCGCCAAGGTGGAACCTTTGGCAGGTGAGCGGTGACATCTGGGTTCAAGGGCGCCAGAAGCGGGGGGGCCAGGGGGCCATTGGCCCCCCCACTTTTCAGCCCTGCCCCACATTTTCGCAGCAGCAGATGCCGTGGAAAACTGTACAAATCCCTTTTCAATAATTCCCCTAAAGTCGCATCTAAAACGAGATCTGATTTAGCTGTGTATATTTTTTTATTTTTTTATTTCAAATGAGCAAATTCTTGGCTTTCAGAATATTAAACTTCAGATGATAAATACAGGTTTGAAGCTTGTAACGGCATAACAAGCGGAGAACGGAGTAACTTTACGTCACAACAGGCATAACAACAGCCGGTGTTTCCCGTGAGTGCAGTAATCCAAACGAAAATATCTTCCCTCTGTAGTATTTTGATCATTTGCTCCGCTAATGGATGGATTCCAGAGAAGAGAAAACTTTAAAGGCCTTTTTTCTCAAAATGATAACTCTGTAATAGTCATTATATAATGTGACATATTTTGCTTAATATTTGGAGTAGCCTACAAAAACAATCCTGATATCATTAGAAAGCTAGGAATCAAAATGTGTCTTCGGGTCAATGCGACTGATTTCGATGGAGCAGGTCACTTTGTATTAGGTAAAAGAAAGCAGGCAGACATAACACATAACAGGAAGAATATGTACATTTTAACCCAATCAAATAGGACATTGTCACACCATTCAAATGTATCCATGTAAATTACAACCAATAAAAAGCTTAAATTTGTTTATTTGTTACGTTGTTTACTTTATTTGTTACGTTGTTCTGTGTGTCAGCCGTTGACCTAGATCAGGGGTCTGCAACCTTTTTGACCAAAAGAGCCATTTTGCTCCTTTTTCCCAAAACATTTTTTGTCTGGAGCCGCAAAACATATTTCATAACTTGATAGCTAATAAAGTTGTATTTATTGTTATATCAAACAAAAACTACAGGTTTTTTTGCATTTATTAGGCTATTTATTACATTATATAAAACTGTTAACCTCTAATAAGAAACAAAGAACTCCTATAAGGAGAATTACAAATAATACACAGGCCTACTTTAAAATAAATTAAACACAGCACTTGGGGAGTCCTCTGCACATTTGAAGGGGAAAAAAATATTATTAAAATGTGCCCACTTTGAAATAAATAAAACATATAGCTGCATCCTAAAAAGAGTTAAAGGTGGGGTAGGTGAGAATGGACAAACCAGCTCGAGTGCGCTAGAATTTGAAAATACACAACCGGAAAAAATAGGCCTCTTCCTTCAGACTTCCCTCCTCCTCCAACACACACGAACGCGCACATGACCAATGAGGACACGAGATAAGTTTGTGCACAGATGGAAGGCTGACAGGCAGGTAGGCCATCCGGTTACTTTAGCCGGGCCGGCTAAAATGATTGGTCGTGGTTTTTACAGCGCTACGGCTTTCAGAGATTAATTTTTGTATGTATTTATTGTCAAAGCATTTAATATATTCATTGCTTTCGGGACGTTAAGAGCATTCCATAGAATATAACAAAAAGTGTTTTCTGAAATAAATTACATACCCCATTGAATTATGACTGAAGATTGTCAGCTGTCTTCCTCTCCCGTGTTGTTCCTCGATACGTAAAGGCTGCAGCACCGTTGACAACTTCTCTCTACATATCAAACATACCGGTAAACCAGCATCGTTTGCTGTGAAAGCATATAACTCTGTCCACGCAGAATTAAATCCTGTGTTCCTCCGGTACTTTCCTTTGATTTATCCATATTTCGCTCATCGAGCCGGGGGTCCCCGCGCGAGCGCCTCCAAGAAAAGGCGCTCGCGCGGGACCGTAGCAGGATGTGACGCATATTTTAGTTGACCTAATTAAAACCGTTTTGTTTTTTATTTATGTGTCACAGTATCACCTCAAAATACGAAACATTTTCAACCGTGCAACAAAATATAAATAGTCCTACAAATACTTTTATTTTATTTCCTTCTTATTTTTGTCTAAGCTCAAGGGAGCCAGAGCAGAGGGCTTAAAGGGCCGCATGCGGCCCGTGGGCCGCGGGTTGCCGACCCCTGACCTAGATAGAAAGAATATATAGCCTACACTTGCAAACATGTCAGAAGAACCGACGCAGAAGAAAACTAAATACAGTCAATCTCAACTTAAATGTAACAACTGGAAGGTCACATCCCTGACATCCACATCTCCGGAGCCTGGACCTTCTTCAAACAGCGAAGCCAGATGAACCCAAAAGCAGTAGCTCTGTGGCCGCAGAAACTGTCAAAACCGCCGTCCCCCCACCGCCGCCGTTGTTGATCCGAAACAGGCTGGTTCCGACTGCATGGAGGTTTGTTGTCGGGACATTGAGGCGGGTAAAGCTCTACAGCTAACTATCGGAAAAAAGGAGACCGCTAGTAGATTATTTGGGCAAAGAGAAGGTACTTCAACGCAGAATGGTACAAAAACAGAGAGTGGTTGATTCTTTGCAAAACCACTAAACGATAGTGATAAATTGCGATGTTAACGAGCTCATGATAACCTCATATGTTTTTAACTTAGGATCATACCTGTGTGTTTAGTCTAGAAAAAGGTAAATGTGTGCATTTTATTATAAAGTTATGTTGCAAAAACTAAGAAGCCTATAAAAATCAGGTTTAAAACTAAAAGAGCTTTACAAAAAAGTAACACAATTAAAGATGTTTGGAGTTTTATTTGAGTTATTTATTTACATTTTTTGTCAAAGAGATGCTGATTTGAAACCGTTGTTAGGCCTACATATTACGGTATTTCCTGTTTCTGCCGGAGAGAGGGGAGTTTGTCCCAAAGCTTGCCGCTGTATTTACGTTATGTATCTGACAGGAGGGACCCTCATGTGTCACTCCACTGAGTTCACTCCGTCACGGAGGGGGAGTGTGTAGGGGTAGGGTGTAAGGCGTGGTTTGGGATTGGGCCATACACACACGCACTTTTGTTGGCCCCACCACTTCTAAAATGAATCCGGAGCGCCTGTCTGGGTTATTTTAGGGGGGACACTTCCGCCCCCTCCTCAGAAGCAATCCAGACAATCAACCGGATCCTGTGTATAATTATTGCTGCTGCACTTTTCTGTTTTCTACAGGTCAGTACATGATGAAAATGATCGATGTTGACTTGTGTTAATTAGATATGATGTTGGAGATGTTTAGGAGAGTGTGTCATAAAGTTTTGATCATGTTTGACATAGTAACGGTATTTTAAAAATACTAAACTGTCGGCAACAATAGATGCCATTTTCGAGGGTTTCAGCCGCGCATGGGTAAATGTGACCTGAGCGAAGGCTCGCAGGCAGGTTAGCTGCTGCGCACGGGTAATATGTTTTGTTTACCTGAGTGTAGTCTTGCAGGCACATTGCCTTGTTTTTTGTTTATTAACATTGACAGTGTATTTTTGTGATCTCCATAATATGATATTTGGTAAAGATAGATATATTGATAGAAAGTATTATTTGATAGCGTTATGTGTTTATATTGACTATGTTGAATTTCTCCTTGAGATACAGTAATTGACTGTGACAGACGGATAACTTAAATGGAGAAATGTGATGTTTGTAAAGTACAGCTATTTGAATGTAACTGTGTACTTTGAATTTTGAATAAGAAGCAATCCAGACGATCAACCGGATCCTGTGTATAATTATTGCTGCTGCACTTTTCTGTTTTCTACAGATATAATTTATTGTTGCTGTGGTACCCAAGATTTTGGGACCCGTAACAAATTTTGGGGGCTCGTTCCGGGATCTGTCTTCACAAATCATGGGGAGCAGATCCAGAGATATCAGAACCACAAGGCCAAGGTGACGTGACTGCGTCTCTGACGACAGCTGGTGGGTGTCCACGAGGGGAGAACAGAGCCAGGAGGGTCTTCATTCTGTCAAGGGAACCGCACTGCTACTGCGTCGAGCCATCGTACGTCATGTCCATAGCACACAAAGAACTCGCTTGGAGCATCAAAAAGAAACTGTTTAATCTCTCAGGCATCGAGGTCTACCAGCTTGCCCGAGACATCGCAAAAGACAGTTCAGGTACACACGACTTAGAGTCTACTGATGAAGAAGGTTGGGTGGACTATATCTTAACTTATATGCAGTCTGAGGAACTACTGAGTTCTGAAGATGAAGGTATGGGTCAATTGGTAAACGTAATGTGACTACTGCAAACACAACAGTCAATTTTACACAACCACACACTGACATTAACACAGACATAACTGCCCAAAGTGTAGAGCAGCTCCAGCTAATGCACAATGAGCTAGGCAAGAAGCTACAATGTCACAAAGACATGGCAAGTCCAGCACGCAGTAAATACCAGAGCATAGCACATCAAATCCCAACACACAGAAGGCTGACAATGAGAAGATGGTTTCCTTAAAGGACTTACCTTATCTCCAGCGTAGAGAATTCAAGGTACATGACGGACAGATTGGAGACCAAAACTCTGAAGTAACATACTGTATAGCAACATCTCCAAACAGATATACGAGGGAATCAAAGATGGCTTCACAGAGACAGAGGTTATCCGAGGTGTGCTGAGGATTGTTAAGCCAGGTGCTTTCAAAGACATGCTCACCAATAAAGAAGAGATAACAATCAGTGAACTCAGGGGATTCCTCAGGTGTCACCTTGGTGATAAGGCAAGTACAGAACTGTTCCAGGAACTCATGTGTGCAAAACAACATGACCAAGAACCACTCCAGCAGTTCCTGTATCGCATGATTGGACTCAAACAGAAAATCATCTTCCAGTCAAGACAAGCTAATGCAGGCATTCGCTACGACCCAAAAACCATTCAGGAGGTTTTCCTTCATACTATTTACCAGGGTCTAGGATTCAAATATACAGACATGAGACAGCAACTGAAACCACTCCTCTCAAACAGCCAAGTTACTGATGAGGAAATTGTCAGTCAAGTAATGAAGATAATCAGTGAAGAAAACGAACACCATCGCAGGTTAGGTTATGCTTCCAGACCAAAGGCAACACATACACATAGTGTTCAGGTTGATGGTGGAGAGCAGATAAACAACAAGAAGGAACTTCAAACAATACAACAGCTCAGCGCTCTGTGTTAACTGTTCACAACAAGGCTTAGAGGCCTGTAACCATTGTTTTGTGTGTGGAGAGCTTGGACATTGTGCAGTTGGCTATCAAAAGGAACAAGGCAGCCGGGAGGGACAGCCAGAGACCGTTTCACAGCTCCAGTCCCACTCAGTAAGCTCCAAATGTAAGCAACAACACTCACAACAAAAACAACATTACAAGAAAGCCAGCAACAACTGCTCCAGAGAGACACTTGTAACACCGGAAAATATCACCCGCACTGCACCGCTAATTGGTAAGAAGAGTCAGCTCAAATGTTTAATCAGTGGCTATGCAGTAACAGTGTTATTTGACTCCGGATCACAAGTAAGCCTCATTGATAGGTCCTGGAAGAAGACATTTATCCCAGATCAACCAGTGCGACCACTGGCCGAACTCCTTGAGCCAGATGAAACCCTTGATCTGTTTGCTGCAAATGGACAAGAAATCCCATATGATGGCTGGGTTCGGATGACAGTCAACCTCGCAGGAAATGAAAATCCAAACCTCACAACACAGTTCCCCTTCCTAATCAGTCAACTTCCCCTCCCTCAACCTCTACTAGGCTCAAATGTTCTCCGAGAGATGATAAATGGACAGGTGTCCTATACTAATGAGCTTGACATGGTTATCAGCCTCTTACGCAGAGCACTCGGCGTGGAAGAAGAACAGGCAATGGCTATGGTTAATTATATTCAGGTCCAAGAGACACCAAGACACAGCATGGCCACAATCAGGGTAGGTAGAGATGACATATGTATTCCAGCAGGAAAGACAATGTATGTAAGGTGCAGAGTGCCTAGCTTTGACACATCTGACCCAGTTGTCCTATATGAACCTTCAGAAGAGAACACAACTCTTGAACAGCTGAGTGTTGGAGAAGGCCTCTTAGAGATCAGTAAAAGCAAATGGCCACTGATCGCAGTGCCAATTTCCAATCATACAAAGCATGAAATCGTTCTCCCAAAAAGAAGCACAACAACCACAACTGCGCCATGGCGACCACCTGTTGACCTCAGTCACCTCACTGAGGAACAGCAACGGATGGTTGAAGATATGCTGTATGAGGAGTCTGCAGCTTTCGCACGTGACAGCAGTGACATTGGATATATTCCCTCTCTTCAGATTCCAATAAGGACCAAAGATGACATTCCAGTTCAGAAGGCGTATGTTTCAATTCCAAAGCCGCTGTACAAGGAAGTAAAAGAGTACATACAAGACTTGATGGTGAAAGGATGGGTTGTAAAGTCTAAGTCTCCATATGCTGCACCTGTCGTGTGTGTGAGAAAGAAAGATGGGTCATTGCGCCTGTGCATTGACTACCGACTGCTGAACAAGAAGACTGTGCCAGACAAACATCCGCTTCCCCGCATTCAGGACCGGATTGACTCGCTGGGAGGCTACAGCTGGTTTACCATTCTAGAACAGGGCAAGGCATATCAGCAGGGCTTTATTGCAGAGGGTTCAAGGCACCTGACTGCCTTCACGATCCCGTGGGGTCTATGTGAATGGGTCAGAATGCCCTTTGGCTTGTCAAACGCACCAGCAGCCTTTCAAAGAAGCATGGAGGAAATGCTCGAGGAGCTCAGGGATGAGTGTTGCATCCCTTATCTAGACGATGTCCTCTGCTTCTCGAAGTCTTTTGAAGAACATGTTGAGGTGCTGCGATGTGTACTGAAAGCTCTGCAGTGTCATGGGGTAAAGTTGAGACCAGAAAAGTGTGAGTTATTTCGCAAGGAAGTAAGATATGTTGGACGGCTTGTGTCAGCAGACGGGGTAAGAGTGGATCCGAAAGACGTCGAGGCTGTGCAAGCACTGAAAGAGAAGACTCCACAGACTAGGTGATGTCAGGAGGCTGCTGGGTTTTCTGAGCTATTACCGAACATATGTGCAGGATTTCTCACAAATAGCCAGACCACTATACACGCTGCTCCAGATAAAATCTGTCTCACCTCAAACCAAGCCGACCAAGGGTAAAACAAAGGGCCCTCAACTGCCTTCACGCACCCTAGTAGAGTGGAACAGAGAGCACCAGCAGATAATTGAACGTCTCATTCACATCCTAACCAAACCACCAGTGTTGGCGTATCCAGACTTTGAAAGTCCTTTCACACTCCACACAGATGCCTCTCAACTAGGTCTTGGAGCTGTTCTTTACCAGAACCAGAATGGAAAGATGAGAGTGATTGGCTATGGGTCCAGCACACTAACACCAGCCGAACAGAGTTACCATCTCCACAGTGGGAAGCTCGAGTTCCTGGCCTTGAAATGGGCTGTATTTGATAAGTTTAGAGACTACCTGTTTTATGCCCCACATTTCATTGTCTATACTGACAACAATCCCTTGACTTACATGATGAGCACTGCTAAGCTCAATGTAGTGGGTCATCGCTGGGTAGGACAGCTTGCAGACTTCCACTTTGAAATAAGGTACAAGCCAGGCAGACTCAACGTCGACGCAGACACTCTTTCTCGTTGCCCCCTTGACATTAACACCTACATGAGTCAGTGTTCAGAGAAACTGTCAGAAGAAGCAGTTTGTGCCACCTGGGAAGGTAGCAGGACAACCCAACAAGGAGAAGTTGCATGGGTGGCAGCACTGAACATCTCATCTCAACAACAAACACACACAGAACCTTTCCCAGTTATCGACCACAATGAACTGGTAAGCGAGCAACGGAAAGATCCTGCCATTGGGAAAATATTGCAGTTAAAAGAGAACAACGCAGAAATGACTGAAGAAATACGCGGGACTTTGGACAAATCGACCAGGAAAATCTCAAGAGAGTGGAGCAGGCTGTTCTTGGAAAATGGCCTCCTGTATAGGAAGACGCTTGGTCGCAAACAGCTAGTCTTGCCAACTACCTATAGGCAGACAGCCCTCACTCACCTGCACGACAATATGGGACATGTTGGTATAGAGAGAGTCTTGAGCCTTGCAAGAGAAAGATTTTATTGGCCTTTTATGGGAAGGGATATTGAAGACTACATAACCAGGAAATGTCATTGTATAAAGCAGAAGAAGCCAGCTTTACATGACACAGCGCCCATGCACCTCTTGAACTAGTCTGTATTGACTTTCTCCACCTTAAGACCAGCCGTGGAGGGTACGAGTACATTCTGGTGGTTGTCGACCACTTCACCAGGTTTGCCCAAGCATACCCCACAAGAAACAAGGCAGGCAAGACGGCTGCTGACAAAATATTCAATGACTTTGTCCCTCGGTTTGGATATCCAGCTAAACTCCACCATGATCAGGGAAAAGTTTGAAAATGAGCTTTTCAGAGCCCTCAGACAGTTTTCCGGTGTGAGCCATTCCAGGACCTAACCGTATCAGCCGCAAGGAAACCCTGCTGAGAGGTTTAATCGAAACCTGTTGCAAATGCTCCGAACACTGGGCGAGAAAGAGAGAGAGAGCTAGAAAGATCACCTGCATCATGTCGTTCATGCATACAACTGTACCAAGCACGAGTCGACGGGTTACTCCCCACACTATCTGTTGTATGGTTGTCACCCACGATTTCCTGTTGAACTACTTTTCGGATTGGTAGCAGAAGACGAACCAAGGAAAGCCAGAAATTACGCAGAAAAATGGGTAGAGAAAATGATCAAAGCATATAAGATAGCTAGCACCAACAGCCAGAAGTCGAGTGCTAAAGGCAAACATTATTATGACAGAAAAAACAGAGGTGTGACTCTTCAGCCAGGAGATAGGGTCCTTGTCCCTAATCTCGCTGAACGAGGAGGTCCCTGCAAGTTAAAGCCTTATTGGGAAAAGACAATCTACGTCATCAGAGAACAGCTTGGTGATAACCACGTCTATAAGGTGAGCCCAGAGACAGGGGGAGGTCGCATCCGCACTCTCCACAGCAACTTGTTGCTCCAAGTAAACGACTTACCTGTAGAGCCAGTTGTCACAAACGCACCAGCCAAACCACAAAAAAGAAACGTCAAGACAACAAGACCATCAAACACGATTGAACAAAGACATGATGATGACACAAGTGAATCAGATGAAGATGAAGCTCCACGGTATTGGCTACGTTGAGCCTGAATCTGAAAGTGTTACTGAGTAGGAACAAGAGAGACCAGATGAACAAGTGCCAAGCGCTGGTGAGCCTCAACGTTACAATGAGCAAGATTTGTGTCAGTCCGATGACCAAGAAAGAGATGTCCAAGAGACTCAGCCTGCACTAAGAAGATCTACCAGAGACCGACGCCCTGGCCAGATATTCACATACACATCCCTAGGTCAACCAACCTACCAGCCACATGTTATGATAAATACCATAGGGACACAGCCCACAGTCTACACTCACCAGTATCCACAGCCATATTTTCACTCATTTCAACACACACCCATCATTCCTCCCATATACCTACCATACACATATCCGATTTACTGTTATTGAATGGTTAATAGACACTCACACATGGGTACCTAAGGTTCTAGTATTCAGATTTTGGGGTATCCCACAAGGTTAAATGTTTTGTATATTTTTGAAGGTTTAAATGACCAAGGGAGTCAAACTGTTTTAAATAGGTAGTGTCAGGAGCCACTTTTTTTTGTGGGGGAGTGTGTGGTACACCCCAAAAATGGTACAATTATTTGTGTAATTACTTTTATTTATTTTTGCGGAACAGTGAATTTATTGTTTTGAAAAGCCCAACATTATCTGTATTTATTTTGGTGACATTCATATCATTTTATGGTTTATCTGTACTGTATGAGAAGCAGTACGAGTAAGTAGCGCCAAGGTGGAACCTTTGGCAGGTGAGCGGTGACATCTGGGTCAGCCGCGCCTGGCTAAATGTGACCTGAGCGAAGGCTCGCAGGCAGGTTAGCTGCTGCGCACAGGTAATATGTTTTGTTTACCTGAGTGTAGTCTTGCAGGCACATTGCCTTGTTCTTTGTTTATTAACATTGACAGTGTATTTTTGTGATCTCCATAATATGTTATATTTGGTAAAGATAGATATATTGATAGAAAGTATTATTTGATAGCGTTATGTGTTTATATTGACTATGTTGAATTTCTCCTTGAGATACAGTAATTGACTGTGACAGACGGATAACTTAAATGGAGAAATGTGATGTTTGTAAAGTACAGCTATTTGAATGTAACTGTGTACTTTGAATTTTGAATAAGAAGCAATCCAGACGACCAACCGGATCCTGTGTATAATTATTGCTGCTGCACTTTTCTGTTTTCTACAGATATCATTTATTGTTGCTGTGGTACCCAAGCTTTTGGGACCCGTTACACTTATATAGATTAAAAGGTAATATAATATTGATTACAATTATTTTATTAAAAAATCCACCAAACATGATCAACAGGAAAGCCCTTTGAAGGCGTGTTATGGTTTTGAAAACAAGTTGAGGATGGGGTCCAGACAGTTAAATCAGGAGAGGCTTCATTTTGTTTAAAGAACATTTATTGACACATGTCATAATCAATGTTAAGTCTTTGGCGATTAGACCCCGATCCTGAAATCGTATATCTAAAGGAGGAAATGCAGCCACATGTCCACATCACTGAGGACCTGACATGGACTCATCACACTAACACCATCACCAAAAAAGCTCGACAGCGGCTCTTCTTCCTCCGCAGGCTGAGGAGGTTCAACATGGACTCCAAGATACTCTGCAACTTCTACAGGTGCACGATAGAGAGGATCCTGACCTTCTATAGGTGCTCCATAGAGAGCATCCTGACCTTCTACAGGTGCACCATAGAGAGAGCATCCTGACCTTCTACAGGTGCACCATAGAGAGCATCCTGACCTCCTACAGGTGCACCATAGAGAGGATCCTGACCTTCTACAGGTGCACCATAGAGAGGATCCTGACCTTCTACAGGTGCACCATAGAGAACATCCTGACCTTCTACAGGTGCACCAAAGAGAGGATCCTGACCTTCTACAGGTGCACCATAGAGAGCATCCTGACCTTCTACAGGTGCACCATAGAGAGGATCCTGACCTTCTACAGGTGCACCATAGAGAGCATCCTGACCTTCTACAGGTGCACCATAGAGAGCATCCTGACCTTCTACAGGTGCACCATAGAGAGGATCCTGACCTTCTACAGGTGCACCATAGAGAGGATCCTTCGACAGGTGCACCATAGAGAGGATCCTGAACTTCTATACAGTTGCAAGAAAAAATATGTGAACCCTTTGGAATTACCTGGATTTCTGCATAAGTTGGTCATAAAATGTTTTCTGATCTGCACGTTTGAAGTTTGCAAAAGAGCACCTGGATGTTCCACAGCACTACTGGCAAAATATTCTGTGGACAGATGAAACCAAAGTTGAGTTGTTTGGAAGGAACACACAATGCTACGTGTGGAGAAAAAAAGGCACAGCACACCAACATCAAAACCTCATCCCAACTGTGAAGTATGGTGGAGGGAGCATCATGGTTTGGGGCTGCTTTGCTGCCTCAGGGCCTGGACAGATTGCCATCATCGACGGAAAAATGAATTCTCAAGTTTATCAAGACATTTTGCTGGAGAACTTAAGGCCATCTGTCCACCAATTGAAGCGTAACAGAAGATGGGTGATGCAACAGGACAACGACCCAAAGCACAGAAGTAAATCAACAACAGAATGGCTTCAACAGAAGAAAATACGCCTTCTGGAGTGGCCCAGTCAGAGTTCTGACCTCAACCCAATTGAGATGCTGTGGCATGACCTCAAGAGAGCGATTCACACCAGACATCCCAAGAATATTGCTGAACTGAAACAGTTTTGTAAAGAGGAATGGTCCAAAATTCCTCCTGACCGTTGTGCAGGTCTGATATGCAACTATAGGAAACGTTTGGTGGAGGTTATTGCTGCCAAAGGAGGGTCAACCAGTTATTAAATCCAAGGGTTCACATACTTTTTCCACCCTGCACTGTGAATGTTTACATGGTGTGTTCAATAAAAACATAAAAATATATAATTGTTTGTTTGGTTTTAGCTTAAGCAGACTGTGTTTGTCTATTGTTGTGACTTAGATATCCTGACCTTCTACAGGTGCACCATAGAGAGCATCCTGACCTTCTACAGGTGCACCATAGAGAGAGCATCCTGACCTTCTACAGGTGCACCATAGAGAGAGGATCCTGACCTTCTACAGGTGCACCATAGAGGAGTATCCTGACTGGCTGCATCACGGCCTGGTACAGCAGCTGCACCGCCGTAAATCGTTAGGCTTTACAGAGGGTGGTGAAAGCTGCACAGCACATCACCAGGACGGAGCTGCCATCCATGGAGGACCTCTACTCCCAGCGGCTCAGGAAGAAGGCCCTCAGGATTACAAAAGACCCCCATCACCCCAGCCACAAACTGTTCAGTCGCCTGCCGTCTGGCAGGCGGTACCGCAGCATCCGGACTAAAACCACCAGACTCAGGGACAGTTTCATCCCACAGGCCAGAAAACTGTTAAACACCTGTTGAAACATCCATAACATTCATCTGGCTGCTACTTAGAAATTATTTATCTAATATATCATATTCCAATAACTTGCATTTAGACTCTTATTGCACTATTTCATTATTTTTTAAATATTTTTCTTTTTGTATTTACTATTTACCTGCACTATATTTTTCTGTTTATCTGTTTTATTGTGTTGCACTGTTGGATGAGGCCCTCGGTTTCGCGAGCGTCGTCGACGGGGGTGGGGGGAGATGCTAGTGGAGCCTCACAGCGGCTAAGCCGTGCCGCGCCACACTAATTGCGCCGCATAAGCGCATAGATGCGCCTCATTTTCGGCTCAGTTGAGGCTCCCTATGCAAGATGAGGGCCCCTCCGCAAGGTGAGGCCCCACGCAGTCTGCATGATCGGCCTGTAGGGAGGGACGGCCCTGGTCATAACTACACTGTAGCTATTTTTGTGACAAATAAAAACCTTGAACCTTGAACTGTGCAGTGAAGGGATCAGGCCCTTCTCAATCCAAGACATGGTCGAATACTAAGACTTTGAATTTGGGGTGTCTTCTTTTAATTTATTTTTTTCAAATTCTTTATTTATTTATTTTTTCCCAGAAAAATAAAAACATACATACATAACAACACAGCCTGCTAATTGTATCACATATCAAGATATCAAAGTACCACGGCAAACTACACCAGAGACAGGACAATAACTGACAAGACGGACAGGACGGACAAAGGGAACGTCACAGAGGTTGAGCATCATCCATGGCATGCACGACATGATACGTGGTACTGTATGTAAACCATCCTGCACATACTACAATACAACATATTATATACATCAAATACGTAGTACAGCACATTATAACTTTATTTGGGTTTTCAATTATTTGAAAGGGTGGAGCTATCCATCACTTCAAGTCACTGCCGCAAAAGGGCCCCATATTTTCATGTAGATATCCATTCTATTTATCATTTTATAGCATAATCTTTCATAGGAGGAGATTTTGGCTATTTCGTCCATCCATTCCTTAAAGGATATATCCCTTCTAGTTTTACAATGTTGCAACGCTATCCTACATCCAGTAATAAGTGCTATTCTGCACCATGAGATCTGGTGGGCATTCAGACCACTTTCCTTTGGTACCATACCTAGTAGGCAAAGCATTAGTCCCGGTGCCAGAGAGGAGGCCATTACTGTATTAATGAAGGTAATAATCTTCGACCATAAGATATCTATCATGGGGCATGAATACAACATGTGCAGAAGAGTGTCACATGTAGTATCACATCTCCAACACAAGTCACAGCCTCTGAGTCCTAGCCTTGCCATTTTACTTGGAGTCCAATATGTTCTATTGATGACTTTATAATTAATCAGACGTGTCTGTATTTCCCTTGACACTTTAAACCATGACCCAATAATTTCTCCCCATGTTTCACCAGTTATCTCTTCCCCTATGTCCTTCTCCCAGCATCTCTTAAGGCCTGCACATTTTGGTGGATGAGACTCCCTCCTACGGTTATAAAAGCATGACGTTTTAGTTTTTAAGTGCCAGTCTCTTTCTAGCCTGACCTGTGTCTCTGTTTTTGAAATAAGTGGTGATTGTTTAAGACGTGTCAGGATACAACTCCGCAGCTGCAAGTACTTCCAAAAGTCCCTACCTGGGAGTCTATGCTTTTTCCTTAATTGTTCGAAGGACATAAATTGATCTTCTTCAAATAGATCCCCAATATAAACAATTCCCAATTTCAACCAACCAGACCAATAAATCTTTTTTTTTGCCTATTTTCAGATTTGAATTATGCCATAGTGACGTTTTACGAGTAAAAGTGGGGTTTGAGCCTGTAATCTTGTGTGAGGTTCTCCATGTTTCCTGTGAAAAGGTGAGGACTGGGTTATCATAAGGGGTGACCCCATTTGTTTGCGTAATAAAAGCATGGATAGGGTGAGGGTTTACAAGGTCTCTCTCGATAGAAACCCACATTGGGGCTTGTCCGGCTGTTATATATATTTTTGATAGCTGTTTCAAACAGAATGCATAATGATACCAATCTATATGGGGAAGGCCTAGGCCACCGTCCTCTATGGCTGCATAAAGTTTTGTGCGATTTATATATGGTCTTTTGCCATCCCATAGAACGTTGTAAACAACTTTATTATATTTCAATAATGCATTGCGTGGTAAGCTTAATGATAGCATATAACTTACATAGTTCATTTTAGGGACTATTACCATCTTTAGAATATTGATTTTCCCCAAGAGTGATAGCCCCAGCTTACTCCAATTTTGTCAAATAGGGTTCTATTTTTTCGATTAATGGAATTAGGTTGTTCGCCATTATGTCTTCCAGCTGTGGAGTGAGCTTGATACCCATATATGTTAGGCCAGATGGCCACCATGCAAATTGCCATCCCTGTCTAACACTAGGTGGGCAGAATCTCGATAGGGGCATTGCCTCAGACTTTGACCAGTTTATTTTGTAACCTGACACGTCTGAAAAAGAGTCGATCACGTTGAGGATGTGAGGCACCGTTGTTGCGGGGCTTCTGGTCAGTATCAAAATGTCATCCGCATACATGAGCAGCTTATGTTCCTCTCCACCAGCCTTTATGCCCACTATTTTGTCATTTTGCCTAATAGCTAATGGTTCAAGTACCAGCGCAAAGATTAAGGGAGATAGAGGACAGCCCTGCCTTGTTCCTCTATGAAGCTCAAAAGGGGGGGATTTCCTGCCATTTGTTACCACAGATGCCTTAGGATTTTGATATAATAATTTGACCCATTTAATAAAAGATGGACCAAGGCCGAAGTTCTCCAGCGTCTGGAAAAGAAACGTCCACTCTACCATGTCAAATGCTTTCTCAGCATCAAGCGAGAGAGCTACAGTTATACCAGGTTCATTTCCAGCTTGCCACATAAGATGAAGCAACCTGCGGAGATTGTCAGACGATGTTCTATTTTTAATAAAGCCCACTTGGTCTGGGTGGATACGTTTTGGTAGACAACCCCCCAGTCTAGACGCCAAAATCTTGGATAGTATCTTAGCATCAACATTAATCAGTGATACGGGTCGGTAGCTACCACACTGCAGCGGGTCCCTACCTTCTTTATGAATCAAAGTGATTAAAGCAGTCTGCATACTGTCTGGGAGGGATCCCCTCTCTAACGCATCTCTAAAAACTCCAAGTAGCCTTGGGGCAAGTAAATCTGAGAAGGCTTTATAAAAATCAGCTGGGAGACCGTCCTCCCCCGGGGATTTACCATTCTGTAAGTCTTTTATGGCCTTTTTAACCTCATCTAATGTAATGTCCACTCCAATTTCACCCCGTTCTTCGTCTGAAAGGGTTGGGCATCTTATCTCAGATAGAAAATGTCTTACATTCTGACCCTCAGGATTGTCTGATTTATAGAGATCTTGATAAAATATGTTAAATATAGCGTTAATGTCTGTCTCGTCTGTCTTCAGATCGCCCCTATCATTTTGTATTGCTGGTATTATTGATCGTGTATACTGCTGCTTTGCTCTCTGCGCCAGAAATCTCCCTGTTCTTTCCCCTTGTTCATAATATTTCTGTTTAGTTCTGAATAATGTATATTCTACTTTCTTCTGTAATATGGAGTTAAATTCGACTTTTAGTTTGTTTAGTTCCAAAAGGGTAGCGTGGTCAGGCTGGGAAGAGTGTACATTTTCCAGATTTTTTATTTCCAGCTCCAATTCCTTAAGCCGTTGAACCGATTTCTTTTTCAGATATGAACAGTGTTGAATGAGTCGACCTCTAATGACTGCCTAACATGCATCCCACTGCAAGGCTGTGTTTGAAACTGAGCCTTCATTATTCAGCCAATAATCCATTATTTCGTTTTTTATAAATTCCAGGGACTGTCCATCTCGGAGTAGGGATGTATTAAATCTCCACCTAGTGGGTGGGATTCTTGGCATTTGGCCTAAACGAAACGCTATCCCGACCGAAGCATGATCTGATATTAAGATGTTACCTATAGACGTTTGTTCTGTGACTTTGAGATAAGAAAATAGTCTATCCTTGAATAGGATGTATGTGGGTTGGAGTAAAAGGTATATTCCCTTTCCAACGGGTGGAAAAATCTCCATACATCCACTAATCCCAACTCTTTTTCCATTGCGTCAATAGCTTTCTGAGCCCCTGAGGGTCGTATTATACCCCGCCTATAGGTTTTATCAACTTGAGGGTCCCTAACTTTGTTAAAGTCCCCGCCTAATATTATATACGAGTTTCCGAATTGTCTTATAGTATTGCTGACGTCTATAAAGAAACCTGGCAAGTCCGCTGTTGGGGCATATATATTCATAAAAGTACATCTAACACCATATAATTCAATATCAATTGCTATCCATCTCCCCTCTTCATCTGATTGTTGTTTAAGTATTTTAATTTTGAGATTCTTTCGTATCAAAATGGCAACTCCGCTCTGGCTAGAGGATCCAGCACTATAAAAAACCTGTCCTACCCAGTCCCTCTGAAACAACAAAGAGTCTTTTTTTTCCACGTGGGTCTCCTGCAAGAAAGCCAGATCCATTTTTTTTTTTTTAAATACAGTAAAATCTTCTTCCTTTTAGTGGCTAGTTTAGCACCCTTAACATTCAATGATGTAAATCTAACCAGATCACCCACTATCCATTTCCAGATGTATACAGGACTGTCTCAGAAAATTAGAATATTGTGATAAAGTTCTTTATTTTCTGTAATGCAATTAAAAAAACAAAAATGTCATACATTCTGGATTCATTACAAATCAACTGAAATATTGCAAGCCTTTTATTATTTTAATATTGCTGATTATGGCATACAGCTTAAGAAAACTCAAAAATCCTATCTCAAAAAATTAGAATAGTTCCTCAGACCAAGTAAAAAAAAAAGATTTATAACAGCAAAACACAATCAAACATTTGAAAATGTCCATTAATGCACTCAGTACTTGGTTGGGAATCCTTTTGCACGGATTACTGCATCAATGCGGCGTGGCATGGAGGCAATCAGCCTGTGGCATTGCTGAGGTGTTATGGATGCCCAGGATGCTTCAATAGCGGCCTTTAGCTCATTAGCATTGTTGGGTCTGGTGTCTTTCAGCTTCTTCTTCACAATACCCCACATATTCTCTATGGGGTTCAGGTCAGGGGAATTTGCAGGCCAATCGAGGACAGTAATGCCATGGTCAGTACACCAGTTACTGGTGGTTTTGGCACTGTGGGCAGGTGCCAGATCATGCTGGAAAATGAATTCCTCATCTCCATAGAGCTTTTCAGCAGACGGAAGCATGTAGTGCTCTAAAATCTCTTGGTACACAGCTGCATTTACTCTGGGCTTGATGAAACACAGTGGACCAACACCAGCAGCTGACATGGCTCCCCAAACCATCGCTGACTGTGGGAACTTCACACTGGATTTCAAGCAACTTGGATTTTGCTCCTCTCCAGCCTTTCTCCAGACTCTGGCGCCTTGACTTCCAAATGAAATACAAAACTTGCTTTCGTCTGAAAAGAGGACTTTGGACCACTGTGCAACTGTCCAGTGCTTCTTTTCCTTAGCCCAAGTCAGAAGCCTCTTCCGTTGTCTTGAGTTCAGAAGTGGCTTGACCATGGGAATACGGCTATTGTAGCCCATTTCCCGGACACGTCTGTGAACAGTGACTTTTGATACCTGGACTCCAGCTTCAGTCCACTGTCTTTGAAGCTCCCCCAAATTCTGGAAGCGACTCTTCTTCACAATGCTGTTAAGGCTGCGGTCATCTCTCTTGGTTGTGCAGCGTTTCCTGCCACATTTCCCCCTTCCAACAGACTTTTTGTGGATGTGCTTTGAAACTGCACTCTGTGAACAGCTTGCTCTTTGAGAAATTTCTTTTTATGTCTTACCCTCCTGATGGAGGGTGTCAATGACGGTCCTCTGGACAGCAGTCAGATCAGCAGTCTTCCCCATACTTGTGATTTAGTTTACTGAACCAAGCTGAGTGTTTTTCAAGGCTCAGGAAACCCTTGCAGGTGTTTCGAGTTAATTAGACGATTCAAGTGATTCGTTGAACACCCTACTAGTATACTTTTTCATGATATTCTAATATTTAGAGATAGGATATTTGAGTTTTCTTAAGCTGTATGCCATAATCAGCAATATTAAAATAATAAAAGGCTTGCAATATTTCAGTTGATTTGTAATGAATCCAGAATGTATGACATTTTTGTTTTTTTAATTGCATTACAGAAAATAAAGAACTTTATCACAATATTCTAATTTTCTGAGACAGTCCTGTAGGTACCAAGATTATTTGAAAAACTGCAACCAGAGCACACGTTAAGAGCTCCAGCCATACTGAAACATTCCCTTGTAAGACGACAGACTTAACATAAAACAAAACAAAACACATACATGACATAGAAAAACTACGACTACGAGCCAAAGCAGAACATGTGGCTCTCCTCCTTTAACTAAACTTCTATAGTGCATCCTGTGAAAAGGATCCCTGAATGCCACGCCCCCCCCCCCCCCCAAAGCCTGTTATTTAAATGTGTTACCCATAAATAAAATCGCCCGTCTCTTCAACCACTACTAAATATTAGTGTGTCTTCCAGGGGGAAAAAAGGAAATAAGAAGCAATGAAAAATAACCCAATAGATAGGCATTCTGTAGAATTAATTTGTAAATTATAACTCAAAATGTATAAAACAAGATACATACCAGACCCACATAGACTGGGGCACATTCACGTAGGTGTGCGTATACACACAAACACACCCATGCAGTGGTAAAATCGTAATGATAAATGGATAAATAAAGTAAATCTACCTGCATACCGACCCAAAACCTGTATGTAGGCGCAGCCACATCCATGGGGAGTAATAAACTCCGACATTTCCCCGAGATAATATCTAAATCAAACCCCTTCAGAGACAGAAGGATTACAACAACCAGGCTCAATCAATGTAATATGTAAACATAATGTGGAACCGGTGCTCTTACTGTGAATAGCAAGCAGCGCAGCAACATGTGTCTCCACCAACCTGTGCGGTAATTTAGAGTCCGAAACGGGCCAGTTCAATAACCATGGTATTCAGTCCAGTGTTCCAAGGAAACCCGCAGATGCGTCCGGCGAGGTGAAGATATGGGATCGGTTGTTGACCGTAGTCTTAAGATTTGCTGGATACAACATAGAGTACGGTATTTTGCGTTCTTGGAGCTGCTTCTTCACCATATCAAACTTCCTACGCTGCTGAAGTACCTCCTGAGAAAGATCCCGGAAGAAGGAGATTCTGTTGCCCTGCCTCCGACATCCTTCCTCCAAGCTTCCCCACCGTGCTCTGTAGTACTTCCAGGCCCATTTTCACACTGCTCACATCTGCTGCAATTCCTCTCAGGAGGCTGTTGATGCTTGCAAGTTCAGATTTTGTGTCGTCGGCACGTGTTGCCTGTCCGCCGCCTTGAGCTTCCATCTCTGTCGGGTTCTTCTTCGGATTCCTTGTTGTTCGAGGTAGATTTTGCTTCGGTTCCTGCGACATCCTGTCTTATACCACTATCTCAGACTATTTTAGTAGAGTTTGGTCCAGTTTTATAACTGTGGCATGGGGGCAGAGTAGCTCAGCGGAGCAGAGCAAAGGGCTCAGCAGCCATGATGGTCACTCTCTTCACCGGAAGTCGAATTTGGGGTGTCTTGAAGTAACAGACGAAAATCTTCCATGTGTATTCTTTCCAGTAGTTTGAGTTGGTTATGTTAGAAATGTTTTGGCATATTTGTTCCTATTCTGCTAATGGTATATTGCAGGATATTTAAGTTGCCCATGTACTTTTTAAATTAATAATAGTATGTTCATCTTGATGTTTAACTTGTAATATTGTAATCATCTTAGTTAGAAATGCTGTTTCCACCCCAACCTCTGCTGCTGAATGATCTCATATATTGTTACTAAAAGTGCTTGTCTTTGATATTATAATGATTACACCAGAAAGTCACTCTTCTAATTTTTCCCAGCCACAAGATTATGTCCTTCATTGGAGGCCTCATAGCTGGGTGAAGGTGTTGATGCACGGATCAATGCAATCCTTTACAACAACATTCCACTATGGTTGGAGATGTCTGTAGAAAAAAGGAGAAATAATCTTAAACGAAACAAGTGTCGCAATATAGGGAAACAAACTGTGACAAAAACATATCAATTAGAATCAGAATACATTTACATTGTTACAGCAGAAAAGAGCCAAAGACAGCATAATGTTGCTATGCATAAAAAAAGTATTAAAGATTAAAAAAAGAAATTATAATAAAAAAAAGTTACACATTTTACAAAATACACATCCTGTAACAGTTCGGAGGATTTAGCAGCCAGGTATATATTATACCGTTTTAGCCGCATATATATATATATACACATGGTTGGTATTTAACAACAAGGGGTGTTATAATCTGTGTTGTAGTGTGTGATATTGGTATCTATGGAAACATTTGACACCTTTCCTTCAAGTACTATATGTTTTAGTTACTTGTGGGGTACTTAACATGAATAATCACAGTTACTATCCTTTTACTCCATCAGATTTCAAAGAGAAATAGGCTATTGTTATTTTAACTTCACCACAGTAATCCATCATCAGCTTTACTTTTTAGATCAAGATTTAACCCACAATTAATCATAACAGGCTTCAAAATACATATATTTTTATATATTACCAAGTGGTTTCATGTACAACCCACAAAAGTATCATGCTAAATTAAGCTCTGTTACTTGGATATCACTAGATCATGTTACATCAGCATAATATAAATGTACATAACGATTGATGTGTAATTTAGCATAATTACTAGCTAGCCGCTAGCTGCTAACTGCCGCGGCCGCCTTGTTAATATCAAATCCATCATAACAATCCAGTACCATGCTGTCATGATGAACGCGTGGTGCTGTTACGTTTACACACATTGACGTGCTTGATGTGAACGAGCCTTTTGGGGGGCGTGGTTAAAGTTGTGCATGCTCTATGAGCGCACATACGGGTACTTCTCAGGCATGCTGGGTAATCTGTGACGTTTCACTCTCAAAAGTTGGGCCATTTTCTCTTCATGCGCCAATGAGCAGCTCTCATAGGAATGAATGAGGCCTCCCACGCTGTATCCAGTTCTTATTATACATCCATGGTATGCAGGGCCGGTTTAGTACCATATCTGCTCGGGGTACCATATCTGCTCGGGTGTATTTCCGTCGCATCCGTAATATCCGTCATATTGTACGGCAACTCAAGAGGGCCATCATACACGGTCAAATTCCGAACATTTAAACATAGCCTACACTTCATTCTTTAATTTGTCCGTTATTATATGTAGAATATATTACTTTTTTCTCTGTCATGTTGTTTCCATAGCAACAACTTCAAACAGGCATAGCCTACACTTAATTCTTTACTTTGTTCGTTATTATAATTAGAAAATATTACTTTTTTCTCCGTCATGTTGTTTCCATAGCAACAACTTCAAACAGGAAGTTAACCTAAATTACATTTAAGACACTGCAACGAAAGTAACAAAAACAATGTAAAATCCTTTTCCGTTTCACAGAACACAAATTGGGTTATTTACATATGTTATTTAACATAACAAAAAAAAATCTAAAATAACAACTAACCGCTAGCCGCAAAGCTAGCATCACAGCCACTGCTCCGTTTTCGGAGACTTTGCACACGTTTTTCAAAAACATTTTCACACGCTAGGAGTATGGGAGTACTTCCATTCGCTTTTTCTTGATCTGTATATGTGATTTGATGTGTCATGTGTCCCCCAACTCCTCTCCAAAGTTCAGATATTTAATAAAATACTCAGGGGAGTTTCCTGAATTTTCATGCCCAAAGCTAAGCACTAGGCCCTGGGTAAATTAAGAGGCTGATCTCGGGCACTTTTGTCCACTTTCCCCGGTGCTAGAAACTCAAGTCAGGCATCCCTGGAATCGTCTCAGAGGGTAGATGATCAGTGGGGCCTTGTTTTTACTGAATGATGTGTTTTTTTTATGGGGAATTAAAATATGAGCTTATTTTTAGGATAACTCTAACCTACATCGTTTTGTATTTCTAAATTGGCAATTTTACCCTTTCGAACCTCTATATAACATAGTAAAATATATAAGGGAAATAATTTATTGACAAAGCCAAATCATTTAAAAATATTTATTAACAGGTGAACTGCATAGGATAACTGGATAAGATTACAAAGATCAATCTTCTGACTTCTTGAACTTTGCCAGGTTGCCTGATTCCAGACCTCCTTCAGCTTGGACATGATGGTCACCTTTTCATTGATAACAGGTGGCTTGAAAAGAGCATTCGCTTTGCTCCACTGACCAATCAGACCAGGGAAAATGTCTCCCACCCGCTGGTCCACTGGGTAGTTCCTCCTGCCATCTTCAGTTTGATCCCTCAAGTAGCTGCCATACCTCAGGATATCTCTCACAGTTGGCAGTTCAGACACCAACAGCTCTCGTCCAGGGTTAGGGTTAGGATTACCATGAGCTCAACATAATTATGTACAGTACACAGTTCACAGCCAAGAAAATGTTATTTTTATGGAATTATGGAATTATAACACTGGAGCTTGTTATTATTTAACTTGATCATTCTGCTTCAGTTTGTGGGCTAAAGCCAGTTTATGGTAGCAGCACGTTAACAGCTTCGTCCTCTGAACGTGCGTCTGTTCAAAAAACTGCAGGAACCCAGAACACAGACAAAAAACATAACCCCCTTCACATCTCAACTATTGTAACGGTCCCCGATATGACCACAGTAGCAGTGATGATACCTGTATTAAGCACCTTGCAGATCGCTTCTCTGATTGTTTTATTGCACAACAAAATCATGTATATTAACTTTCTGTTCTATGCATTTCAGTTCATTAACATTCTTTAATTAACACTTCACTTTCCTGACACAGTTCCACTAACATGCATTCACTGTCAGTTACCCTTTTCTGTGATAACCACATATTTCACTTGAATTTCACATTCAGTAGACATTTATTGTACCTTAAATACATTTTAAGAATAAATTATCTAGTCTCCTACATGAGAGAAACAAGGCCTAGGCAAAGGCTAGGAAATCAGGCTTAGAGGTAGAATGTCTGCGTTTTAGGCAGCTAAGGAATAGCTTCACTTCAGATGTCAAAAGTGCTAAATCTAAGTATTATCTGTCAGTTACCACAAACAACCTGATCAACCCTAGAAAATTCCGGAAAGCCATAAAATCGATATCCACCGGTGATATCCGTAATGAGCTACCTCCCTGCATTACCACAGCATCTGGCTCTATATCGGATAGGGCCACCATACTAAATTGTTTTCATGAGCATTTTGTGTCCTGTGGCTCTCTGTTTGATTCTGTTTCTAACTCTGCTTCTGTGAACACCACAGTCAGTGACTCTGAACAATGTGGTCTGGAAAACCCTTTCAGTTTTACTCCTTTTACTGTTGATGTTGTTCATGAAGTCTTAACCAAGCTAGATCTTAAAAAGCCGGCTGGTCCGGACAATGTAGAACCTTTCTTTTTAAAGATAGCTGCAGATTTTATTGCTCAACCTCTCAATACTCTTTTTAACCTCTCTCTCAGCACGAGCAAAATCCCAAAAGTATGGAAGTCAGTTTATGTCCTGCCACTACTAAAAGGAGGGGAGGCCAGCTTATTAAACAATTATAGACCCATCTCTAAATTGTCAGTTCTGGCCAAGGTTCTTGAAAGCCTAGTGAGTGAGCAGGTCAGTGGCGGTTCTACGGGGTGGCACGAGGTGGCAGCTGCCACCTCAGAAAAATGCCTTGCCACCCCAGCTGCCACCCCAGTTGGCAGCTTTGTTTTGAAAGAAAAGTTGTGGCTCATCGGACATTTATGAGAGAAAATCTCTAATGTCCGAGTGCAAGTGAATGCAGCACACGACGCGAGCCTTGTAACCCCTCCCCCGGCCCTGGCGCGAGTCTGGAAATATGATTGGCAGCAATTTCATTTGAACGGGGGGACAGCGCAAAACGAGAAGCATTTTGGATCCAAGTAGACGGAAGGAATGAGGTATTTGCGGTCTACAATGACAGAGAAGAGCCTGTCAAGTTTGGCTGTAAGGAAGGCAAGGCAAGTTTATTTATAAAGCACTTTTCTGTACGCGACAATTCAAAGTGCTTTACAAAACAAATTAAAATATGGCATTTTACAACAGGCATTACAAAGCAAAGATCTTAAAATAATAAAAACAAACACCACAGGTATACAATATATGTTTAAAAGGCATACTGTAGTGCGAATATGAGCAGCTCAATTAAAAGCAGCAAAAGAGATATGTTTTTAGTCTCGATTTAAAAATAGTAAGCGTTTCTGCGGACGTGCATGATTCATGCAGTTTTTTCCAGATTGTCGGGGCATAACAGCTAAATGCTTCCTCTCCATGTTTTGTTTTTACTCTCGGAACCGATAGCAGACCCGTCCCAGAAGACCTGAGGCACCTTGATGGCATTATGTAGGAGTTCAACAATATACTTTGGTCCTAATGATTTAAAAACTAGCAATAGTATTTTAAAATCAATTATTTGGCCGACTGGAAGCCAGTGTAAAGACTTCAGAACCGGACTGATGTGATCCACTCTTTTAGTGTTAGTGAGGACACGTGCAGCAGCGTTCTGGATCAGCTGCAGCTTTCTGATGGATTTTTTTGACAGCCCTGTGAATACACTATTGCAGTAGTCGAGTCTACTAAAGATAAAAGCATGGACAAGCTTTTCTAAGTCCTGTTGTGACATTAGTTTTTTAATCCTCGATATGTTCTTCAGGCTGTACTCAGCATTGAATCAAAACGCACTTAATAAGTTTGTGAGGCCTTTTGCTGAACAAGATGGTAATCGCCACATTCAGCTGTTATAGGCATGCCAACTTGATGCTCTGCTCACGAATGACTCGATGAGCATAAAAAACTGTTAAGATGATGACCTTACGTGTGTAAATATATTGTTTTCTTTGTGGGGGTCTGCCCCCAAAAAACAGTTTTAAGCCTTGAGAAAGTCAAATAAGACGGTGTGTTAAACTTCACTGCCCAGCCAAAAAAAAGTAACCACTTTGATTTAACTAGGCCAGTAGGTAAGGACTTTCCACTGGATAATAACTGCAGCGATGTATATGTTTTAGCTGAATACACGTTTTTTAACCCTAATTGATGCAGTTAATAACTTCTTTAATGTTGCTTCTTTCTGATGTAAAGTCAAGATTGTAACTGTTTGCAATGAAGTCATGGGGCGCTGAACTGTTCCTTTTGATTCTTTTGATATATGATATATGATAGTAATTACTTGTCTTTCAAATTTGAAGGAGGGTGAGCAAGCATCTTGAGGAACATTCATCATTAACTCCTTAAAAAAATATAGTTGATTTAATAACACTAAATATGTGAACCATAACAGTGATTGACAGCTGATAGGAATAATATGATTGTTAATAGTATCATATTAATTCAGACAAACATCGACCAGACAGTTAATTAATGTACTTATTGTAGCAGTCTGCATAGATTTGGTACCCCTGCTGGTCTAGGAGTGAGACAAACTCATTCAGTTATTGTTAAATTAAGTCTGCCACCTTTATATTTAAGGCTTTTCTGATGTGCCACAATAATGTCACCAAATGTTATTGAGTTAAAATAAATATTGTGGCTTTCCAAGTTAACATTAATTGATATGACTGCGATTAAATCAACACGTACTTCTGCCAGGGGATGCCACCCCTGAAATTCTCCTGCCACCCTCTTGCCACCCCATGGATATTTTTCTAGATCCGCCCCTGGAGCAGGTAAAGGAGTTTTTATGTACAAATGACATCCTGTCTAAACATCAGTCAGGCTTCAGAAAGCAACATAAGCACCATCACTGCCACAATGAAAGTGGTGAATGATGTGGCGAGTATTTTAGACAATAAGCAGAGTTGTGCAGCTCTATTTATTGACCTATCCAAAGCGTTTGATACCGTCGATCATCGCATCTTAAAGCAGAGGCTAGTCAGTATTGGCTTATCCTGCCATGCAGTGGGGTGGTTTGTGAACTACCTCTCTGAAAGGTCCCAATGTGTTCATTTTGATGGGCTGTCTTCTGAGTGGTTAAACATCACTAATGGTTGGGGGACGTAGGAGCAGCGACATGTGAGGAAGCAGTTTTCTGAGCACTGCTTGGAAAGAACATTTCAAAGTTATTTTTGCCTCTTTTCTCGCTCCTGTGGGGCAAATGTGTCTCGAAAGTGTCCAGCTATCTAAAAGTGACCGTGTTTTGATTTGATTGTACATAAAACTCTCAAAAAATGCCGAAGAACCAAAGACCGAAACCAGGCCCAAACGCACGGCCGGGTTGGATGAGCCGCTGTCAGATACACAGACAATCATGGCCGCCCTAAAGCGGACCGAGCAGTGTGTGCGAACTAAGATCGACTCAACGGTGACGGCGGCTGTAGGTGAATTGCACACCAAAATAGAAAACCTGTCGAGGGACTTAAGATCAGAAATCTTCAATGTACGCACAGAGTTTACAAAGGTTGTTGAAGATGTTAGGAAGGAGAACGCAACTTTCGTAACGCGCATTGAAGGCCTTGAGGAGGGGGCTAATTGCTATGCTAACCGGGTAGTGGAACTTGAGGCTAAAGTTACAACGCTGTCCTCACAAGTAAACAGGTTGGTGGACAAAACCGAAGATCTAGAGTCTCGACAACGGAGAGATAATTGTCGACTAGTCGGTGTGGCGGAAGGGACTGAGAATATTCGACCAGAGAAAGCCATAGCTCAACTACTGCAGGATGCTCTGAGCCTGGACTACACACCGACGCTTGACCGTGCACATAGGGGCTTGCAGCCGAAACCAGCTGATGGGGATGCCCCGAGGCCGATCATCATTAAATTCCACTACTTTCAGGAGAAAGCAGATATTATACGGAAAGCCATGGGAGCGGGGCCCATCTTCCACAACGGCAAGTGTTTTCCAGTGGCGACTGGTCATTAGGCACAGCCCCACCTAGTGTCAGCAGAAAGTATTCAAAATAATGATTACCAAAAAATGCAAAACATAAATAAAAAAATATATAAAATATATTTTAAGATCATGTTTAATCATCTGATTCGTCTGTACATTGCTGTTTTAGTCTGTGTTCTTCTAATTAGTATCTACAGTGTTTGCCTATTGAGCTGTTTAGAGACATGTGGGACAAAACCCGATCATGCCCTCCCTCTCAATGTCTAAGTGAACGATGACTGTAAAAACTACACTGCGCATGCTCAGAGTATTGTCCTATTTAATTTGTGTGGCAAAAAAATAATGACCATAGGGGCAGAGTGCTGCCGTCCCCACCATACGTCATCTCACATAATTCAGAGCTGATTGGCTGTAAGTACGTGTGCCGCGAAAAGTGTGGTGTGTGAAGAGGAGAGAGAGAGACGCGTCCCAAAACCAGGAAGTAAGCTGCGCATGGGTTCCCTCCACAAATAGCAATGAGATTTCTCCATAGGATTTTAGAAAATAGCTCAAAATAAGATCTGTGGGAAAAGTACCTGTTAGATAAATGCACGTTTTGTTCAGCCGGATAGTATCCACATGTCTACCCTACTTTTATAATTTTCTAATCATAAATCTATCGATTAGATTTATGATAGACTTTTGAAACTACAAGAAGATAAGGAGGACTTTTACAAACATGTAATAGAGATTTTTGTCCAGAAGGATAGGCAAATGGACTTCATCTTCAAGTCAAGGTAAGACCGCAATTTTATTGAAAATGGGATCTTACTAAGAGAGAACAATTAAATATTTAAATGATAAAATTACATGTTTTGGGTTTCCTTTTGTTGAACTGTCTGTTTAAAATTAATTGAAGCATCAGACAAAAAAAGCTTTTGAAAATAATATTTTTTGATTTAGGTCAAAATATAATATTTGTAAAACTGAAGAGTGAGTGCCAGTGCCTCACCAGCCATGAACCTCACTGCCGAAGCTTATATATAGACATCTAAGTTTTCTGTGCCCCACCACTTTTGTACACATAGAAACGCCACTGAGTGTTTCTACATCTACCCGGACTACACGTTCTCGGTGAGGAAAAGGAGGGCGGCTTTTACTGAGGTCCGGGGGATGCTGTGCAGATGCCCTGGTGTGAAGTATGGACTTGTGTATCCAGCCACACTTAAAATCACAACCTCAACTGGAGAGCAAAAGTCATTTGAAGACCCAACCAAGGCAAAGCACTACATTGAGATGGATTTGCACCCGCGGGACCCGGAGGGAGAGTGATAATCAATATTGGGGCAATGACCGGTACTGTTGGATCTGCAGGACAATGTCACAGCCTGTGTCACAATGACTACATTTTTGACTGTTAATTACACTACAGTTGGTTGCGCTTTATGTGTGGACTATGGACAATGAGTCAGGGAAATTACAACAATGCAGATTTTCTTAAGTTATAGCTGTTTATATCTCCCAACTGTAGGTGTTTAAGGCTGTTTTAAGTTATGACCACATAAGTGCAGCAATGTCGGTACTATGAGAAGGGCCATGTTTCATTTAAATTCATATTGTTCTGCCCTTGCACAGTTCAGTCGAGTGTTTAGGTTAGTCTTGACGTGTTATATGCCTAAGAGTAGGACGAGTGTTTGTAGGGCAGTCTCAGGCTTTAAGAAGACCAGCCCGGGGATCCAGGATGGTAAGAGTTTATTTTCTGTTACTTTTTAAGCTTTTGTCTGTTTTATGGTACTTTTTTGTTTTTCTATTGTTTCATGCCTTAACCCAAGATTGCACATATGTGTTCAGATTTTGCCAACTTTCAAGTACAGACCATGTATCCAGTGGCAGAGTTATGGCTCCTGATGCTGTAGATAAACAACAAGGTGCATTCTCTTTCATCAGCTGGAATGTCAAAGGCCTAAATAATATGGTGAAACAGAGTAAAATATTTGCCCATTTAAAATCATTGAAGCCTGATGTGATGTTTCTGCAGGAAACACATCTGAATAATAACTCCCAAAAGAGACTAGGATGCAGTTGGATTGGACAAGTGTATCATTCGCGTTTTGATTACAAAACCAGGGGCACAGCAATTCTAATTAGAAAGGGGATATCTTTTGAACTCTCTGAAATAATATCTGATCCCAACGGTAGATATATTGTTGCAGTTGGCAGGTTGTTTAATACTCCTTTAATATTGGCTAACATCTATGGACCGAATTTTTTCATTTAATTTCAAACCTTTATTTATACAGATGAATCCCATTGAGATCATTGATCTCTTTTTCAAGGGAGACCTGCTCAAGTAGTTCCACATGAAACATAAAAACATAAATAGAACAACAAAAGGACATCATACAGCATCATTTACATAATTATCCACATAAACAGGTACCAATAGCTTCCGATTGAGTAGCATCCAACCGAGCTTTAAAAACATTTAGTGGCACCAGATTGTTCAGTTTCCATTTAATTTACAGACTATTCCAAGACAGAGGAGCTGCGCATCTAAAAGCTGTCTTCCCTAAGACAGTCCTAGCAGTTGGCACATTTAATAAAATCACAGCATTCGATCTCAGGCAGTAGCCACTTACAATTTTCCGTGAGATCAGGGAGCAGATATAAGATGGAAGTTTCCCTAACATGGCTTTGTATATAAAAATGTACCTGTGACTGAGCCTCCGTACAGTTAGTGAAAGCAAACCAGCCCTTGCATACAGGGTACAGTGATGTGTTAATGCTTTACAGTTTGTCACAAATCTTAGTGCACTGTGATACGCAGCATCTAACTTGATCAGGCAATTTGCAGGTGCATTCATATACACAGAGATGGGGTCGTTATTAAAAAAAGTAATATATTACATATTACTTTTTTAAAAAGTAATATATTACACTACTTCGTTGCTGTCTACATAAAGTAACTCGTTACTTTACTCGTTACTTTACTCGCAGGGCCGGCCCGCCCCTCCCTACAGGCATATCACGCAGACTGCGGCGCACCTACAGTGTAAGCGCGCCACAGTTTTGCCTCTGCGAGACTCCACTTGCACCCCCAATTACTATTGCATTAAGGAAGACATAAAACAAGTCTTTCTTTTGATATGCTCTTTAATCAAATAGGCTACCAGCATACCACAACAAGCTAACAGTCTGTGAAACGTAAAGACACTAATTAATGAAACCAGTTCAGGACACATTATTCTTATTCTTATCATTCTTTATGAGCGCAGTAACGGTAAGGTATCTAATTACTTATTTATTTAGTTTTCCATAACTTAGTAACAGAAATGGTCAAACTAAAGTGGTAGAGACATGGCAGAATTCCTACAATGAAGCGGGACATTGAACTGTTCAACCGTGAGAGGGCGATCAAGAAAAGAGAGCGAGTTACCGACAAAAGTAATATTATTACAGTTACTTTGTAACGCGTTACACCCAACTCTGCATATACATCAAATCACCATAGTCCAGCACAGTTAAAAAGATCACAGTGACTAGCCTTTTCCTGGCCTCAAGCGAGAAACAGAACTTGTTCCTGTAGAAGAAACCTATAGCCTAATCCTCAGCTTTTTAAGCAGGTTATTGACATGAAGTTTAAAAGTGAGACAATCATCAAGCCAGATACCAAGGTATTTGTAACAGGTAACCACTTCGAGTTTTATTCCTTGCATAGTTACAATATCTAAAACAGGCTCTGGTGTCTTTTTAGCTTTAGAAAAGAGCATTACCTTGGTTTTCTCAACATTTAAAAGAAGCTTTAGTTCAGAGAGCTGAGTCTGAATAATGTTAAAAACAGCCTGTAATTTAGCACCAGCCTCCTTAATGGAGGGACCTGCACATCACGGTATCATCCGCATAAAAATTTAAAGTAGCTTCATCGACATTTTCACCTAAACTGTTGATATATATGGAGAATAAAAGTGGACCTAAAACAGAACCTTGGGGAACACCATTTGCAATGTTCAACCACTCAGAAGACAGCCCATCAAAATGAACACATTGAGACCTTTCAGAGAGGTAGTTCACAAACCACCCCACTGCATGGCTGGACATGCCTATACTGGCTAGCCTCTGCTTTAAGATGCGATGATCGACGGTGTCAAATGCTTTGGAAAGGTCAATAAATAGAGCTGCACAACTCTGCTTATTATCTAAAATACTTGCCACATCATTCACCACTTTCATTGTGGCAGTGATGGTGCTGTGTTGCTTTCTGAAGCCTGACTGATGTTTAGACAGGATGTAATTTGTACATAAAAACACCTTTACCTGTTCACTCACTAAGCGTTCAAGAACCTTAGCCAGAACTGACAACTTAGAGATTGGCCTATAGTTATTTAATAAGGTGGCCTCCCCTCCTTTTAGCAAAGGCAGGACATACGCTGACTTCCACAATTTTGGAATTGTGTTTGTGCTGAGGAAGAAGTTAAAAAGAGTAGTGAGAGGTGGAGCAATACAATCTTCAGCTATCTTTAAAAACAAAGGTTGTACGTTGCCCGGGCCAGCCGGTTTCTTAGGATCTAACTTGGTTAAAGCTTCACGAACAACATCAACAGTAAAAGGAGTAAAACTAAAAGGGTTTTCCAACACACGTTTTTCAGAGTCACAGACTGTAGTGTTCACAGAAGCAGAGTTAGTGACAGAATCAAATAGAGAACCACAGGACACAAAATGCTCATTAAAGCAATTTAGCATAGTAGCCCTGTCCGATATAGAGCCAGATGCTGTGGTAATGCACGGAGGTAGCTCATTACGGATATCACCGGTGGATAACGATTTAATGGCTTTCCAACATTTTCCAGGATTATTCCGATTCTTTGTGGTTACTGACAGATAGTACTTTGATTTAGCACTTTTGACATGTGAAGTGAAGCTATTTCTTAGCTGCCTAAAACGCAGCCATTCTACCTCTGAGCCTGATTGCCTAGCCTTTGCCCAGGCCTTGTTTCTCTCATGAAGGAGACTGGACGGTTCAGCAGAAAACCAAGGATTGTCTCGTCCCTTTACTCTAAATTTACGCAGGGGTGCATGTCTATCAATGATCTCCATCAAACCAATATAAAAATAAGACCATGCAGTTTCTACATCAGCACACAGATCGATTTTTCCCCAATCAAAATCAAACAGATCATGCACAAAACCCTGCTCCACAAAATGTTTTTTGTCTCTCTTAAAGTCCATGTAATGTCCAAAATAAATGTTATTCTGTGTTAATAAATCGCTTCATCACTTTCCACTGTTTCATTTGACATATCAACATCAATGATTCTTTCCATAAATATCCCCCAAATAACATGAAATGTGTGCCACTTTCCCGTGTTATTCCGCTCCGGTAGCGAAAAGCTTGCCAGCCATTAACCCAGCTGTGTGACGTCACACGTGGCAAACACCAGCCTCGTCTAGATTGTTTGTTTTGTATCCTTCCGCTATTTTCGCTCAACATATGTGTAACCGGACCTCGCTAAACTTTTTTTATCTAACAATTCATGATGGGGAAGCGATGTGTAGTTGTGAGCTGTGAATGTTTCCTGATTGCTATAAACATTGATCATGGGTGCTGGAAGATTGTGAACAAAACTCGGGTAAGAATTAAGTTACTACAGGTGTTATGCCAGCTTGAGCTAAATGTCACCAGAGTACAGTGAACTTGCCTAGTGACTGAAATATATAAAAGTTGAAGTGAAATAAGTAAGGCCAAAAATGAATTACGTCTGAATATCTTTATTATTTTTACCACTTTTAATTATTTGTGGGCTCGCACATATACCAAAATAGACTAATGTACACTGCAATAAAGATCAAATGATACAAGTGAAAAATTAACAAAAGAACCCTTTTTTATTTATCAAACAGTAAATTAATACAATCTTACAAACTTGTGATTTGGAAAATGTTGTTATATTTACATGTTTCTTTGGAAAAATAATATTGTAAATGATGTACTTTGTAAATTATTTACATCATGCGAAACCATTTTAACCAGTTCAGCTGCATGACTTATGTCAAATTACAGATTTGGCCATTGAAATCCCTGATAGCGGCCTCCCGGTTCAGGGTAAGTCTTCCGTATCTCGGTTACAGCACATGCAGGCAGCGGGACTCTGATTTTTGGGCCGAGTAGGCCTACACCCCAGCACCAACGTACAAACTGTCGATAAGCTGTATATCGATACTTCCTAATGAAAAAAATGTATATAGATTATAAATATATTTGGAAAAAATAAAATGTTATGTAGTAGGCCTAGCCTACTATTATGTAGCAATGGTTACAAATTGGCTTATAACATGATATTTGTATTTTACTTGTACAAAATAAATATGAGGTTATACATGACTGCTTGACAGAATCATAGACCTCTTATATATTTCCTCACATGTGTAGTTGTTTCTTTTCCCAAGCATACATTGAACTTGCATACACAGAAAAAATAAAAGCCAAGCTGTTTTTGACTGCTTGAAAGAGTTTAATGGTATCTTTAAAAGTGTACCATATCTGTAGCGACTAAAAGTATTATATGAAAGCAAAGCTGCAATAGGCAGTTGGGTCAATCAATATTTACTTACTGGTGTAGTGGGCCATCAACTGCTCTGTGTTGTTGTTTGTATTGAAGATACGCTATTTTCAGTGTCCAAACACTGAGACAGCCTTCTCTAAAGCCTGGGTGGCTAATAATGCACCTTGGGTTCTCGTCGGTGTCTTCTATCTGGCAGAGTCCTGCACGGGTCTGATTTTCAAGACCCGCTCCCGCCCCGCACCCGTGACGTGCAGTATCGAACCCGCCCCGCTACCCGCACATATTGCCAATTAGTTCCGCAACCCGACCCGACCCGCCGGCACAAGATCCGCAACCCGACCCGAACCCGCATATATATAAGCAGTGACAACGTGCAATTATTAACACACGCAGTTGCATATTTGGCTCAAAAAGCCTGGGATGTTGTTTATTTTCTCCATCTAGGTTGACACCAAAAGCCTCCCAGACGTTGGATTTCGCTCTTGAAGAAGAGTTATTGAAAATGGTGTATTCTCCGCTAGAGAGCTTCACCTCAGCCATTCAGAATGTGGTGCGCTCAGCAGCAGATAGATGCGCTGCAGAGGTTATGATTATGCTCGGTCCCGCGGAGGAGAGGTCTGAGGATTTAAACATTAAACTAAAATATTATTGTTTAAATATATTTATTATGCAACACCCGCAACCGGACCCGCATCATCTTTGTTTTACCCAGAAGCGAACCTGGAAAAAAGCGTTTGAAAAAATACCACCCGCAAATCACCTTTTTTGCGGGTTACCCGCGGATACCCGACCCGATGCAGGACTCTGCTATCTGGTCAGTAGGTTGCAAACTGTCTATTTGTTCCATCACCTGCCAGATCTCTCTGCAGCATACACATTCATCTGCAGTGGGCATGCTTTCACAGCATTGACATGTACACCTGAATATTGTACATAACATTAAAAAAAAAACAATATCTGCCGGACGTGTGAGGAACAGATGACAAATTAAGATCGACATTTAGTGCAGGTCAAATTAAATAAAACAGAATTTACCATTCAGTATTGCCGACTCGAGTCTCGCCGGCTGCGGAATCCGCTTCTCTTTCACAAGTTTCTGCCTCGTTGTTCGATTGCCGGGCAGGAGGCTCGTACTGATAAGGCAAGATGCCTTGAAGTGAAAGGCTAGCTGGTTCACTCTCTACTTCTGTAACTGAATCCAGATAACCCACCGAATCTGAGCTTGAATGATCGCTCTCGCTGTCGCTGTCTGAAGTTGTCGCGTTGCTTGCCATTTGGACTGATTTGATCAAATGGCAATGTTTGCCACGTGTGACGTCACCGCTCGTTCGGGAGTGATCGGGGGCGTACTCGGCAAACTTCGGAACCAACATCGGTTTTTAACGTATATGTCATTTAATTATGACCAAACTTTAAACATTTTTATTTATTTTTATTCTGGTGATATCTAAACTACATGTTAAAAAACACCTGTGTTAGATGCATTACATGGCCTTTAATGATAATGCGAGGTTTAACCTTTTGGACCTTAGTGTCCCTAATTGTGGCTACATCACAGTGATCACTCAGATCATTTGCAAATACTCCCACAGATGAGTATTTATGGGGAACATTAGTTAAAATGAGATCAATTAGGGAGGATTTATTAGGGGACTTAATGTTAGGGCGAGTAGGACTGTCAACAATCTGAGTAACATTTAAAGACATACAAAGGTTTTTAAAATCCTCTGACACTGCAGTTAACCAGTCCCAGTTAAAACCTCCAAGTAGCACTATTTCCTTGTGGTCTAGTTGTTATAAAAGTAGGGCTGTCAGTCGATTAAAATATTTAATCGCGATTAATCGCATGATTTTCCATAGTTAATCGCGATTAATCGCGAATTAATCACACATTTTTGTTCTGTTCTAAATGTACCTTAGAGGAATATTTTTCAAATTTGTAATACTCTTATCAACATATGAGTGGACAAATATGCTTCATGCAAATGTTTATTATCATTTGAACAATGACAAATATTCTCATGAATATTAAATGCAACAACCTCTGAACATTACAAATATTCGCCTCAATTCAACCTGGAACCTCTATCATACAGTGTGTGTGTGTGTGTGTGTGTGTGTGTGTGTGTGTGTGTGTGTGTGTGTGTGTGTGTGTGTGTGTGTGTGTGTGTGTGTGTGTGTGTGTGTGTGTGTGTGTGTGTGTGTGTGTGTGTGTGTGTGTGTGATCGTTGGAGCTATGTGCGTGATCGTTGGAGCTATGTGCAACTCAAGGAAGGCATATGCTCGATACGCAGACGGGAGCTGCAATCATGTTGTGCGCACTATCCGTGCTGAGTGTGCTGACTTTTCGTATAATTTCCCACTGTCTGGCTACCTGCATAAAGTCAAGTGCTCGGCGCAGTTGTGGCGAAATGTCGCTCCTCTGTTTTCATTTAAACAGCTCCTTATATCCGTTAGCGCAGCTAGCTAGCACCAGATCTGCTAACAACAACAATAATACACGTAAGGTCTCTCTCTCGCGCCACACATAAACACACCCTTCCGGTCCTCCCGATGGCCAGTCGGTGCCTGCCGGTGAGTGTGGAAGTGTGGTCTGCCGATAGAGGGTCTGCCCAGTGGTGTAGTCTACTTTTTTGTAGTGGGTATAGACAAGTTTACGCGCCAAAACACGGGTAGCGCCATAACCCTACACAAATGCACTTCATTTCCGCCGGAAGTCTTTTGCACAGCGTCTGTCGGTGTAAACCGGTGTAAACAGTCAGACGGGCACTGGTGTAAACACAGCGATTTCGATGCTAACAGTGATGCTAGCTTGGGAACACGATTCTACTTCTTTGACTGGAGATGGCGTTACTCTCCCCCACCCGAATTCAGTGCAAAACTGGGAGGATAACATGACGACGTGGCCCAGCATAACGTACAGCAAAATTTGCTCCTATTTCGTTCAATCCATGGCAATAGATGGAAAAGCAATGGACAGTCTGAAGGCATATCATAAGGCTGCGCACATTCTACTTTGCCCACATGCTCCCGAAAATTGTTGACGATTTTGTTGAGGGAAGGTTACAGTTCTGCAGTAAATATCTCAGCATTTTAAAACCAAAATAAACTGCCTTATTTAGGTCATGCCCACAGGAGCCAACAGTTGTCTGTTGTTTACATAATGCACAATTTACATGATCTCTTTATGCTGTGCAATATATCATATGTGCCTGTACTGTTTGAGTGAAAATAAAGTTTGATGTAATTTCATTTCATTATTGCACTGTTATTGCATTATTGCATTTCATATGTTCCTTAGAGTGCTACAATTTCTTTTAACACAGTTCATCATTCATATTAAGCTCATACTGTACATAAATAACACTGAATTAATTAATTGTTGAGAGGAAACTAAAGAAATGGCTTCAACAAGAAAGATCACATGTTTAATCCTAACAGGTATTACAAATTAAAATATAAAAGCAGCCCACACAATTACATCACTATGAAAATATTCATATATAATATTAAAAAATACAATGCATGCAGTATTTGTTGTGTTTATCTGTATTTAATGAACAACATGGCTGGGTGCTGGTTTGTGGTCGTAGCACTCTCTATCTAACCACTCGTTCAGGTGCTTTCTCGAGTGATTGCAACCAACTACCGCACACGTAGTTCCCGAACCACTTTTCTTCATGTTGTAATTGTTATATCCTCTTTGTCTCTGCGATATCAGTGCTTTGTCGGCACAACGGAGCTAGCTAGCAAAACAAACCCAGTCCGCCAAAACGGAAGTGCATTGCATCGAAGGGAGGAGTTCAGGATGTAGAGCGGAAACGGCTCAATAACTTGTGTATACTGTAATAATTGTATTCATCCTGTCTCGAAGCAACACCTCATGAACACCATCACACTTACTAATGCATAGACTAGTCTTGAGACTGGTTATGTGTTATCAACATGTCAATGTATTATAAGCATTTTTATGTGACTTTTAACTGCCAGAGACATTAACAATAAAAAAATAAAAGAATGAAAAATTATGGAAAAAGCCCACTTATCTTCTAGGGTTGAACAATTAATCGACATTTTTATCAAAATCTCAATATGGCCTACTGCAAACACTGTCTCTGACACAGCTCTCACCAAATTTCCAACTAAATCCTGTCCACCCTTCTCCGTGAGCTCCTGGGCTATTTTGTGTGCTCTGGACGTCTCATGTCGTCTAATCTTGTTTCTCAAAGAGGCCAGAGATGTTGATCTGCTTGAATCTGAGGACTGGATCTTAAAGTGCACCCACTCCTCAGACATAGACACTCGTTGTTCTGTGAGGACACCTGTTGATTTTGTAGCGCTGCAAAGAGCACAACCTGGAAATAAACAAAACCATGACTAATTAGCATAATACAAGTTTTTACCAATAATATCTGCAGAAAAGAGCCAAGATTTACTCAAAAGTATTTAATAAACTGCTTACAATATTTACATCATGGCTAACAAATGCATGAAAAGCAGATAAAAGGAGAAAAATGTTCCACTTTTTCAATAGCTAATTATTTGACAACTACTGATAACTAACATATAGTAATATAATGGTGCAAATGTTTTAAATGCACTTTTAACATGACCATGAATTAACTCTCATTTGCATAGTCATTGACTTTATGAATTTCTGTTGTTTAGATCAGCTTTCCTTTGCATGTGTGCTGACATTTACCTAACTTTCTGTCCCTCCACTCTAACCAAGGATGCCTGTTCTTACATTCCAGCTACTGTTACGTTAATGATAACCATGCTAATTCCACTTACCGGGTAAATTTGCGGTAGCGCCGGGCTCGTTCTCTGTCACCTTTAGGACAGCCGCCTGACCTGGCTCTTCTTCTGTAGAGGTAATAGGGGAAAACTTCGGAAAACATTAAAATATTTTCGTCTGTTTTCGTTTCATGTTTGCTTCCTGTTTAGCGCTCCGCTAACTTGAATGATGGAAGGATCAAATTCTGATAACGTTAGAGAAACGTGGGGTTTGTCAGAGCCGAACAAAGTGTGTTGCTGTTGCTTAGCAACAGGCCAAAGGCGACGGAAGCCCCAGACGTCCAAAAGTATTAACACAGAAGGGGGCGAAAGCGTGAAAGCGAAGTCACAAAATGATGTTGTTACGTATCATCGCTCATTTTTAAGAGGGCATACGGAAATCACTGGCATTTTCTAGTGGGTATACGGCGTATACCAGCGTATCACGTAGACTACACCACTGGGTCTGCCACAAGCGGGCGGCAGGAGCGGGGCTGTTAGCATCAGCTTTTAGATGGTATTTTAAACTCGATGCGCTCTGAAACTATGTGGCGGTCGAGGAAAAAAAATACACATGCGTTAATCGCGTTAAAAATAATTAGTGGCCTTAATTTTTTATTATTAACGCGTTAACTTGACAGCCCTAGATAAAAGATTTGCTAGTGAAGACAAGGAGTCTTTGACAGCTGAGGGGGGTCTGTAACAACTCACTACCGTGACCTATTGACCCTTTGCAACTTCTATATTTATGGCTAAAAATTCAAATTGCTTTCTGATAGATTTGGAAACTAACGTGGTTAAACTGAACTTATTCTTAACATAAATGGCAACGCCACCACCTTTATTAGGCCGGTCGGTACGATACACAATATAACCATTTAACGCAATGCCAGAGTCCAAAATAGATTTGTTTAGCCATGTTTCTGATAAAACAATGACGTCAGCGTCAGTCGAGCTTGCCCAAATGCAGACAAAATCTAGTTTACCTAACAGACTGCGCACATTCAAGTGGATGAAACCCAACCCAGACCTAGCTTTAAAAGCAGCAGGAGTAGCGATCTGACTACTACTACTGGGCGGACCAGGGTTAGGTTGTACATTTCCTGACAGTAATAACAACAACAAAAACAGGCATCTTTTCCTCTTAAGCGACACATATACACCGTCATCTACTCTAGAATCACCAGCAAAGTCTGTGAAAGTGTGATTAGAGCTTAAGAAACAGTCCTGAAGAACCATCATAGCAGGCAAACAAAAAAGACAAACATATTTTGTCGAGCAGATTGTCCGTGACAAGGCAGTTGTTTGTGCAGCACATCTGAACCTCCGCAGGGGATGCCCACCGCGGGTAGCAGAACATACCCGAATCCAGTAGACCTCTCAGGATTACTAGAGATCTTCCCACAGTCCAAAACAGCAAACAGGCACAGCAGAAACACGACATGTGCCATTCTCCGATGTTCCCCGGGCAAGAACCCTCCTCCTCAGCCACACCGCAGCCAGGAAAGGTGGAAAAGCAAACCCCAGCTGTGGCAAATCCTCCTCCGCACAGCAGCACACACCCGACGGGAGCAGGCCCCAGCCCGAAGCGTGGAGCCACTCCGTCTCTCCGCGACGTCCTCGGGGCAAAATCCTTCTCCGCACAGCCGCACTCCACAGTTGGAGCAGGCCTCCGCAGACCACAGACACCAGACAGGTGGAAGCAGGCAGCAGCCGGTGGAGCCGCTCCTCGCGATGTCTCCGTTGGGGGGAAACCACCCAAGCACAGCCGCACTCAACAGGTGGGAGTGGGCCTCCGCAGACAACAGGACAGGAATTGCAATGACTCACAGTTTTTCATAAACTTCTTCTCAGCCCTCCCTGACCTCAATACCTATAAATTGGTATTGGGTGGTGATTTTAACTGCGTTCTTCATGCCCACCTTGACAGATCCAACCCTAGACCTAATAGTACCCTGTCAACATCTGCGATAGCTATAAAATCCTTCCTGCGCTCCTGTGGCCTATCTGACCCGTGGCGGGCAAAACATCCTAATACTAAACAATTTTCGTTCTTCTCCCCTGTCCACCATAGCTATTCCCGGATTGATTATTTCATTTTAGATGACCGATTGCTTCCCTTAATCCCCAGGAGCCAGTACCACAGCATTGTGTTATCAGATCATGGTCCAGTACAAATGGATATGATGTTTCCTGGTAATATAGCACCCCAACGCACCTGGCATGTAGACCCCCATTTGCTTTCAAATGAACACTTTAAAACTTACCTCAGTGGCCAGATTGACTTTTTTCTAGAAATGAATGACACCAAGGATATTTCGAGTAGTGTTCTATGTGAATCCCTAAAAGCTTACATCAGGGGACAGGCTATTTCATACACTGCACATAAAAACAAAGAGCGATCTAAGAGACTTAAAGAACTGACACACAGCATTGCAGATGTTGATAGACGGTATACTCTCTTGCCCACGGCAGATCTTTTTAAAGAAAAAGTATTGCTTCAATCTGAATTTAACACACTTTCGACGTGGAGAGCTGAAAAAAATATTTGAAAAACTAAACAGGTTTACTATTGTTGTAGCAGCTTTAAAATCAGCTGTGGTCTAGAGAGAATAATCGGTAAGGGAACACACGTACAGCAACACAATATTCGTATTAAAAGCAATAAGGATCTTTTATACTTGCAAGTATGATGTCTCCTCCAAAAGAGCACGTACTGTTCAGAGTGAAACAGTCTCTTCTTTATAGGAGGACATCAACGCTTAGTTACATTACAAACAACATTTGGTTAGGCCAGCTGAGACCCCCTGGCACTGTATGCAAAACCTTCACTCAATACAGAGCAAAAGGGATACAGATAACACCTTATCCTAACTTCCTTCCCCTCATCCTTCCTGTAGTGTCACAAAACCCCCTTGCACAAACCTCTGTTGATCACTCACACACATTCAGGGATTTGACCTAATCAGTCAAACCGTTGACATGACATTTGCAGAATACAGCAGTTTACATTTCATTAGGTTTACACTGTATTAAGCTTTAGTACCATCATTTCCATCACACTATGAACATGGGGACAGAGCAGGGAGACTCCTCGCACTTCAGCTCAAGCAGCAGGCGGCTGGAAAGACAATCCCAAGGATCAATACAGGTGCCGATTCGACTTCGCATAATCCCCAAATAATTAGTGACCAGTTTAAGCAATACTATTCTACTTTATATCAATCAGAGGTAGATGTTAACTCGTCTGAAATTCAGTCGTTTCTGGATTCCTTACATATCCCAAAACTCTCACCAGACTCCCAGTTCTCCTTAGAACAGCCATTAACGGTTGGAGAAATAGAAGGCGCAATCAGACTGTCTAGTACAGGGAAGGCACCAGGTCCAGATGGGTTTCCCATCGAGTTCTATAAGGAATAATCCTCAAAACTTGTGCCGGTTTAAAATCGGTTTATGAAGAATCACTGGTTAATGGTAAATTGCCACCAACACTCTCTCAAGCGACAATTTCAGTGATATTGAAAAAAGACAAGGATCCCTCACAGTGTAGTTCCTATAGACCAGGGGTCGGCAACCCCTGGCACGCATGCCAGCATTGGCACGCGGCACCGTAACCAGTGGCACACTAGGATTAAGTGGAATAAGTGTCCAAAATATTTAAATTGTATTTTTGGATCCTGACCGAGACCGCCGCCAGAGCGCGTCTCCCCGTTACTTGCAGAAGGAAGCCATGCACGCAACGCAGCCCCGCTCTCTTTATAGGTGACTTTCTGCCGCTTTCCTCCTTGGTGCAGTGCTGATCGTTTCACCACGGAGGAAAGCACTTCACTAATTGCAGTACCCATAAGGAGCTGTACAAATGCTGCAGTTTTTGCGTGGCTGTGTATTTAGTTGAAAGCCCAGTGGCGATCTGTTCATCTGTTATCGAAATAATATGCTTCAAAGGTGCGGACTGGCCATCTTGTGTGTTGAACTTTCCTGTCGGCTCCCAGACCGTAGTCGAGGAGGGCAGAAGCAACAAGCTTCAGGTTCAATAAGCCACTTTAGCTTAAATGACTGGAGAGAGGCGAGCTCTTCTTGGGAGGCCGTTGCATTTATTTAGCTGTTCTTCTATTTCACAAAATACATCACAGACCTCTGCTTTTCTTCTGCCTCGTTTCACTTCCAGAAACATACACACGTTCACTCACTGTCGCTCTACCATCCACACACACATGCACAAGCCACACCCCTCTCTCTCTTAAAGGGACAGCGATCTCATCTCACTCTGCATGACACTAATATCATAACATGTGTGCTCTGAGTCTGGAGAATCACAGAACAGACGATCGTCATTATTAGGCCGTTTAAACCAATTATTTAAATTCGGCATCATGTAAGTTGAGCTGACAGGTCCACACACTTCTTCCCCCGCAGCTCCCTCGCCCTCCTGCTGATAGTTGACGAGCGTCAAGCTCCTCAACCCCCCCCCCCCCCCCCCCCCCCGTTGATAATATTCGATCGTTGGCACGCTGATAACAATTTTTTTTTAAAATGGCACTTCATATCAAAAAGGTTGCCGACCCCTGCTATAGACCAATCAGCCTTCTTTGCTTTGATTATAAAATATTAACTAAATTCCTTGCGCAGCGATTAGAAGCCTTTATTCCTACCATTATTGATAAAGACCAAACAGGTTTCATCTCTGGGCGACGTTCATTTTTTAATGTACGGCGGTTATTTAATTTATTATTGTCCCCTAAATCCACAGTACGGCCTGAAATTATCCTGAGCCTTGATGCTGGAAAGGCGTTTGATAGGATTGAGTGGAACTATCTTTTTGCTGCCTTGGAAACATTTGGACTGGGACCTGTTTTTTGTAAATGGATTAAGAAAATATACTCAGCTCCTACAGCCGCTGTTAAAACAAACAGTCTTATTTCCGAATATTTTATGCTCCACAGAGGAACAAGGCAGGGATGCTGCCTGTCACCCTATTTATTCGACATTGCAATTTAACCCTTAGCAATTGCAATCAGAACGGACAATAGGATTAAGGGCGTTTCCAGGGGCAACACAGTTCATAAAACATCTCTATATGCGGATGACCTGCTTTTGCAAATATCAGACCCAATAGAAAGCATGCCATATGTTCTCTCCTTGCTGAAGACATTTGGGAGCATTTCAGGTTACAAAATTAACTTGTCAAAATCGTTACTGTTTCCTCTCAATGACTTGGCAAGGCTGGAGGATTATGGTCATCTGCCCTTTAGGATTGAAAACAAAAAATGTACTTATTTGGGTATTGAGATGGCAGGTTTGGTTAAGGATATTTTTAAGTACAATTATAAATATATCTTGGAACGCACCAAGAATGATCTAGATAGGTGGTCAAAGCTGCCTGTCACACTAGCGGGGCGGATAAACGCTGTGAAAATGACAATATTGCCCAGATATGTACCTGTTTCAGATGATTCCGATTTTCATCCCAAAATCCTTTTTTGCCCAACTAGACAGCCTTACAGTATCTCTGCGTTTATATGGAATAAGAAGCCTGCACGCACAAAGAAGGCAAATCTGGAGAGGGTCAAATCTGAAGGTGGCTTGGGTCTACCTAATTTCCTATTTTATTACTGGGCAGCTAACATTCACTCACATACTGGATTACCACATTTGCAGACAAGGAGGGCCCAATATGGGCTACAATGGAGTTGGAGTCCACACTCCCAGTTTCCCCAATCTCATTTTTAACTGCCCCCCTTCCATTGAATGTTAAAGTAAGTGAGTTTAACTCAAACTTAGTGGTACAAAACTCAATTAAGATCTGGGGTCAATTTAGGAAACATATGAATCTGAAAAGCATATGCAGTTTCTCGCCAATAATTTCTAATCACCTTTTTACACTATCCCGTTTGGACATGGCTTTTGCTGTTTGGCATAGAAGTGGCTTGGTCTATTTTCAAGATCTTTTTAGTGACGGCAGTTTTGAATCCTTTACACACTTGTGTAGGGATCACAACATACCAAAATCTCACTTTTTTAGATACCTCCAGGCTCGGTCTTTTGCGTCTAAACATTTTCCAGGATATCCATGTCCACCCTCTAAAGATCTAGCTCACTCAGTTCTTAATGTGAATCCATTTAATAAAGGGGCTGTGTCCAAAATATATACATTGATTCTGAATAACTGGATCTCCCACATGGGACAAAACTAAAAAAGCATGGGAAGGAGATATTGGTGATTCTATTTCAGAGGAAGCCTGGGAAAGCATTGTTTCACGTATACACACCTCTTCTTTCTGTATTAGACATGGATTAATCCAATTTAAGGTAGTACACCGGCTACATTACTCCAAAGACAGACTAGCTAAGATCTTTCCCAGTGTTGCTCCAACCTGTCCCAGGTGTCATTATTCTCCTGTTTCCCTGGGCCATATGTTCTGTTGATGTCCGTCATTAAGCAGTTTCTGGGCTTCTGTGTTTCGGTCACTCTCTGCAATATCTGGCAGGATGCTATCTCCTAATCCTCAAACAGCTATTTTTGGAACTGTTGATACTGGACTAGGGTTCTCCTCCCTCCACAAAAATGCGGTTGCCTATGCGTCGTTGCATGCCCGCCGTCTCATACTGCTAAATTGGAAAGGAAAAAATCCCCCTTGCTATATTCACTGGATCAGGGAAGTGATGCTTGGGCTAGACTTGGAAAAATTGAGATATGCAGTGCGCGGTTTAGTCAACAAATACGACAAAACTTGGTCGCTATTTATTACCCATGTTAGAGGCCTATCCCTCACCTGATTCACTTTGCATTTCTCTTTGACTATTGACCTGGACACTCTGGGGTCCTTAACTGTGAGCTTGAAGTTGTTACGTACCTTGTCACACTAAGGGTTTAGAAGGCTGGCAATAAGAATAGCATAAACTAAAATGCTTATTTGGGTTATGTGTGTAATGTTTTAATATATCTGATTATCTCGTCATTTTTGTTGTATGTGCTTATTTTTGGTCAATTCCTTATTTTTTCATTTATTTTACTTGTATTTATATATATATTTTATATATATTTTTATAATATTTTATTTTATTTCTATGACCATTCGTTTATTTTTGTCGTTTGTCTGTCTATTCACTGGGGAATACCACCTGGAGGGGGAGTGGGATGGGATCTGGGGCGTTTGCAGCTTGTTGTCATAAATGTTGGACATACTGTATTTGTGAAAAACTGAAAAATAAAGTTGTTAAACATCACTAATGGTGTTCTGACTTCTGACTGCTTTGGATATTGTAACTACGCAAGGAATACAACTTGAAGTGGGTTACCTGTTACAAATACTTGGGTATCTGGCTTGATGATTGTCTCACTTTTAAACGTCATATAAATAACCTGCTTAAAAAGCTGAGGGTTAGGCTATGTTTCTTTTACAGAAATAAGTCTTACACTGCTGTGCTCTCATAGTGGCGGCTGGCTGTCCATGGTGTGTCAGAAATGTAGTCATTTTATTAGGCTATGTTTTCGTTGTCCTTGTGGTTTGTTGGACTTTATGTCATGTTATATCATTATTATCTCTGATATATATTTCGTTTCTATACCCTTTGCAGAAACGAAATCTTAAATATTACACCTTTTCTTTAGTTACTTTTCTTTCAAACATTGTTTTAAATTGTAATCTTACTGACTGAGCGACTTTTTACGCACGAGCGTCAGATTACCATACCGCGGACTCCCGATATTTTTGTCAAGCTTTATTGGGTTTAAAGGGCCCGGTCATGTGGCCCCGCCCCCCGGCCCGGGTTTGATATGTGCCGCCAGTGGGTACAAGCTATACTTTTATTAAGCATCTGCAAAACACATGTAAACACTTCAAGCCCGGGAAGCGAAGACCGGCGGAAACAGGAAGTCCCGCTCGCTCAAATGTCCGTGCAGAACAATACCCCAACCCATAGATCCGTGGGTGAATAATTTCAATCACCACACAAGCCCCCCCAGTATTCACCCATAGTCAAAATCCCCGTGCCTCGGAGGAAGTACCACCCGACCCAGGCGCGTACGGACCACAGGGGCCGAGGAGGGCGGGGCCGCAGGCCAGGGCAGGGGCAGGGGCACCAACGAGGGCGAGGGCATCCCCACAGGGGGCGGGCCATGGGAGGGCGGCCCCGACGTGGGGATAGAGCCAACTCCAACGACCTGGAAACGTCCACGTGAGCAGGCTTAATCCAATCAACGGACACAGTCTCAGGCCTGCCACCAATGTCCACCACCAGCCTCTTGTCCCCGTGACGTATGACCTTGAACGGACCGTCGTAAGGGGGCCGCGGTGGGCGTCGTGGCGAATAAAAACGAAATCCGCCGACCGTAATCCCGGGGACACACGGAAAGCTGGGTTGCTGTGCTGCGACGTGGGGACGGGCGTGAACGTCCCGGCGGTCTCCAGCAGGGAGGAGCGCTGTCCGGCCGCAGACCAGGGCACAGTGGCGGTGGGAATGAATTCCCCGGAGACCCGTAGCGTCTGGCCATAGACAAGCTCCGCCGACGAGGACTTCAGGTCTTCTTTGGGGGCACACCTGAGGCCGAGCATAACCCAAGGGAGCTTATCCACCCAGTTGCCGTCGGTCAAGCCGGCATGCAGTGACGCCTTCATGGACCGGTGAAACCGCTCACACAATCCGTTAGCCTGGGGGTGATATGCGGTGCATGGTGCGGTGCAGTTTGACCCCCAAACCCACTCACCAATGTGGTGCCGAGAGATGGGAGTGTCAAATGTCCGTGCAGAACAATACCCCAACCCATAGATCCGTGGGTGAATAATGTCATTCACCACAATAGCACATTTATAAAAAAAATGTGGTCGAGCCAAAGTGCTGTACAACCCAAGCACCCCTGGGTAAATCACCGTACAGCCAATCACAACGCGTGACGTCATTGGGCAGAATGGATATGACGGCTGCGACGGAAATACACCCGAGCAGATATGGTACCCCGAGCAGATATGGTACCGACACCGGGCTTTGCAGAGCTCTCTCCTGAAAGACTGAGCGGCTCTGATAACCTCAGCTCAGTGAGTTAAAGGCACACCTTTATATGATCATTATAGTTATACAAAAAATAAGAGAACAGATCAAAAGCAGGTACAAAATACTATATGAGTTGTTATTAATAAACAAGAATACAGTTTAAAAGGGTGATTTGTAAAATATCCATAAAGAAAAAGAAAATCTCCTTACAGTTCTGTTTCATATGGGTGTTGAGAGATGTATCCATAGATCTCTTAATGTTGCTCTCAAAGTGCACCAGATTGATGCTTTTAACTTCAATATTAAAGGTCCCATGTCATGGCCATTTCCACTGATCATAATTCCATTGTTGAGGTATACTAAAAGAGAAAAATACTGTGCAATTTTCCAAACTCACATTGGTTTCGCATACAGCATCTCTGTAAAGTATGTGTATTCAGCAGTATTCACTTTCTCCACTAAACGGCTCGCTGCAGCTCCCCCCCCTTCTTCTCTGGGTTTACTGGCAGGCCGCAAAACCACTTCACGGCGAGTACCAAAAAAAACGAGAGAAGAAGAACTACACGGGGGAGGGGGTATAAAGCCCACCCGCTGTACATGATATATATATATATATATATATATATATATATATATATATATATATACATATATATATATAATAGGTAGGCTCAGCAGACAGACCGTAGTGCAAAGACAAAGTGTCACATGATTATCTTAGCCTTTCCCAAACTCAGGGTCGCGACCCAAAATGGGTTTTTTATGATTTTTGTATTTTATTTTTTATTTTGAAAATGAAATTATGCAATATAGCATTGTTACAATAGTTGTTATATGTTTCCACACGGACCCGGTTGAGGGGGACACACACCGGAGCAGGCATGCGGATGAAGCCAGGGTGTAAAGGTTATGCTATGTTCTAAGTAAAAGTTTAATAAAGTGTAAGCAGCTAAAAGTGCTTCAACCGTCCATTCTTGTAATATGAGGGGCAAGAATGAAACATGGTGGCAGCGGAAATTGGAAACTTGGAAGTAAGAGAGCAGTACAAAAGAAGATAAAGAAAACAAACTTTTGCTGTGCAGCTAACCAGCTAGCCTGTAGCTAATAACAAGCAGTGGGCTGGGGAAGACGCTCGTCGGTCGGCCATGGAAGGTTTGAAACCCCCATCAACATTGTGTTTGGTCTCTGGCAATCTTGCAAAGTCATGGAAATCATGGAAAGAGGAGTTTACACTTTACTTGGAGCTTTCTTTGCCAGAGGCAGAAGAAACAATGAAGGTGAAATTGTTCTACTACCTGATTGGAGAGACTGGTAGAGAACTTTGTGAAACTCTGATGAGTGATGTGACTACAGCGAGGAGGACAGTGAAGAACATCATTGAAAAATTCGATGGACATTGCAACCCCAAGGTAAATGAAACAGTAGAGAGATATCGGTTTTTCGTGAGAAATCAGGGACAGGATGAAAACATTGATACATATGTCACTGATCTAAGAATGTTAGCCAGCACATGCAACTTTGGACAAATAAGAGACTCACTCATTCGTGATAGAATAGTATGTGGCATTATGGATTCAGGACTGAGAGAGAGATTGCTCAGGGAGGACAACCTGACATTGGACAACTGCCTACAGTTGTGCAGGGCTACAGAACTGTCACGCGAAAATAGTAGAACCCTTGCAAGACATACAGTGGAGGAGGTGCACAGGATGAAACAGACAGCATGGCAGGATAAGAACACAAACACAGTTTCATGCCAATTCTGTGGGATTACACATGAGAGGGACAAGAACAAGTGTCCAGCCTTTGGAAAGCGCTGCAAAAAATGTGGTAAAGAAAATCATTTTGCTTTCAAATGTAAAACCACACAGGATAAAGACAAGAGAGGAAGACAAGTACACCAAGTAACTGAACAGGACAGTGAGGAATATGAGGACATCTTGAGTGTCACCACTGCAGAGATACTGACAGTGACTGGTAAAGAGGCCGGGGAGGACAAAGCCAAGAACAGCCAGCTTTTCGCAGGGATGCTAATCGGCAAGGAGCTGGTGAAGTTTCAGATAGACTGTGGAGCTAGCTGTAATGTCATCCCTGTGAATCTATTGAGCCCTGAAACTCAGCTGGAGAGCACTAAGACAGTGCTGGTAATGTACAACAAGACCAGGCTGCATCCACTAGGCAAATGCAAGGTGAAGGTGAGAAACCCAAGGAACCAAAAACAGTACCGCCTGGAGTTTGAGGTGGTGAATGAGGACTGTAGACTACCACTGTTGGGAAAGAAGGCAAGCGAAGCCATGAAACTCATCAAAGTACAGTATGAGAACATACTAGCTATTGACAGTATTGTCACTGAAGTGAAATCAGCCCATGGTGGTCTACACATGCAACAAATACAGAAGGAGTACAGTGATGTGTTCACAGGTGATGGCTGCATGGAAGGAGAGTACAAGATCGAGATCGACGAGAGGGTGGAGCCAGTGAAACTCCCCAAACGACGAGTCCCGGTTGCCATGATGACTCCTATCAAGTTAGAGCTGCAGGATCTACAAAGGAGAGAGATCATCACACCTGTGGAGAAAAGCACAGACTGGATAAGTAGTCTTGTCACAGTGCAGAAACCTAATGGCAAGCCAAGCATATGTATTGATCCAAGACCACTGAACAAGGCTCTAAAGCGGAGCCATTTCCCACTTCCTACCATTGATGACATCCTTCCAGACCTGTCGAGAGCAAAGGTGTTCACAGTCTGTGATGTCAAACATGGCTTTTGGCATGTGAAATTGGAGGAGGAGTCAAGCTATCTAACAACATTTGCTACACCGTTTGGCAGATTTAGGTGGCTCAAGATGCCTATGGGAATCAGCCCAGCACCTGAGATTTTCCAGCGGATGCTGACTCAAGCACTGGAGGGTCTGCCAGGCATCTACATCATAGCTGATGACGTATTGATCACAGGAGAAGGTGACACACAAGAAATGGCCTTCAAAGACCACGATGATAAATTGAGACAGTTTCTAAGCAGATGCAGAGAAAAGAATATCAAGCTGAATGCAGAGAAATTCAGGTTGAGGCAGCAGGAGGTGCCATATATTGGACACCTGCTGACAGCAGATGGACTGAAAATTGACCCCGAGAAGATCAGGGCAGTGAGAGACATGCCAAGACCAACTGACGTGAAGGGTGTACAGAGACTGATGGGCATGGTAAATTATCTCTCTAAATTCTAAAAACACCTGTCAGATGATTGTGAGATTGTGAGACAGCTCACACACAAGGAAAATATGTGGGAATGGACAGAAATGCACAAAGAAGCATTCAGCAGGCTCAAGGACAATATAGCCAAAACACCAGTACTGAAGTACTATGACCCACAAGAGGAACTGACATTGCAGTGTGATGCTTCAGAAACGGGGCTGGGAGCAGCACTGACTCAAAAAGGGAAACCTGTAGCATTCGGGAGCAGAGCACTGACACCAACCGAAGGGGCTATGCCCAAATAGAAAAAGAATGTTTAGCTATTGTCTATGGCGTGGAAAAGTTCCATCAATACACGTATGGCCGGAAAGTGACAGTACAGAGTGACCATAAGCCGTTGGAGAACATTGTCAAGAAGCCACTGTTAAGTGCACCAAAGAGACTCCAACGTATGTTGCTCAGACTTCAGAGATATGATTTTGATGTGATTTATGTCCCAGGTCGTGACATGTTACTTGCGGATACATTGAGTAGAGCATACTTACCAGAGAGCTCATCTGCAGGAACAGTGGAAGTTGAGATTGAGACGGTCAATATGGTGGCCTACTTGCCTATCTCTGAAGAGAGACTGAGCACAATCCGCTCTGCTACACAAGGAGACAAAACGCTACAGACACTTAGCAACACCATTCAGAAGGGATGGCCTAAACATAAGAAAGACACACCGATAGATATTATGCACTACTACTCATTCCAGGAGGAACTGAGTATACAGGATAACATCATCTTCAGGGGGGAGAGAGCTGTTATCCCATATTCACTACAAAGGGACATCACCCACCGGATCCACTCCTCTCACCTGGGTGTGGAGGCATGCCTCAGGCGTGCCAGAGAATATGTCTACTGGCCGGGAATGAATGAACAGATAAAAACGTTCATAGGGAAATGTGACATTTGCAGATCAGTTGACACGAAACAACAAAAAGAGACACTACATCCACATGAGGTACCAGGCAGACCATGGGCCAAGGTTGGTACAGATTTGTTTACCTTTAACGATAAGAACTACCTCATTACAGTGGACTACTATTCCAACTTTTGGGAATTTGACTACCTACCTGATACAAAGTCAAGTACTGTGATTAGGAAGCTGAAAGCTCACTTTTCCAGTCAGGGGATTCCGCTTATTCTCTTTTCGGACAATGGGCCCCAGTATTCGTCCCAAGAGTTCCAGCGTTTCAGTCGGCTGTGGGAGTTCGAGCACAAAACGTTGTCTCCTGGATACCCACAGACCAACGGGAAGGCCGAGTCCGCTGTGAAAACTGCAAAACGACTGATGCTGAAAGCTAAGGCGGCGGGACAGGACCCGTACCTGGCTATGTTGGATCACCGCAACACACCTACTCAAGGACTGACTACAAGCCCGGCTCAGGGACTGCTTAGCAGGAGGACCAGAACTCTACTACCTGCTCGGGACAGTCTCCTACAACCCGAGGTGAAACAGACAACAAGAGAGCGGATTGACAGGCAGGAGAAGCAAGCCACATACTACAACAGGACAGCTAAGGACATGGACATGCTCAAACAGGGAGACCGGGTTAGAGTTCAGCCTTACGAACCACACACGATCTGGAGGACGGCTACTGTGGTGGAGGCTGTTGACCACAGGTCCTACACGGTGCAGCTGGAGAATGGAGGTGTTCTAAGGAGGAATCGACGTCACCTGAGACGGGACCAGGGCACAGTACCGAGTGTGACAGCCCGTACGGTGACTGTTGACACTCACACGACTCCAGAAACTGTTACAACCCCTGACAGAGTCATGTGTGACACACAACAGACTGTGACTACCAGAGCTGGCCGACCAGTTGTTAGGCCACAGTACTTGCAGGACTATGCACACTGATATGGGGTCACTGATGTGATGTGACTCAAGGACTTTGGGGGGGATTTAAAAGAAAAAATGTTGAGTGAAAATTGTATTTTGAAATTTGTATTTAAGGAAAGAAATTAATAAGTGATTTTGTACCTACACTTAAAAAGAAAAAGACAAAGGATGTTACAATAGTTGTTATATGTTTCCACACGGACCCGGTTGAGGGGAACACACACCGGAGCAGGCATGCGGATGAAGCCAGGGTGTAAAGGTTATGCTACGTTCTATGTAAAAGTTTAATAAAGTGTAAGCATCTAAAAGTGCTTCAACCGTCCATTCTTGTAATATGAGGGGCAAGAATGAAACAAGCATTGTATATTGAATGATTTAATTTTTCTAAATACAAATAAACTAAAAATAAAATATTGTATTTGTATCAGCTCTGACGCCCCCCGCGAAAGTTTTCGCGCTGTCTGTTTATTGTCTGTTGATCAATCCCGATCGTACATGATGGCAAAAAATGATACAAAGAGGAGTTTTTAAACGTTGGCTTCACAAAAGCTGTTAGAAATGGAGAGGAGCGGCCTCAGTGTGTTTTATGTGGAGAGGTGCTCAGTAACGAAAGCTTGTAAATGTATAAATTGGACCTGCATCTCCAAACAAAACATCCTCTGCATCGGGACAAATCGAAGGATCTTTTCATCTGCAAAGAAGAGTCTTCCAAGAAGCAGTGTTTTGACGGCGGAAAAGTAAGTCACTAATTTTAATCATTTGTTTTGTGAGTTTGTCAGGGTCTGTTGTGGAATTATTTCGTAAATGCAAAGTTGGATGAAATGCAGACTGAGCCCCGGAGCGGACCGCCAGCTGCGCGCTCTCGCGCGTCCTCTACTCGCTCCCGCGAGTCCACTACATTCTGCAGCGGCACAGAGCGATGTTTCAAAACAATAACCACAGGAAGATTAGAGGGAAAGTGACAGGTAGTATGAGAAGGAAAGCGAGAGAAAGTATCAGCCGCACGGACGTGACTGCTGCAGTGTGATGCACATAGGAATACATATGGGGGTTATTCCCTATCTTTATTCAAGAGCGTGGTCTTTAAATTTGAGAGCACTTTATTGATTTCACGTTCAGAATATGTATTTCTTTCCCTCAAACCCTGTCCTCACACTCAAATAGTACCTGCTTGCGCTTAGATTTGCTCTGCTTCTGCTCAAACTGTACGCTTGCACTCAGATATATTGCTGCGCTTACAGATTTCCTGTGTTCCAGTTTAAAACCTTCTCCTTCCACTCAGGCTGTTTCTGTGCGCTCGTGAAATGTCTGCTCTCAGATTTCTTCTGTGCGCGCTTGGGTCTTTTGTGCAACAACCCTGTCAAAATCCCTCTGTGGGGATTCCCCACAGTATTGAGTATGTAGTCGCTTTGGATAAAAGCGTCTAACAAGTAACATGTAATGTAATGCACTATAAATGCGGTTGCCAGGTCCACATTGGGTATACAGCGTACGCCGGCTGGTATTAAAAATCACCCAATAACCCAGCAATGTTAATGATAATATCTTCTCTGTTATTTTCAGGCATTCAAAGGGAACAGAGGGGCACTGAGGGCATCCTATCAAGTCAGCCTCCACAAAAAAAAAGTTAATCAGTTGCCAAGTCTTGGAGTTTCTTTGTCTCTCAGAGTGTTTTAAAACAGCTCTGTTCATTTAAAAGTGTTTAAAAAATGTGTATACATAGTTTTTGATCTAGTGACAAACTTAATGTTGCACTTCTGATAATTTAAATTTGGTTTCACCTGTGATGTACTGAATACACTTGACTGCACTTCAGTTAGTGTTTTTTCCCTTTCTTTTTACAACATGTTTGTTCTTTGTTCATTTAAAATAGTTTAAAATGGTGTGTACATAGTTTTTGAGCTAGCGACAAACTTAATATTGCACTTTTGATCATTGTATAATTGAAATTTGTACTGTATATACTTGACTGCGCGTCCCATGTTTCGTCTTTCTGCTTTGATCCTTATTTTTTTGTGGGCAAGCTCAAAGGGTGCACTTTTATGATTAAATAAATATTTTCATTTACATTTTAAATTCATGGTGTGTTGCATTCTTTGTTTATAACTAGATATTATGGAAAATCATGACATTTTTTGAGCTTGGGTCCCTTAGGACCACAACATTTCTGTTTTGGGTCTCATGCTGAAAAAGTTTGGGAACCCCAAATAGTGAATTCAGCATCAACTTCACCGAGATGAAGTTCATATCTTCCTAAGATACGTGTTACTTTATGTCCCTACTAGAATCCGAGCTCAAATGACTCAAACCAACAACATTTCCAAGCAAAGAATCATGTCCACCATGAGGCTGGGTCAGGCCCGGCTACAGGATGAAATGACTGAGGGGGCTGTTAAAAAATCAGAGGGGGCGATTTTCTTTTCACAACAACGAAAAATACTGGCAATGTAATGAATTGACACACCAAGCTTTTTTCCTTCTCACTGCTCTTCAATCTCTTTGCTTCTCTATTTGTTATTCTGGATTTACCTCTGTCGTTCTGTTCTTATCCTCTGATCTTTAATATTAGATAGTACATTATTAGATGGCCGAACTTTGTTTAACAGACTAACATTGATTTCCTCAATTTATAAATGGACAGGCTCTGTAATTATACCATAACCTTTTCTCCTCTATCCCTTAACTCGTCTTCCTATACAGATGTACTTACCTCTAGTCAAGTCAGGATTAAATAAACATTAATCTGGTTGATTTTTTATTTTCAGGATTTAATGTTCAAATCAAGGCCTAAAACCTGGCATTTCATAAGAAAGTGACTAATATATAAACCAAATGTAATATTGGATCAAATACTACACCAAATGGACAGACAGAGATTAAAAATAAAAATAAAGTCCCCTGGTTTGTCTCTAGAGTCTAACTGCCATGAGAAAAATCAAATCAATGTTCCAAAATCCGTCACGAGATGTTGCTCATTGTACCAATATGGTTGATATAATACATAACATATTGTTATTCTACTAAAAGGGCTCGCTTTGGCAAAAACCTGATCCATACAGCCCTACATAATAACAAGTAACCAACACGTGTGGTGCTATCTGTAGTTGTTTGTCTTATTTTTTGTTGATGTCAAACAACATGGATTTCAAGTCAATATACGAAAGTAAATCAAGAAATTAAGCAAACAAGCTGATCTTCAAGTTCCTCAAAAACACTGGTCTGAGGACAAGGATTTAATATGAACATTTAATAAATCAACAGTAGGTGGCGATATATGCTCCAAGGGGACGCGATTCGCCAATAAAGACAAAAGTAGAAGAAGAAGTAGTAGAAGAAGAAATATGCTAACGCTACAAACAAGCACAACACTGTTACTCTGTTTTTACTGACATGTAACATTTGATTTCACCTTGCTCTATTTTTTTTAACGCACGTTCAAAAACGGGAACATTTTCGGGAGTTTCAACCGGGTACCAGCCACCGAAAACGGGGACTCTGCCCGGATACGGGGACGTTTTGGTCACCCATCCGACTGTGTTTACAGCTAAGCACACACGCTAACATTAAGACTAGCTCACTTGGGGTTGAGGGTTTTTTACACGTTGCTTGACTGCCTGCCCACATATCTGATCTAAACATAGTAACGTGTATTGTGGAAAAAAAATATTTAAAGTTATTTAATAATTGTGACATTTATTGTACTTTTTGATGGATGAATGATGCTCAAAGTGTGGGGGCAAATAATACAACTGAGGGGGCAATGCCCCCTTTTGCCCCCTCGTGGCGCCGGGCCCGGGCTGGGTTATAAGGGTAATTTACAAATAAAATACCCCATTATAACAATCGACTTTATCTTTATGTATTTATTATATATTACCCCCTCAGGCTGATTTTGGAAAAGGACATTAACCGTTGTTTGGTGTTTTTCCCTCATTTATCTAAAACAAATGACATGATAAATTACTTGTGTTTATGTGTGTAAGACTTGTGTTTTTGCCCCTGCCATTGCTGCACAAGGTTGCAACATTGTAGATAAATTCAACCACCAACACCTGTCTGCTCTCACATTCTTCTATTCTGCACATTTGGGGTGGGACACAATAAATAAAGCTTCGCCAGTTTGTTTGTTTTATTGCACAGTCAAGACATAACAATAACGGCATCACGCCGCTCAAGTAGCTTTTGCGAACATCGCTCAAAACATTTGGAGTTGGGAATTGCTTTCTGTAGAAGCTGCTGCATCCTGTCCTCAGAGTAAATTGCCAGAAGCGCCGACACTTCCTCATCATTCCACCGCTCCGGTGTTGTAATACTTCTGGTCATAACTGCTTTAAAGTACAAAAAAACTACTCGCTCAGGTATGGATGTGGTTTTGTAGCGAGGAAAAAAAAGGCTGCCTAACAAAAAAAATTCAGAGTCTAACGGGGCGTGGTTTGCAATTCGCCCAGCCAATAGAAATAGAATAGAAATTGGCACTCTTTTATCACCAGGTTCGTACCACCTCTCTAGCAGGGACTGAAAATGGCCAAAAGAGTTCCCGGCACTGAGTAGTCCCGGCGGTGTGAACGCGACATTATTGGTACTAACGGAACTAAAGAACCAAAGTACCAGGGAAAGTCCTGCGGTGTGAATGCGGCTATAGTGAGTGCCTGCATTTGGGGGGGGGTGCAAGCTAAAATCTTGCCTAGGGCAGCGATTGGTCAGGACCGGCGCCCGGCCCTGATGGTATGAGCACAACCACGGCGGAATTTTATTGCCAAAAGTCACGAGAGTGAGTCACCTGACTTTTGTCAGTAATATTCCGCCATGAGAAGAAAAAGTGTTGTACTTGTAAAAAAAAGTTGTGTACTTGGAAAACCTATGCTGAATTAGTCTCTGAAACATCATTTATTAGAAAAATGTTATGTGTTTGTTTGATAGATAGGGTTTTCTCTTTGCAACACTAAATGCATTAGTTTGTAGATGGTGTTTTGTATTTGCAAACCACACTGTGTTTGTTAGTCAATAAGGCATTTGTAAAACTTGTTTAGTTTGTTTGTGGAGTTATGGCAGGAAATTTGCTCCATATTATGACAAGATTTTGGGGGCGTGGGCAATAGAGTCTGTATGCAGACCACAGCAAGGAGGCGGATCCTAAAGGGGGTGGATCCTATAGGGGGCGTTTCCTAAAGGGTTTATTCATTTATTTTAATGCTTTGAATGAATCATAAAGGAACTTTGAAAAATAATAATTATAATTAATTTGCATAAAGAATGAAGAGTATACAACCCACAGAGAAGACAAATTAATTGACCTATTGACAGATCATAATGAATACAGAGTCAATTTGATAGTTTATCATAACATAGGATACATTAAACTCATAAATTGTAGGCATATCATTTTTTTACTGTTTGTGCAGTGGTAGTAATTATTATTCAAATCAATCAACTACATTTTATGGAAGATATTGCTGTATATCATTTAACAACATGAGTAGAGGTTTCTGTACACCTAAAATACTGAAGTTGAAGTTACTGTCCTGATGTGTATCATTCATTTGTTCATGTTGTGTCTGGTGGTAAGATTAATAAATTAATTAACGTATTTATTATTTTTGAAACATTACAATACACATCAAATACTAAACATGAAATGTATAGTACATACCAATACATTGTACAAAGGAAATATATACAGTACATACAAAGAGGAAAGTCTTCATTAAACATAAACATTTTATTGGGTATAATTTGCATTAAAGATAAGCTTCAGGATAAAAGGAATTGGGTAAGTGAATTATTCATTATTAGAAAGGCAATCCCTAAAAAATGGCTCCTGCTTCGAAATAATAGAAGCAAAACCCAAAGATTACATTGACAATGTACACATGGCTCTGACAGGATGTAATTGTAAAACAATATACAAGCAGACATCATACTGTACATACAGACATACTGGGAAGCTGTGCTTCATAGTCCTGTTCAGTAAAGCAAGCTCACACCCTACATAAGAGAATGGAGACACTTGAGTCCTACTATTGTTGATAATAGTAAAATAATAAATACGTTAATTAATTAATTAATCTTACCACCAGACACAACATGAACAAATGAATGATACACATCAGGACAGTAACTTCAACTTCAGTATTTTAGGTGTACAGAAACCTCTACTCATGTTGTTAAATGATGAACGTAGTTGATTGATTTGAATCAATCATTGACACACAAATTGACACTGTATTCATTATGATCTGTCAATAGGTCAATTAATTTGTCTTCTCTGTGGGTTGTATACTCTTCATTCTTTATGCAAATTAATTATAATTATTATTTTTCAAAGTTCCTTTATGATTCATTCAAAGCATTAAAATAAATGAGAAACAGAGCGTCATATACCTTTAAGAAATAAGTGGGGGGCGGGGCTCATAACCCTTTAGGAAACGCCCCCTATAGGATCCTCCCCTTATAGGAACCGCCCCTTGCCTGCGGTCTTGTTAGAAATTTAAAATCAATGTTTTGATGGTATAATGTAGTTTAACCATACTGTCAAGTTAAATGCTCTTTTATACTGAAAAACCAGAAATTCTTGTGCACAAGCAGTTAAGCTTTTATTCTGAAAATCCTTCATCTACGGTTAGCAATTAGCATGTGGCTAATATACGATTTCCTAAAGAGGTGAATTGAGTAGCGAAATGAGTGGTGTGGTGAAAACCGAAACCTACTGATTTAACACTACAACTATAGATGTCGAGATACTACCATGCTGAATATTAAATGAAAGTACAGTTTATTTGAATACACTATTGTTTACAGACGAGAGTAGCATGTGACAACATCCGGAATGACCGGAAACCAAACTAGTCGTGAAGCATTTTCTGTATGTTTTAGAGTATTGATTACAGCGTTTAGAATGTGTTACATGAAAAGTGATGAAAGAGAATATGAGGAGAAAAGTCGTGTTAAGCATATGTTGAAGGTGAAAAGTACCAATCCTCTGTTTAAATGCAACAACGGACATTAGAGGCGAGGCGAGCCGGCTTGCGGGGAGGAGCCAGCAGAGGATATATAAAGGCACCGAACGGGGGATTGGCCTTCTCTTCTCTTGCTCATGAGAGCCAGATCACAGCTGTTTTCTACCGGAACAATATTCTGTCTGTAACACTTTTTTAATTAAAGTATCCCATTTGAATATTTTCAGAGACTCCATTTAGTCTCATTTTAAAGCTTCTCTCCTGGACGCGAGAATAAAGAACATATTTAACAGTCTGCATCCAGACCTGATCCAGACCCATCTCGGCGTGGGGGGTAGCCTGCCTTTCCCAAACTCAGGGTCGCGACACAAAATGGGTCGCGGACCCGTTTTGATTGGGTTGCCAGTTAAATGCATTGCAACAGCGTCAGAGCTGATGGCTGCGTTGCAAATACAATTTCTTTTATAATTTTTGTATTTATTTTTAATTTTGAAAATGAAATTATGCAATATAGCATTGTATATTGAATGATTTAAATTTTCTAAATACAAATAAACATAAAATAAAAGATTGTATTTGTATCAGCTCTGAAGCGCCCCCCTCGAAAGTTTTCGCGCTGTCTGTTTATTGTCTGTTGATTAATCCCGATCGTACATGATGGCAAAAAGACGATACAAAGAGGAGTTTTTAAACGTTGGCTTCAGAAAAGCTGTTAGAAATGGAGAGGAGCGGCCTCAGTGTGTTTTATGTGGAGAGGTGCTCACTAACGAAAGCTTGAAAATTAATAAATTGGACCGGCATCTCCAAACAAATCATCCTCTTCAAACAGAAGGATAGAAGGATTTTTTCATCTGCAAAGAAGAGTCTTTCAAGAAGCAGTGTTTTGACGGCGGAAAAGTGAGTCACTTATTTTAATCATTTGTTTTGTGTGTTTGTGAGTTTGTCAGGGTCTGTTGTGAAATTGTTTCGTTAATGCAGAGTTGGATGAAATGCAGACTGAACTCCCGCGCGTCTTCTACTCGCTCCCGCGAGTCCACTACATTCTGCAGCGGCATAAAGCGGTGTTTAAACTTTTACTAGCCTGAAATGTTTTTAAAACAGAGAAACAATAACCACAGGAAGATTAGAGGGAAAGTGACAGGCAGTATGAGAAGGAAAGCGAGAGAAAGTATCAGCCGCACGGACGTGACTGCTGCAGTGTGATGCACATCGGAATACATATGGGGGTTATTCCCTATCTTTATTCAAGAGCGTGGTCTTTAAATTTGCGAGCATACTTTATTGATTTCACGTTCAGAATATGTATTTCTTTCCCTCAAACCCTGTCCTCACACTCAAATAGTGCCTGCTTGCGCTTAGATTTGCTCTGCTTCTGCTCAAAGTGTACGCTTGCACATATTGCTGCGCTTACAGGTTTCCTGTGTTCCAGTTTAAAACCTTCTCCTCGCAGTCAGGCTGGTTCTGTGCACTCGTGAAATGTCTGCTCTCAGATTTCTTCTGTGCACGCTTGGGTCTTTTGTGCAACCCTGTCAAAATCCCTTTGTGGGGATTCCCCACAGTTGAGTATGTAGTCGCTTTGGATAAAAGCGTCTAACAAGTAACATGTCATGTAATGCAATATAAATGCGGTTGCCAGGTCCACATTGGGTATACAGCGTACGCCGGCTGGTGTTAAAAATCACCCAATAACCCAGCAATGTTAATGATGATATCTTCTCTGTTATTTTCAGGCATTCAAAGGGAACAGAGGGGCACTGAGGGCATCCTATCAAGTCAGCCTCCACAAAAAAAAAAGTTAATCAGTTGCCAAGTGTTGGAGTTTCTTTGTCTCTCGGAGTGTTTTACAACAGCTCTGTTCATTTAAAAGTGTTTAAAAAATGTGTCTACATAGTTTTTGATCTATTGACAAACTTAATGTTCTACTTCTGATAATTTAAATGTGGTTTCACCTGTGATGTACTGTATACTGCACTTCCTATTGTTAGTGTTTTGTCCCCTTTCTGTTTCCAACATGTTTGTTCTTTGTTCATTTAAAATAGTTTAAAAGGGTGTGTACATAGTTTTTGAGCTAGTGACAAACTTAATATTGCACTTTTGATAATTGTATAATTTAAATTTGATTTGTACTGTATATACTTGACTGCACTTCCCATGTTTCGTCTTTCTGCTTTGATCCTTATTTTTTCTGGGGAAGCTCAAAGGGAAGGTTTTTATGGTGAGAAACCTAATTGCTGCGATGCACTTTTATAATTAAATAAATATTTTCATTTACATTTTAAATTCATGGTGTGTTGCATTCTTTGTTTATAAATGTAGATATTATGGAAAATCATGACATTTTTTGAGCTTGGGTCCCTTAGGACCACAACATTTCTATTTTGGGTCTCATGCTGAAAAAGGTTGGGAACCCCGAGACAATTTTGGTCCAAACTCCAATACATTAGGTGGCGGTAATGCACCTTTAACGCTGGTTACCAGCCTTCATAAAGCCGTTAAAGAAGAAGAAGAAGAAGACGGAGACGGAGAAAAAGCAAACATAACTCTCGATGTGATATCGGTTGACCTAGCTTAAGAATGGAGAGTCCGGAGTTAAGTTTCACTCTGGCTTACTTCGTGTTCTCCCTCTGCTTCGTGTTCACGCCCAACGAGTTCCGCTCGGCCGGGCTGACCGTCCAGAACCTCTTCTCGTCCTGGTTGGGCAGCGAGGACGTGGGCTTCATCCAGTACCACGTCCGGAGGACCAGCATTACCCTGCTGGTCCACTCTGCACTGCCCTTAGGTAATATCTAAGTCATGTTATGTCTCTAAATGTGTTTAGAGACATAAAATGAGGGGGAAATGAGCGAGTCGATTACTGACAAATACTGGAGGTGTTCATCCACAGTGTACCTGCAGGACAGGTGTCAGTCTTACTGCCAGAGTCCTGAACCCGGAACTGTTGAGTACCGCAAAGTCCTATGTAAGGAATGTATAGTAGGGTCCCCAGCACCTAGAAACTGATGGATGCTAACCTATGTTGGACAATTATGTGTTGTGTTATTACAAATAAATGGCATTATAGCCTATGTAAACAATAGTTAAAAAATGACCTGGCCCATTTGGAGAATTTTTGGGGGTTATTGATAAGTCAATTTCTGACATTTTTAGAATAAAAAATGGCAGTTGTATGTACTCTCTGTGGGCTGATACATTTTAGATCAATTTGGAAGATGTAGGGGATCATTTGGATTGGACAAATTGTCTATTTATTTGAAAAAGAATTGTTCAAAGTAGAGGTAATCATTTTCATCTTGTGCTCTCTGTATCCAATCATCACAATGCTTCTCATGATAGTCAAAATCAGCCCAGTGAGAGTACAAATATGGCCACTTCCTGGATAATACAGTTTCTATGTGCTGGGGACATTTCTAACATAAAACTTTGGGGTTCTCAACATTTCTGGGTTCACTATAAGCTGGTAACTAGACTATAATGTTGCGTTACTGATAAATACTGAAGGAGTCACACAGTTGACCTGCAATACAGCTATATATCGGAATATATCAAATGAATGAACTTGTTGGTTGGTGTGGTTTAAATTAAGTTCCATGTTATACTTTGGCCACGATTATTTACAAACTAAAAACAGAACCTGATAGCTTTATGTGTCAGCAGTGGAACGTTTAGCACCTTGTAGACGCCCTCATCATTACATTTTAAAACCAATATGCTTAGATACAACTAACAGAACAAACACTGTGTCGTCACAGGCTGCAAATAACGTGTGTGTGTGTCACTAGAACTAATGGGTTTCATCTCTGCAGGTTACTATTTGGGGATGTGCATCGCTGCTCCAGAAAAAAACCTGGGATCCATTCACCAGGTCAGCCTGTCCCTCTAATGTCTGTCTGCAGAACACACTTGTATCAGTCGAAAAACAAGCATTACACTTTGACCAGCTGTTTAATATCCCAATATTCAGACTAATGGTTGATCTTAGTTTCAGCGGTCATATGAGTGGACTTGTGACAAAAAAGAAAAGTCATCAAAGCATTGAGTCAAGTCTCTCCCCTTAAATGACTGGCTAGTGTTCTTTGGTGTGGCCAGGTGAAAACAGGAAGTCAGCCTTATATGAGCAACATCCAATTTACATGAACATGACAGGGTTTGGTCGTCTACACATGATTTAGAGCGACATTAACATAATTAAGCCCCTTTTTCTAATGCTACATAGTGGACACAGGAAGTGGTGCAATATTACCAATATCTATGGTATTTCAAGCAAATCACACTTTATGCAATAAGAAATGTAACCGTCGGCCCTCCAGTATCACCAACACGTGTCCATGTGTGAGGCACCTTCCATCACTGCTTGTAAATGTAATTATTAGTAATACTCCATCAAACATATAAACGATATTCTTTATGAATATTAACATTTTCGGGCTGTCAATAAATTAGGATGTTAATCGCAATTAATGGCATGATTTCCATAGTTGACTCGCAATCAATCGCAAATGTTTAATCTGTTCAAAAACAGATATCTTTCAAGTTTTTTTTATACTTTTATCAACATGGGAGTGGACAATATAATTACTTTACACAAAATGTATATTTATCATAATTGCAACAATTCCAAACAAAGATTGATTTACTTTAAGGTAATCGGCATGCAATCTGTAGTCACAAAGTGTGGGCATTAACTTGCACTTAAGTATTGAGTATTACACACAGTAAAATCTTGAGGTACTTAGTTAGTATTTTAATGTAATGCTATGTTCAACTTCTACTCGCTATTATCTTAGATGCCAATATTTGTTATTAGTATCGGACAGCTTTTAGTTACTCTACAGATTCAGATTATTAGTGTTATTACTTTGACACCCCTATTACATTTGTATTATTCATTAAGACATTTTGTATTTATTTAATGATATTCCTTTGTAGCAATACTTTTGATATTTCGTAATTGTATGTTTAGCTGGTAATAACAAAATGTAGGGATTTTATGAAACAATGCTTTGAGAGATCTTTTTGTTTCTGCCTCAGCTATTCAATGTGCAATCTTTACCTGCATAAGTCCTGCTCCTGCTCTCCTGTGGATGCTCTCCAGACTTCCTCTCTGTTAGAGCTTGTGTTGCAGTGTCCTTTATAACCTCCTTTAGCTTAGGAACCACTGAACCTCCCTTTACGAAAGGATAGGAGAAAATGCTGCCCCACAATGCCTTGCAGCCGCAGCATTTGCCATCACACAACATTCGGCCGTTCACGGAAACAACCGATTATGACCGATAAATGATATCATGAAAGTTACGGTGCTTATTAAGCTTTTTAAAACGATAACTTGCCAAAGTGCTTTGTTTTGAATGTTCATCAGTATTATAATCAAAAAGAGAAATATGAACGTTAGTTTTTACTGAAATTATCAAATAAAGTCAACATTTCAGTGTTTACTGAAATGTGTGGGGTTTGTTCAACTTCTAAAAGATGTTTGAATGGTGATATACACAGTGATAGATGTTAAGAACTACTAACGTTTATAATAAATACATTTGTATTTATTTTAAGATCTTTTCATAGTTCATACAATCATACGTAGTGGGATCATTTGTATTAATGTGGACCGGAGGGAGAGGGTGACGAGCATAAATTTCACTTTCCTTTTTTATTTCAATTCCAACTATGGTCATGAAGAATATGTTTCTCTGTTGTCCACGTTCATAAAGCACAAAACAACAGCATCAGAGCACGGTGCAGAGTCTCTAGATGAGTTTACAGTAGTCCCTCTTTCTTATTAAACATCCATGTTGTAGTCCGCTGTATAGAAAACTGTAGTTTCCATAGTTTCCCCACAGCAGCATACGCACATTTATGACGTCCGCATTATAAACACGTCGGATAGTGAAAGTGCAGTCAGATTCTCTAAAGCAGTGCCACTGGTGGTACGCCAGCTCCCGCTAGTGGTACGCGGAGGAATCTGAAATATAACAAAAACATTTTTTTTAAATAATTTTTTTTTCCCCCTTTTTTTTTTTAACAAGATGAAAACATTGAGACAACATCTCATTTACAACGCTGACCTGGCCAAGAAGGCAGCAACGGTTGTTACACATAACAAAGACGTAAAAAATACAGAAAACACAACTAAGTAAACAAAGGACGAAAAGCAGTCACTACAGTGTGCACATTTAAAACCGTAAGAAAGGTGCACTACTTATTACTGCAAGAGCAGCTGGTGGTAAGGACCTCAGACAACTTCCATTTAAAACAGGCTATAGGGACAAGTGCCATCAGTTTGAGGCTTGATTGAATAACATTAATTTAAAAATAAATCATACTATCAAAATACTACAACGAATGAAAATAAGCTTGAGATAATTGAAACTGTGGTTTAAATAAGTTCTAATTGGCTATTGTTGTTTTTAGATTTAGAAACAAAAATATGTTTTCTTTTTTTTTCTGGCGTTGCTAATGACGACCTTACTACCCCGCGAACGTTGCAAGCAAGCTAAAGAAAGAAGAAAGCTGAATGATGTTAAAAACGTGGCTCAAAACGGGAGGTATTCGGAAGAGAGGTACAGAGGAGAATATTACCAGCGAAAGTGAACAAGTGAATGAGGAGGAGGACAGTCATCAACCGAGCACAAGCGCAGGCTCCGCCAGCAACGCAAAAGTGATATGCACAGCTGCTGTGATGGAGGAGAGAAGTGACTCAGGAAGAAGGCATTTGCTCAAAGAATGGAGAGAAGGCTGTGATCAAGGTCAAAAGCTGAAAAAGCACACACTTGTCCTTAATTGTTATCTTTTTCTCTTCTTTTTTACTTTGCCACCACAGAAATGGCAATAGCAAACATCAGCAGACTGAAGATTAGCTTTTAGCCCTTAGGGCTCATCTGGTCCTGGAGGCTTCATTTTTATTGTGGAACTTTGGTATAGGTCCAGGAAATGACGTGAACAGTTGACATTTGTTGTGTGAGAATAAGTTATTATTGTGTTCTTTATATTCTCACTTGTGGTGTGTGAGTGATGAGAGAGAGAGAGACACAGAGAGAGAGAACCCTTTGTACATGTAGCTGTGGCTGACAATAAATAATGTTATTATGAATACATTTGCCTCAGAGTCCTGCATGAACTGTGCATTGACAGTATTTTAACATTGGTCGGGTGGTACTCGGAGAGCCAACTATTTTCTCAGGTGGTACTTGGTGTAAAAAGGTTGAGAACCACTGCTCTAAAGTAAAGCAGTCTCTTCTTCTAAGTCCTTTTGAATTCTCCTATCCACTATCCCTTAACCCCGTGACGTTTCACTCAGAGGTCAAGGAATAGACGATAGGGATAGACGATAGGAGCTGATTTTTGGATTATCCGACCGCAACTTTGGTCTCAGATGTGTTGTGTTTGAACAGGTGAGTGACAGCTGGAGAGCCTTCCTCCTGCTCTCCCTCTGCCTCCAGTTGACCAGCTGGACGCTCGTCATCTACTGGTCCCGTCGTCGCTGGCACAACCATCCAATCAGCCGTGCCCTGCAGTCCCACATACAGCCTCCTCACTCCAGCTGGGGCTCCGTGGCAACCAGCGTCAACGATGAGTTCAGACGCATCGACAAGTTTGCTACAGGGGCCCCTGGAGCCCGAGTGATAGTGACTGACAGCTGGGTGTTAAAGGTGAGTGAATACTGGGTGATGTCATTTGATCTCATCTGATCAATAACGCTTCGTCAGCAGTTCTTAAAGTCTATCATTAAGGTTGACCCTTACATGAAAATCTCATGCCCATGGCGATACACATTTGAGTCCATTTGGCACATGAAAAGTTTGGACACAGCTGGTATAAATCAAAACACATCTGTTTATAGTGTAAGATTTGCAGTAGGGTAAACTGGTTAGAACAAGCCCGTCCTGTGACAACTTTTAAAAACCCATCTCACCAAAATGGCTGTGCATCTGAGAGTTGACTTGTCCCCCAGAGAATACCGAGTGCCATGAAAAGCTTGATCATTGGCTGCCCTGCAAGCTTGTTTCAATACACTGTATTATTTAAAGGTCCCTGTTAGAGCCACAATGAAGTCAAAGTTATTATTTAGATTCATAATTTGATAAATGAATTAATGATGGAAAATTATTTATATTGCCATGGTGAATATCTTTGATGAAATGATTGTTAATTTTAAATCGTAAATATGATCTGTTTCCTTGTACCTTCCAGTGTTTATTTAAGTGAGGTAATTGAGGACAGCCGCGGTGCTCTGAGACCTGATGAGACGGGGAGCGGAACAGTTTTTTGACCGCAAATTGTAAACAGAGATTAGTGTTGCAAATTGGACTGCAAAGTATAGTTTATATAGGAAAGCATATCGCCGAAATATTGATTTAGATTTGTTATTTTGAGATTATTTAAGTCAATAATTTTTTCTTAATAAATTAAATTTTTTGACTGAAAACCTTCGGCCGCTTATTGCTTTGGAGTCCCCTATTATGCAAAATCCACTTTATGTATTTCATACATCAACGTGACATCAACTCTGTGTTAAGAGATTCCGAAAGTTTCAGGAACAAAGACCCCCTCTCTTTTGGTCCTGATCTAGCTACACTGAACAAAAATATAAATGCAACACTTTTGTTTTTGCTCCCATTTTTCATGAGATGAACTCAAAGATCTAAAACATTTTCTATATACACAAAATAACCATTTCTCTCAAATATTGTTCGCAAATCTGAAAAGATCTGTGATAGTGAGCACTTCTCCTTTGCCGAGATAATCCATCCCACCTCACAGGTGTGGCATATCAAGATGCTGATTAGACAACATGATTATTGCACAGGTGTGCCTTAGGCAGGCCACAATAAAAGGCCACTCTGAAACATGCAGTTTTGCTTTATTGGGGGGGGTCTGGTGGGGTCTGAAAACCAGTCAGTATCTGGTGTGACCACCATAACCCTAACCCTAACCCTAACATGTCACCCATTGAGCATGTTTGGGATGCTCTGGATCGGCGTATACGACAGCTTGTTCCAGTTCCTGCCAATATCCAGCAATTTCGCACAGCCATTGAAGAGGATTGGACCAACATTCCACAGGCCACAATCAACAACCTGATCAACTCTATGCGAAGGAGATGTGTTGCACTGCGTGAGGCAAATGGTGGTCACACCAGATACTGACTGGTTTTCCGACCCCCCCAGACCCCCCCAATAAAGCAAAGCTGCATGTTTCAGAGTGGCCTTTTATTGTGGCCAGCCTAAGACACACCTGTGCAATAATCATGCTGTCTAATCAGCATCTTGATATGCCACACCTGTGAGTTGGGATGGATTATCTCGGCAAAGGAGAAGTGCTCACTATCACAGATTTTTTCAGATTTGAGAGAAATGGTTATTTTGTGTATATAGAACATGTTTTAGATCTTTGAGTTCATCTCATGAAAAATGGGAGCAAAAACAAAAGTGTTACATTTATATTTTTGTTCAGTGTATATAAAAACCTGTCAGAAAATCAGCTGATCAGATTAAGGCCACTTTATGATGTAAACGTTAGCCAATCACCAACCAATGTAACCCCCCCCCCCCCCCACCTTATCACCTGAATCTCCTCCTAGATCACCAATAGGCGCGTTCACACCGGAGTACTTTTCCCCCGTACTTTTCCCCCGTACTTTTCCCGTTTAGTTCCGTTAGTACCCCTTATGTCGCGTTCACACCAAAAAGAGTACTTAGTGCCGGGAACTTTTACCCCCATTGTTAGTGCCTGCTTGAGAGGTGGTACCAAAAAAGTACCAATTTCTATTGGCTGGGCGAATTGCAGACCACGCCCCGTAAAACTCTGCAAAGTTTTGTGAAGCCGCCATTGTATTTGTGGCATTAACATTAGCCCAGCGTACCAACGCAGAGAGACTAACTTATGGCAACACAAAATAAAACATGGAAGCGGTGGAGATGAGGAGGTGTCGGCGTTCTGGCGAATTACTCGGAAAGCCAGTCCCCAACTCCGGGGACTTCTGGCGGCAGTATACGCCGTGAAGCAGCGGCGCCGGATTCATTTCAGAAGTAGGGGGGGCCAAAAAGTGCGTGTGTAGGTGACAAATTTGCCAACCCTCCCGATTTTTGCGGGAGACTCCCGTTTTCCTCCCGGGTTCATATTTATCCCACATTTCTCCCGATTTCTGACTAAATCTGATTTGTTTCATTCTACAACATAACGCACCAAATGTTACTGTTTCCACTCAGACTTCAATACAGCTACACCATTGTTTGGTTTCCATGGTAACGTGTCTCTTAGTAGCTCGAGCAAATGAAAGTCTGAGAGGGTGTTCAGGAGGAAGATAGTCAGAGAAAACCGAACACGAACGGACAACTCGGCCCTCTGCTCACTCTTTCCTTTAAATTAAACTATACAGTTCCAGCCCGCACATATGACAGCGCAGTTGCTCATTCCATCTCTTCTTTTTTCCTGCTACGCTCTTGTTTGACAAGCTGAATGTTGACTGGTGTTTGACCGAAGTAAGCTCTGTGAAAAGCTCCAGTTATTAACTCGGTATTTACAAAGCTGTCATCTCCACATTTGGAGAAAGTTACAAGCCGTTTGACAGCAGCAAGTCTGCATATTTCACAGAAGGCTCGTTTAGTGGTTTTGCAAAGAATTAACCACTCTGTTTTTGTACCATTCTGCATTGAAGTACCTTTCTCTTTGCCCAAATAAGCTTTAATTTGCCCGTCTCAATTTCCCGACAAACAAACCTCCATGCAGTCGGAACCAGCCTGTTTCGGTTCAACGATGCCGGCGGGAGTTTTGACAGCCTCTGCGGCCACAGAGCTGCTGCTTATGGGTTCATCTGGCTGCGCTGGTTCTATGGTTGAAGGACCAGGCTCCGGAGTTGCGGATGTCAGGGATGTGACATTCAAGTTATTGAATTTCAGTTTAGTTTGACAGTATTTTGTTTTATTCTGCGCTGGTTCTTCTGACATGTTTGCAAGTGTATATATTCTTTCTATAGGTTAACGGCTGACACACACAGAACAACGTAACAAATAAACTAAACAACGTAACAAATAAACAAATAAGCTTTTTTATTGGTTGTAATTTACATGGATACATTTGAATGGTGTGACAATGTCCTATTTGATTGGGTTAAAATGTAAATATTCTTCCTGTTATGTCTGCCTGCTTTATTTTACCAAATGCAAAGTGACCTGCTGCTCCATCGAAATCAGTCGCATTGACCCAAAGACACATTTTAAATTGTATACACTGTTGGAAAGAGGAGATTCCTAGCTTTCTAATGATATCAGGATTGTTTTTGTACTCCAAATATCAAGCAAAATATGTCACATTATATAATGACTGTCACCGAGTCATCATTTTGAGAAAAAGGCCTTCAAAGTTTTCTCTTCTTTGGAATCCATCGATCTGATTGATTATTAGCGGAAATGATCAAAATACTACGGAGGGAAGATATTTTGGTTTGGATTACTGGTCTGGGGGAAACCTGTGTGTGTGTGTGTGTGTGTGTGTGTGTGTGTGTGTGTGTGTGTGTGTGTGTGTGTGTGTGTGTGTGTGTGTGTGTGTGTGTGTGTGTGTGTGTGTGTGTGTGTGTGTGTGTGTGTGTGTGTGTGTGTGTGTGTGTGTGTGTGTGTGTGTGTGTGTGTGTGTGTGTGTGTGTGTGTGTGTGTGTGTGTGTGTGTGTGTGTGTGTGTGTATTTTTGCGTTTGTGTAAGAAACACCGGCTGTTATTATGCCTGCTGTGACGTTAAATTACTCCGTTCTCCGCTTGTAATTATGCCGTTACAAGCTTCAGAGTTGTATTTATCATCTGAATTTGCCGAAACAAGTTTAATATTCTGAAAGCCAAGACTTTGTTTATTTTAAATCAGATAAAAACTAACTGTAATGGACCCTGCCGTGTGATTACTATATGCCTTATACATTCATAATTTCAGCAGAGGGAGGGGGAGCGGCGCTGTGGAACAGCAGAGTGGGGAGTGAGAGCTGTCATCTTCCCTTTACAAGCTTCAAAAATGCCTCTAGCTAATGAGATTGAATATAACAATCAAACATAACAAAATATGCACAGTTAGATCAGATCGTATTTTAGATGCAACTTTAGAGTAGAGGGGAATTATTGAAACAGGATTTGTACAGTGTCCCGCAGCATCTGTCGCTGCGAAAATGTAGGGCAGGGCTGAAAAGTGGGGGGGGCCAATGGCCCCCTGGCCCCCCCGCTTCCGGCGCCCTTGCCGTGAAGTGGTTTGCGGCCTGCCAGTAAACCCAAAGCAGAAGAAGACGAAGTGACGTCAGCGGCTCATTTGCGTAATCTTCCCTCAGGGAACTTCCCGGTGTGAACGCGATTGGTACTTAGTGCCTTGGGGTACTTAATGCCAGGGCATTAAGTGCCGGCACTAAGTACGGCAAAGTACTTGGTGTGAAAGCGGCTATTGTGTTCTTTTTAACCAAATATCTCTCAGAGGGGTGTGGGGAGTGGCTCCTTATTTTCATTTAAAGTAACAGAAAGGGAATCAGCACTTTTGAAACAGGGCTGAAACAGACGGGATTATGGGATGCTGCAATGATCTGTTTGGTGTTTCAGCCAAACACTTCAGAGACACGTTCTGTATATATCTGAGACCTGTTATATATTGTTAAAACATAATATAATAGGGAACCTTTAAGATCTGCAAATACATTTGCCAAAGCTAACTTAAGGTGGGTGTTTTTGTTTGTTTGTTTTTATTGAATTTATCTAAAAAACATGATTTGGGAATATTCACTTTGGTTGGGATTGAACTCCTGAAATCTAGAGTTCTGTGGAATATACTTTTGGATTAATGTTTTGGGCAGAATCTGTTCAATCAATTCACACTTTCACCCACAGCAGACTAACTTATAACAGAACGTTCAGTTTATTATTTTTTTGCAGTTATTGTGATTTGTTTAGGGGTGTGGCTTTAACTAGGTTTGAATGAGAATGATTGATTACAATGTGTTAAATGGGACATGTGATTTATACTTATTATTTGTGTTACATGTACCTTTGTAGGCTTTGACCATACTCTAAATATTCAAATTGTCAGGCCCGACCAGCACCCAAGCAACTTGAAGTCTAACATCAACATAAAAGTGACATCCCAGATGGGAGGACAAATAATAACAAGGCAAGATAAACTGCACATCCAAATAATGTATCAACAGACAAAAGAGACCTCTCCAACAAGGAACATAGAAACCTTTTAACTAATGGAAAACAAGGCTGTTTGTTGATAAAGGAATACAAAGACATTATCAAACTAATTACAAATGGCTTTGAGTGGGAGAGGATTATTGTGGAGAATGTGGTTCTTTCTCAACCCTGCCCTCTGGTGGTAATGAGGCAGAAGAACCAACACACTACGAAACAAGATGCAAAATAAAAGAGACTCACCAGAACCACTGTACCACACAGAATAGTCAAACATTCCAGTGTCTCATAATTTTCAGCGTTGGTCCGTGTTGTCCAAGCGTGTGAATGGTGTTTCTGAGGTGTCGTTTCAAAGATTTTGGTGAAATCATAGGAATTGGTCACAGAGAGAGAATGGAACCCTAGACCTTTGAATCACCTGAGTGCACTGTGCCAAAATGGCTTTTGATACAGCTTTACCTATTTGTATAACCATATCAGGCAACAGTTACAATATTTAAACAAATTGAAAACTGCTGGCATAGAAAAATAATAGGAAAGAAGAAGCAACAGAAGAATAAAGGGAACAAAAACAGCAGGGCTCCAGCGACAAGCAATGCTGTTTAGACCCCATGAATTCTCACCAAACTCTTCAGTTGGACTGACAGTATCAGGGGACAGAACACAACTGAAATGCTAATGTTGCTCTCTGCCTGATTACAAGTCTGCCATGAACACGTTATGCTATCTCTGATGTTGTTCTACAGCTTGTTGTGCTGCTTCAAAGTGGACAGGAAAATAGTTTATAGCATCGTTAAGATTATATTTGAGTCCTTCTTCTACTTGTAGTCTGTTTGCCAGCTCATAGAGTCTGGTTTTCTGGATGACAAAGAAAACGCAGCGCCCCGATAGAGCGATTTTTGTCTTTTTCTTCCTGCGACATAAAGATGAATGAAGACTTTTTTAGTCGACTAATGTTTAGTCGATTATTTAGGGGCAGTCCTAGTAAGCACTTTCAGGCTCATGCTACATTTTAGCTTATGGTATGTTTAGGTTATGCAAATCAACACCTTTATGCAAATCAACAACAACAAAGTATTGTTGAAATTCTTGCAACAAAAAAAACATTATTAAAAATATACTTTATCCACATGGTTGATCTTCTTTGTCCTTCTCCAGGTGACCACCTACCATGTCTACATGGCGTTACAGACGGACTGTCATGTGACCGTGACAGAGTCTCAACAGCACCAGCTGACTCCAGACTCCGCCTCCCCGGCTCAGATCCTCACCCTGACCGTGGGCAGCATCAACCCGGCTGTTAGACCCTTTGATATCAGGTGTGTGTGCGTGGGTGTGTATGCGTGCGTTCATGCGTGCGTATGTGCTTGTCTGTGTAAGTAAAAGTAACTTTTCCACTGTTTCCAGGCTAATCTCTACAGAGTATGCAGAGCTCAGGGAGAAGCTCCACGCTCCCATCAGAAACGCTGCCAATGTAGTGATCCACCAAACCATCACTGAACTCTTCTTGGAAACCTTTAGAGCTCAGGTGGATCTCAATCGCCCGTACACACTCCCCAGTGGACAGGTACACTCCTGTTTATGTGTGTATGCTACTGCTGTGCTAACATCCTGTCCTATCCTGATCACAGTATCAATGCACCATTATTCACAAGAGTACTGTGTCTATAGGAGGTGGAGCCCTGTATCGGCTGTATGCAGGCACCAGCAGGCACCAAGCTGCTCAGACTCTGCCACGCAGAAGGTGAGGGGACAATCACAACGCTTTGTTTATCTTGGGAAATTGGGTTTCAGTTACCTAATGAAATCAAAGAGAAATACAAATATTTAACGTGAAAAGTTAAGTAAAAATGTAACATAAAAATATCCTTCAAAGTTATTGATTTATAAGAAGTTTGTTTGTACATATTAACATAAGAAAAAAAAGATCAAAGAATATATTGTGTATATTACAATATAAACAGTGGTATATAAGTGCATTGCCCGGTTTAAAGGATGAGTTTGTGTAATGTCCCCATGCCCTTTGCACATACTCCTGTTTCTTCCCTGCCCTGACTCATCCAGCTCTTATGTTCTTGTTAGTTTTAAGTTTATATCCTGTGATTGTGACTCTTCCTCTGTGACCGCTGTGTGTTCTAGGAGCTGATACGGAGTCAGAGTGCCAGCAGTGTTTCTGCAGACCCATGTGGTGTCTGTCCTGTCTGGGCCGATGGTTCGCCAGCCGACAGGACCAACAGAGACCTGAGACCTGGCTCTCTAGCAGAGTGCCCTGCCCCACCTGTAGAGCCAAGTTCTGCATACTGGACATATGTGTGGTCAACTGACAACACCTGAATACAGATCCAAAGAGACAGTTTGCTCTTTAATAATGTGGAGGTGTACAGTAGTGTACAGAACATCACACTGAACTTGTACCTGCTTACTCCCTGCTATCAATAAGGAGTCATTATTTAGAGTTAGGACATGACACTGGTAAACATTTGCTTTAACCATAACATTGTGTAAAATGGCTTGATCAATTTCACATTTTGGGAGATTTGATTTTTTGGTTATTACCAACTGTCAGATAGGATATATGACATCAGTTACCCTGATCCCAGAGCAGTCTGTGAGGAGACATGCACAACTTAGCATAAAGATTGAATGCAGAAAAAAGTGAAAACGTTCACATTACTCGTGTTTCTATGCCAATGTTTCATTTTCAGCCTAGGTCTTGCAAGGCCATAATCATCAGGCAGGGATGTTCTTATAAAAAATAATTTATTAATATACTCCAGTCTTTTCATATTATGGACCCATTAGTGTAAGTGCTGTGAGGAAATGAGCTCTGTCCATACTAACCATGGGATTCCACCGGGTCCGTCTGCGCGGCGTTACGGCTGCGCCGCGGCGTTCACAGCGATCGCAGCCACTGTAGTCAATGGGTGTTAGGCAGCGTTCACACGGCGGCGTGCGTTGAAGCTTCCCAGTGGGTGTATCAGAAACTCGACCAACAACCAATCACATGAATCTCCCGCCCCGGACACACAAGCACGCGGTTTGATTGGCTAGAGCTTGTACTGGCATATAATTTTATTGGCTGACGCTTCTTTCTAAGCTTCAAAAGTTGAATATTGCTCAACTTTTGAAGCGAGCAAAGCGAAGCGACGGAACCACAATGCAGTGCGGCAAAGCGTGACGTCACCCCATTCAAAGTGAATGGGCAGAAGCGTTGAAGCTTCAACGCACGCCGCCGTGTGGACGGGCCGTTACGGCTCCTACACACGGCGGCGTGCGTTGTCGCTTGCCAGTGGGGGGGTGCTGAAACTCGGCCAACAACCAATCACATGAATCTCCCGCCCCAGACACACAAGCACGCCGTTTGATTGGCTAGAGCTTGCACTGGCATATGATTCGATAAGCTGACGCCACCAGACGCGTCCCAGAAGCTCTCGGCGCTGGGCTCCGCTAAAAATAGGCGGCTGGTCTATTTTAGACGCGAGGCGTTGCATAGCGCCGGGCAGGAAGTGGACCGGTCAGAGCATCCAGTCAATCCCCCAAATAAACTAATTTTGCAGAACCTATCCCTCCGTAGTCTTTCAAGTAGGAGAATAAATGCCAGCATTCTCCTCCGGTTTACAGGCACTGTGTAAATTATATATATATATATATATATATAATTATGATGATGATGAATGCACTTTGTTACAGCAACATAGGCTATCTTCGATTCATGTCGTTTATAACTGGACTATCACAATTATTATTAACTTTGTCTGTACAAAGTAGCCTGTCCAGGAAATATGCCCAAATCAACAAAAACTGCGGGCCGGCACGCAAGACGCTCCGCTTCTGAAACGATCCCGGTGGGTTTTGACGCTGTAGAAGGTCGGAACAGCATTACAGGTCTCTGCTGGTCCTGCAGCGGTAACGCGGTGCAGACGAACCCGGTGGAATCCCGGGGTTACACTCCTCACCAATCACATTCAACTCACACAAATTATTATATATTTAATGTTCAAGTGCAGTTACAAGGCTGCTAAACATAGCCTACGTCTTTCTCAATCTTTCCTCTCACCAACAACAATCTTTTAAGTGTACAGTTACAATCAAAGTTTTACTTCATTAAGGATAAAGAAACTGGGTCAACACGTGTGCCTTCAAACAGGTAGGGCTTAAAAACCTTGTTTATTTAGCCAAAACTAGATATGTACACAGCTAACAAACATGTTTAGCATTACAAATATTACTGAAACATTAGACTTATGTTAATGTGTTGCCAAATCTCACAACAGTGTGTTGCTGATACAGGCAAAATAGTCTAAAACGCCTTCAACTTCATCCTGATTTGTCCTTTTGGAAAAATAGTGCCGTCTCTTTTTCTAAAACCTCGGCTAAAACAGAGTCAGGATCTTTCTCAAATGTTCGGTTTCAGGTGTTGTTAAACTTAGAGCAGTGTGGAAGCTAGGCATAAGCGCAGTTGACGTTTGCTTTTTAAAATGGACACGACAAGTGAAGATGTATCCAGAACGTCAATATATCTCACCTTTTACTGTACAACATTTCTTATAAAATCTGTCTCAAAAGTTCCCTACCTTTAAATATGTGGGATACTGAATCACTCAATATTTGTTTTATTATAAAAGTTAATTGTGGACTTTGATTATTTGTTCTTACAATGTTTAGTCAGTCTGTTGCATCTGTGTTTGTAAGAAAATTACAGCGGGGTAATATATTTTAAAAATATTTTTATTTATTTTTAATAGCTGGCATATCATGGTCTACTATAGTTAAATCTATTATTAAAAAAAAGACTGCCTCATGAAAGAGCTGCTTCGACTGCAGTGATGTCCTCAGTTTGAGGTCAGATTGGATTCTCATTCAACTTTACACACATCTGTTACCAGACAAGCTTCGTGCTTGTCATAAGTGTGTCAGCTGAAAGGGAGTGTAGCGGGAGCAAATGCATACTTATACTTTGATGGTATTGACAAGGCAGCCACGGCTCAACACAGAATTGGAGCACAGTAAAGGATTTAGCATACAGCTACAGTTCAGTATTTCAGTCCCTACGTCACTTTACATCTGTTTTATTCTCAGTTTGTTTGTGGGCCTTGATGAACAGAGCCTTTAAAATTCTGTTCAGATACATTTTTATTAAGTAATGAGTGGGGAGCTATTCATGAAACAAAGTATAATTCATTCGCATCACTTTTTCATTATCCTCTCCATCTGGTCGTTTGGGATGCCAGTGTTCTGCGCCCTGGGGCCTTCCATTTGTTTCAGCTTCACTCCTGAAACACAGAGAGGAAAGAGTCCATCAAAAAAGTCTCAGCTGAAGTTTCAGAAGAATTCAGAAATGTTCACATTACACGTGTTTACGTGTGTGTACATGTTTACATACTGAATAACCTGAGGAGCTCCAGCGTCACACAATATTAATGTTACCTACAGGTTACATATTTGCAGTGAAATTGAAATAGCTATGTGATCTATTGATACTGTATGAATGGACTCAGAAAGTGGAGACACATTTCCGACAAGTCTCTAAGCGGTTGACCAATCACAACAGAGCCGGCCAGCTAACCAATCAGAGCAGACTGGGCTCTGATTTCAGACAGAGGGTGAAAAGAGGTGCTGCAGCACAGGCAGTATGAGAAAAATAAAGAGCTTTTTGAACATTAAAGCATGGAGACATGTCCCAGTAGAGACACTACATACTAATATGAACCTGAAAATGAGCCAATTCAAATATTATATATACTCAAACCAAAGAAAATAAACATACAGATTAATATGAAGTCGATTGAACGAAATCTGTAGAATGAGTTTGTTAACGCACGCTGCAATCAATTAACAGCATTTTACTGTAGCCAATAGGTGGTTCGTTCATTAAACAGTAGGTGTCCCTTGGGATGGACCCCTGTTATTATTGGGAAATGTGGGTCAGTTGGACAAAGGATATATTTGTGTAAAGGCAGCAGACACAGATAGGGACACAACAGTGTTGGTGAGATGGAGTTCCGATCTTACAAAAAGATACACAAATAAAATAAAAAGACAACAAAAACAGCCAAGAGGATACCGTCAATGTTTCAGATCACTAGGTTAACACCCCCTACATCAAACAATCCAAACACAGGACAGGCCGAGCACATTTATTATTCCATACCACTTGTCCTTCGAGCTGATTGTCCTGATGTTGGCCTTTTGATTGTTTGTGGCAATAGTTTTTTCCAAAATAAATCGTTTTTGTAATACATTTTTATACACCATGAATTCAGATCACTTCTTAAAACAAGTACTTTACCCAGGAGAATAATTGTATTTATAATCTGTGGACTATCTTCATTCTGAAGCCCAATTAAAATGTTGAAAGGTGTAAATGTAAAATTAAAGTTGTTTTTTTAATCTTGGACCACATACTTGCAACATAAAGACAGTGGAAAAACTAATGCATCTTGTTCATCACAGAATCTACATAATGGTGATTTTTCAATGGTACAAATGTAAAGTTGTATTTTAAGTAATGGTAATCTTGGAAAATATCTTCAGTTGGAGGATTCTTTGATAGGAATATATTTTTGTTTTGTAAATTGTTCTTGAATTTTTTTTCTCCAAGGTATCAAAATAGAAGAACGCAAAAATTAAAACACTGTAAGTTAGCTAAGACCCCATTTACATGCATACGAAACGCAAACGAACCGAATACGATATCAAAAAAGTATTCCGTTCACACGAGAGCGCTGGAGACACTGTAGTACCGTGTAGTACATATGCCGGGCCTGTAAGTGGCGCTGTACTTTCGCCACAAAATACACCAAAAGCAGCGAAGAAGCCCCCCGAGCATGGTTGCCCTTCTGTTTATGCCCCGCGGTGGATTTAGCAACATGTAGTTCATGTAATTCTCCATGTCCACTTGTTGCTGATGGTTGTGGTAAAGGAGCTGTAGATTTTGCACTAACATCTGTTGCATAGTCAGTTGCAGTAGCAGTAGCTACTGACCATGCTACAGCAGTGAGCAGCAGAGGTGGGGAGAGGTGAGGCTATGGCTTCATCGTTATCAGGAAATGATCGTATAGGGCAGGGGTATTAAACAAAAGTTCAAAGAAGTCCAGTTAGAGAAAATCTCCCCATGCAAAGGTCCGGAACATCAAAATGTCTAACTTGCTTTATGAATTAGTGTGATATATATTGAAGTAGCCTGTAGCTTTATCAACGTCTGCATGTAATCAACAACTGACTGCCAATCAAATAAAGAAAGTACAATTCATAAACAACAATATGTATTGTCTATTAAAATTGAACTATACAATTATACAATAAATACTGTGGATATGTGTAATGTTCCTCTCTGGCTGCATTTAAAAATAAAATAGAGAAAATAAATAAAATAGCTTTTGAAAATATGTGCATCTTAAAAGTGCTTAATTTTAGATAAATAAAATAAAGTGCAGCAGAAGCTTGAGTTTCCCTTTTTCTTTGTTAACCGTTTCACATCATGACTTAACCGTTTCAGCCGATTATAGAACAATATCAGTCTTTACACAGCATAACAATTGAACAGTTTTAAAGTTTCTCTTTCTTTCCCTCTTATATTGCAGTCCCTCATTTACTTTTTTTGTATTCAGTGCGAGAATTGAGCTTGAGCTTGTCCTGGCAGGAGTTTAAATCTGGGCTAAAATGGTGTCAGGGCCATTCTCATACACACATGCAGGTGCTCATTGGTTAGCCTCGGTTAGCCTGTCCTGGAACGATATTTAGTTTGAATTTTGATCCTGGTGGACTGATCATATCGGGCTCTGAGACTGCTTATTTTTTGTGACCTCAGTTCTGACTTGAGAGGGAATGTTTGGTCAAACACTTTGTGTTTTGTCTCATAGTGGCGTTTCGGCACTTTTAATGAGCGCCACGGTCTCTGAACATTTGTCTCTCTCTGTCTGCCGCTAACACGCCTGTTCACTTCGCCTCTCTGCTTCTCTCCCTGTATCGCTAATTATTCTCTTCACTCACTTTACTCTCCGCTTCTCTCTGCCGCGCTCTCATCTCTTCTTCTGTGGTTCTCTCCCTGTATCGCACACTCGTTTCTTTCGCCCCCTGTCGGCGGCGGTTAAAATAGAATCGCCCCGTCAAAATTGAAATCCCCTATTAATGTATTGATTATAGGTCCGGGTCCGTATAGGTCGGCGTCTGGGTCCGGATCCGGACCGCGGTACGCCTGTTGCCGACCCCTGGTATAGGGCTTAGACACTGAGCTGTTTGTCCCCCCAGAGCGTTCTGTTTGCAGATCTATCCTTGGGACCCGTTATCGTTTGCGGGGTCCGTTTCCGCGTTTCCGTTACGGCCTCGTGTGAACGAACGGGCTATACGAAAGAGAAAAGTAGCGGATAGAACCGTTTGCGTTCTCGTGTGAACAGAGCATAAATCTCTCCTGGCATGAGGCCTCTGTTTGGTGGCTAAGCCAATCGTAACACAGACATTTCGACACAGGAGTACCTCAGCCAATCAGGAGATTGGGGGCTATACTGCACGGCAGGGGACAGTGAAGGGGGAACTAAAATAAGTTCTGTTTTGTTAGGTATTTTATATTGTGTGTAGTGAATCTGATTTAAAAAAGAGACATAACAGTGTCTCAGGTTACATTGTACTTAGTGTGTTTGCTTAAATCAATGAAAGAATGATGTCTAACACATACAATATCAGCATTTTCTTCATGCCAATCATCACTGAAGCACTGATGCCTTTATGGAGAAGATGGTGAGAGGAATATGAGTCGAGAGAAAGAGCTTCTGTCCGTCAGAGAGGTGGGTTAGAGTGGGGGCTAGATAACAACAGGATTTGTTTTAAATACATATCATTTATATTTATAATAATTTATTAAATTAATAAAATCACCGGTGTGCCCTTTTATGCATTTGAGACCCTTCCCCTCTGAACGTGTCTGCTCAAAGAATAAACTGCAAAATGAGCTTTATTACCAGAATAAATAAATGACAAAACTGTTTAGGAATTTTATACTATGCCATTATTATTTATCATTTTTTTGTAACTCTAAGACTGTTCTTGCCTATCAAAGATAGGAAGTATCAACAAATGCCCAGTTGGTTAATGAATTGCATAGTTGTTGAATTGAATGGAAAAGTGAACTTTCTTTAATAAAGTTTCAACTTGACAGCCCTCTGGTTTCTTTTTTGGACTGTACAACTTTCAAGTTGTTTTAAGGACCTGTGAAATGTTTGTTTTTGGATTTGCCCTTAAGGTCTTCGGTATTGAACTAGATCTTTTTATTATATCGCGGGGATGTGGGACTACTTATTATGGCAATTGAGCCATAGATTCTTAATTCACATGTTCTTCTTTTATTGTGAAAATCCCAAACCAGCAGACATTGGTCAGTATAGCTGTGACCTATGACCTCACCATGTAAAACATAGGTGTGAAAACTTAATTTAAAAACAGCAGCGGCCTTCTTTTCTCTCTGTCTTAGCTCTTCACCCTGCTCCTTGCCTCCTTGGCGTATTGGCCATAGCCCCACTGGTCCCATCTTTTAACCTCACAGACACGAGAACTTGCTTGAGAGCCATTCAGTAACTTGCACTGCTAACCACCACAACGAGTCAGCCACAAATGGCTAACTTCCAAAGAACAGCAACGAGTTAGCAACAAGCTCACAGCATTCTAGGAAAACAACGACGCAACCGAGTCCTCTGTCCTGCGCGCGTCTATCGATTTTCCAACCTAGTTTAGATCCCACTTCCGCATTACGCAAGCATCGACGCGGCGTTACGTCACAGCATCAACCTGGCGTTACATCCCTATGGTTACATCACTGCCTCACGCGGCACACCCACGAAATCTGAATCTGACAAGCGAAATACCGTCCTTTTAAACGCCGCATAATATACAATATACAATATAATAGTGCTTCTTTGTCAATATGACTGACGACCACACTTATGCAGTGCTGAGGTAATGTTAATTCATCATTTAATACCTCCTGCAGTTGATGCAAACAGGTAAGTGGATCATGCAGTCAATTTGGGATTGTATCCTGGGACTTCAGCATTCAGCAGTCCCCTGTTCCTACCTCACCCCTCCCACTGTCCCAGCCTTCACCTGGTGAGACATATACACCAATTAAAAGGCACAGTCAACCCTTATTCAGAGTGCCTGATCAATGTATATATTTTTTTACAGTGCAGATTTTGGCGTTTTTGGGACCATCGCACATGTGTGTAAGTAACAAGTATGCTGTATAATCTGCAACAACTGTCAGGTGGTGTTATTGATTATCTTTGCAAAAGAGCCCCCACCAATATTGATTTTGAAAAATACCTTTTAATTGAAATATGGGAGCAAAAACAAAAGGGTAGTATGAGTATATGTGAGTGTGTGTATAAATGAATGAATACATCTGTGTGTATAAATGAATAAATACATGTGTGAGTACATATAAGTGTGTGTTTATATATATATATATATATATATATATATATATATGTGTTTATGAATGAATAAATGTGTGTATATATATAAAATAGTATCATTAAATAATGCTGTCAGATAAATGAACTACATAGTAATAGTCAATATATTCAATATTCTGCACTTACACCAGCTGATAAGATATTTAAAACGTCTTTTATTTGTCCTGAAAACGACATTTGAGGATACACACAGGCTATTTATAAATGATAAAACACCAGTAATACAATCTCAGGACTCTTCGATAGGGCTTTGATTACAGGATCGTTTACTTTCAGTCAACAAATCCTTTGGAAAGACAAAAAACAACTATTCAATATCCTGCTTTAACGCGACCGCTATAACTGCCGAAGATGAAGTCTATGACGCTATCGCGTAGAGCTACGTCGATCCTTGCGTAATGCGGAAGTGGGCGTGGTTAAATCTAAAATGGGTTGGAAAAACGATAGACGCGTCATGCGCACAGCGTACGGACCTGAACACCAAAGACAGGTCCGTACAATCGACAACGCGCTGCAACCATTAGTACAGCACACTCGCCTTTCTTCAGCTAATCAGCAAAGTAGCAGCTGCTTTGTACATGTGCTGTTTGAGCGTATTGTTAACATGTGGTTAATTCCAGTTTATGTTCATTTTGTGAAACGCAGACTCGAATACAAACTAACCATCATTTAACCTGGAACCATTACCATACACGTTGTAATCACACATTGTGAATTTGCCTTTTGAACGCAACAACACATACATGGATGAAGACTGAAAGTTCTTTGTTCTTTTTATTAAATGCTTTTTGAATTTATATGCTGGTTAAATGTTTAATGTCGCAAAAGCGTGAGTTCTGCCAACCTCTTATAGTTAGGAATTACCACACCCTTCAACCAATTCTTACTATAATTAATAATTATATTAAACATCATAATTATTATTTTGATATTATGAAAAAAAAATATGATAGCCATTGCACCCATACTAAACTTTAGAGCCAGTGTTTTTCTAGCCTATATACGGTTTTGTGAATATTAATAGTTGTATTAATATTGATTACAATTAGTAATTGTGTGGTTTCACCAGTCACACACATAACAATAATAATACCAATAGGTATGCCGAATAATAGACTCTGCATTCAAAACAATGATTTAATATAAAAAGCAAACAATCATTTGTTATACCTCAGGGGGGGGTGAAAAAATATAAAAATCACAATTAAGTAAAACGTTTTTTTTTCCTGCTGATATAGACTCTTTGGCTCTGCGAAAAGAAAAAAAAGTATTTGACCCCCCAGCACACCCACTTCACACTATTACACGCATCCCACCCGCCCCGACCCCCCCGGTCTTTCCACCAGCTGCCGGTGTCTGACAGGCCGATGATGACTGTTTTTTCCCCTCCTTGTTTTAAAGTATGTTGGAGCAGATGGCCTGGAGAAGCAGAGTGGGGGAATGTGTTGGAGAGACTGCTGGGGAATGTGCCAAGTGTGTGTGTGTGTGTATGTGTGTGTGTGTGTGTGTGTGTGTGTGTGTGTGTGTGTGTGTGTGTGTGTGTGTGTGTGTGTGTGTGTGTGTGTGTGTGTGTGTGTGTGTGTGTGTGTGTGTGTGTGTGTGTGTGTGTGTGTGTGTGTGTGTGTGTGTGTGTGTGTGTGTGTGTGTGTGTGTGTGTGTGTGTGTGTGTGTGTGTGTGTGTGTGTGTGTGTGTGTGTGGTTTCTGTTCGCGTGCCTTCTCCCTGCCCTCTGCCCTTCATGGCGCCAGCTCTACTTCCCCTCCACTCTAAACATCTGGTGTCTGGAACTTTTAGAACTCATACATGCATAAATGTGCTTCCACACACATACACACACAAAGCAGAGAGAAACTGCCCACAAGGAAGAGAAAAGCTCTCAGCTACTTTGAATCTAAAAGAGCAACAAGAGTGCATTAGTCCACAAACATAAAATAAAAAGGGCAAGCTGCAGAATGTTAGACCGAGAATTAGGCTTAACTTTCATTTTATCAACAACTCCAAGTATAAAACATTTCCTTTCACAACCCATAGCAATTATAAAGTACATTTTATATATAGCATGGCTCAGAGAAAGTGTGTTCCACACAAACTTGAAATTGATTATCAATGGATAATAAGGCAGGGGGGGGGGGGTCCTTAAGAGTTTTTAAGGATTCTCAAATGAAAGCATAAATGAGGCTTGCTATTACTTTCACTATGATGGCTCACTAATGATGACTCACTAATTCATGTACATACAACAACAAACCCCCCCAGTGTCAGTAGCCTCTGAACGTCTATCCACCACGGCCTGCACTGAATGACAAGCAGGAAATGTGTTGTCCCTGTGTCTACTTAAAATAAATTCAAACACCATGAAACCATGCCATCTGATCAACAACAAAGACCTGGAGGACATTATACAACATCTGAAATCCTCCTCATGCTGCCTTGATATTATACCAACAGGCTTTTTCAAAAAGGTTTTTCATTGCATGGCCTCAGATCTACTTCATATAGCAAACAAGTCTCTTCACTCAGGTGTATTTCCACAGGCCCTAAAAACTGCAGTCATTAAACCGCACTTAAAAAAGTACAATCTAGATGCTTCAGTAATGAACAATTACAGGCCCATATCAAACCTTCGATTTCTAAAATCATTGAAAAAACTGGGTGGGACTTTCTGACTTTCTTTAAAAGTTCTAAATTGGTTTGAATCCTACTTAAAGGACAGAAAAAATGTTGTTTCTACACATCTGAGGATGACACATTTACATAACCATTTCACCAGGAGACTGGATGTTACAATTCAAACACTGAGTAAATGCATTGAACAAATCAATGACTGGATGTGTCAGAACTTTTTCTTCAATTAAACAAAGATAAAACAGAGGTAATTGTTGTTGGAACAACGGCGGTCCGGATAAAAGTTAGCGCTGAGCTTCAGTCTGCAATGTTCAAAACAACAGAAAACGGCAGAAATCTAGGTGTAGTCATAGTTTCCGAAATAAATTTCAACAGTCACATTAAGACAATTACTAAGTCAGCCTACTATCACCTAAAGAATATATCTAGGATTAAAAAACTAATGTCAAAGCAGGAATTGGAAAAAATTGTCCATGCTTTTATCTTCAGTAGACTGGACTACTGTAATGTTGTCTTCACAGGTCTCACTAAAAAATATATTAGAAAGCTGCAGCTGATTCAGAACGCTGCTGCTCGAGTCCTCACTAACACTAAGAAAGTGTATCAGTCCAGTTCTGAATTATTTACACTGGTTCCTCATTAACACTAAGAAAGTGGACCAGTCCAGTTCTGAAGTCTTTACACTGGTTCCTCATTAACACTATGAAAGTGGATCAGTCCAGTTCTGAAGTCTTTACACTGGTTCCTCACTAACACTAAGAAAGTGGATCATTCCAGTTCTGAAGTCTTTACACTGGTTCCTCACTAACACTAAGAAAGTGGATTAGTCCAGTTCGGAATTCTTTATACTGGTTCCTCACTAACACTAAGAAAGTGGATCAGTCCAGTTCTGAAGTCTTTACACTGGTTCCTCACTAACACTAAGAAAACGGATCAGTCCAGTTCTGAAGTCTTTACACTGGTTCCTCACTAACACTAAGAAAGTGGATCAGTCCAGTTCTGAAGTCTTTACACTGGTTCCTCTCTAACACTAAGAAAGTGGATCAGTCCAGTTCTGAAGTCTTTACACTGGTTCCTCACTAACACTAAGAAAGTGGATTAGTCCAGTTCGGAAGTCTTTACACTGGCTTCCTGTCTGTCAAAGAACTGGTTTCCAAATACTGCTGCTGGTTTATAAAGCATTGAATGGTTTTGGCCAAAAATACATTTCTGACCTCCTGCTAAATTATGAACCATCCAAAACTATCAGGTCTTCTGGGACTGATCTGCTTTTGGTCCAGAACCAAACATGGAGAAGCAGCGTTCAGTTATTATGCTCCAAATATCCATATTATTGACTATATTAAATAACTTTTATTGATAGAAGTTTCAGCAAATTAAAAGAGAACATAGGGAGGCTTCTTACGATATTCTTATCAAATATAAAGCAGAAAAAAACATGTCCTTTATAGGTTTCTTCCTGTAGCAGTCGCCCCAGCCACGATTGAGAAGCAGAGAATTAATGTTATATAGAGAAGGCAGCCTCACCTTCCTCTTCTTGCTCCTCCCCTCGGCTTGCAGGGTCCTGGTGCACTGCTCCACACACTGAGAGAAGCTGACACTGTCGCAGTCTGAACTGTAGTCCAGCTCCGCCAACTGAGCCAGAGACAGGATGTAGTTGCAGGCTATACGTAAAATTGCCAGCTTGGATAGCTTCTGCCCATAAGAGTAACATGGCACCTGGAGAGAGTAGGAAATTAAGGAGATTGGCAAATATAAACATATAGCCCACATACAGAACATATTCATAGACAAAAGCAACTGAAACAATGGGATATACTTTAAACAGCACACAAAAAAAACAATACCCAGCACAGCGAAAAGGTTTTTCAGTTAATTCAACCCTTGGAACAACTAAAGGCCTGAGCCAGAAGTTCTTTATTCACACTTTGAATAGGTAAGTTAGAGATTTACTGTGAAGCCAGGCTGTTCAGGACGTAGACAAATTATTAAACCAGTCAATGCAGAGGTGAAGAAAAGTGAAATGTCACCAAATTTTGTCCTTTCTTGCAACCATCATAGTCCCAACTTTTTTTATTTTTTTATTATGTCTCAACACCTTACATTATACCATAGTGAAGGGACGAGTACGCAGAAACCCTGCTTCATTGTCAATTTAGGTTCACCTGTATAAATTAAATCTTAACAAGTATGATGATATTTCTGAAATTGTTAATATTACAGCTGACTGCTTTATTTGATTCCAGTTGGGGACGTTTTCTAATATGTATAATTTAACTGCCCGTTTTTGAGCTCTGAAATTACTTTTATTTCCACAGATGATGTGATTTACAAACATTGCTTTCATTTATAAAAACAAAGTAGCATGTAATGGCGCATTTCCACTGCAGCGCGTAGCACGGTTTAAGCGTGCCATGCCAAACCCGGCCCGTTTTTTGTTGCGTTTCCACTAGGGGTAGGTCCGGCTAACGGGTAATGTTTCACAGTTTTCTGGCACTCCAAAATCCAGGTTCCTTCCGGGCCAACAACCAGGCTGAATATGCTAAACTAGAGAGAGAATCGCTGGCAAGGGGGCTACAACTACAACAAAATGAACATATTTTACCGTGATTTAATTGTAATACACGTTTCATACTGATACCGGTTAGTAAAAACCATGAATTAATGCTTTGACAAGTCTGCAGACAGACGGCAGGCGAAAGATCTTTTAAAATGCGTGTTTTCTGAATGGAGATCGGCTAAGCTAACGCAGTATATGCTCCGACCGTCCACACTCACAACAACGGCCTATACAGACATAAATAAACCAGCGACTGTATTCGCCATGACAAGACAGTCTGTGGTTTGTACTTGTTTAACTTTTGTCTAGTTTCTGAGCAGATATGAGGAGCTGTGAGCTCGGAGTGCTAACAGCTAACGGCTGATGTTGGTGGAATCATTTGGAACAAGCAAAGGAATATCCCAGGGATGACATGCAAACTCTGCAGGGAAATATTTGCCCTCCACATCCACATCTTCAGAGCTCATCTTCTCAGAGGCCGGATTCATTTGTGAGCGAGACACAGAACACACTTCTGCCTCTCAAGGTGTGTCCCTCTCTCTTATAATATGGGGAGACTGGGATCAGAAGGACAAAGCAGCAGTTAGTGACAGTGAGTCAGGCAGTAACCTAGCCTAATATATAGTATATATATATATATATATGGTATGTATATATATAGTATGTATACTAGGGAGTGTTTCTGTTATAGCATGGTGGAAAAATATGTTTGCTCTTTTCACACATACATTACTGTTTGAATCTAATCTGAATGGAGTCTCTCTTTAGCTCTGGTCCATACTGCTGGGCGAGCCTGATGTTGGCCTGTTGTAGGAATATTATCCAGTGAACTATTAATTATACAGTACAGTGAACATGTGTTCAGGAAAACTGTGCTTCATTTCAGTTACAGACTCGGATAGTGACATATTTTCTTGACTTATTTCCTGCAGAGTAGAGCGAGCATCTGCTTATTGAAGCCACCTTTAAAATATGTGTATTTAGTTCTGTGCAATGTTTGAGCGTTTTGTTTAAGCTTTTACATATATTGTTGTTTGTGTGTTTTAGTGTGGCCTGAGAGTCTGACCTGCTTTCTCAGGGCCTCGAACGCAGCACTGATGGTGTGGACGCGCGTCCTCTCTCGGGCGTTGGCTAGAAGCCTCCTGGTCTGCTGGACGGCTTTGACCTCATGGTGACCCCCAACATGTTTCCTGGGAGAATCCTGAAAGCACAAGGATATTTGTTTTTCTGAATCAAATGACGAAACAACAGCACAATATAATTGAAATGACCTTTAGAACAGAGATGTTCACCCACAATTCCCTCATAGGGTTAACTTGATGACACACATGTCACAAACAGTGATCTCCACCATTTCTAAGCTCAGTTATTAGTTGTTCTATATTAGAACAGCAACAATGAATAAGGTTGATACTAAAGTTCATAAGAGTGCCCTAGAACCAGGATTTTTAGACCTACAGATTCTCAAGTAAATATTGATATGCAAGTCTATACGTTTTCAATCTTATTGGGTGCTAGATTTTCTCTTCTCTAAGGTTGTACTGAGACCACTATTTTACATTTTCATATGCAGTTTACCAGTAATTGAATAAAGAACATAACGCGAGGTGTATAAATTGCATTTTACGACCGAGAACAATGCTTCTCTTACTCCAATCTTTTTGAGGATGGGAACTACTTAACTACATGCTTTTTAAAACATAACACTCATATTAACAACATTTCCACGCCACCACTGAAAAGCTAAAGGCCCAATAACGTTACATTAATTCCAAATGTTGCTAACACAGTCATTGCTATCTTTAGCACCACTAAACACACACTTAACTGTACCAACAGCAGTTAAGGTCAAGGAGAAAAAAAGCTGTTATTTTCATTGTAGAAACTCACTAATATATTTAGCAGACAGACCAATCATAATGTTAACAGACAACCCCCTTCTACCTCTAATGCAAAAGCAGCCAATGTTTACATTGGCCGCTTTTGTCCTTAGGTGAAACTTGAACAACTCAATGTCTGCTCATTTTCAGGTTATATCAGTATTTAGTGTCTCTACTTGGACATGCTTTAATGTTCAAAAAGCTTTTTATTTGTCTCATACTGCCTGTGCTGCAGAACCTCTTTTTACCCTCTGTCTGAAACCAGAGCCCAGTCTGTTCTGATTGGTTAGCTGATTGGCTCTGTTGTGATTGGTCAACCGCCGTCACCGTCCAGCCCCTTAGCCTAGGGCTATTCAATTGGCGGCCCGCGGGCCAAATCCGGCCCCCGGGTGATATTTACTGGCCCTTTGAGTATAATGTAAAAAAGTAATCATCAAATACATTTTCTTTTTTTTTTAAGATTTTTTTTGGGGCCAGGGTGCCTTTATTCTTTTATTTATTAGAGAGGGTGTTAATTTGAGAGATAGAGGGGATGACATTGCCTGAAAACTTCGGCGGGCTCGGGTTTCGAACCCACCTACTAGCTACTGTAGTGACAACTCCTGTCATTTATTGCATCTCTGCGTGAATGATTAGATAATTTCACCTAAATTAAATCAAATGAGATGATGTTGATGGTTAAATTAGCTTCACATGTAGGGCTACCGAGTTCTGAACTTGCCATTTGGATCTATAAAGGCCTTGGGGCTATGTTGTTTGATAAAATTAAAGACAATATATGTACTCCACTATGCTGTTGTAGTATTTACTGTATCTGAAGCTCTTAATATGATTGCTCATATTTCAAGCCATCTTTTTCCCGGCCCCTTGCTTTGGGTAATTTTCATCAACCGGCCCCCATTCCAAACTAATTGAATAGCCCTGCCTTAGCCTATCACATACAATGTGTTGGAGGGCTAGCCAATAGAAGCGTGATTATTACAAAGTGATGTCACTATGGTATGGAAGTAAACAAAGGAGTCCAATAGAGGCGTTTCAGGAAGGCGGGATTGTTAGAGAAACTCCCTCTGGAGGGGACACAGGGATTTTAGCCTTAGCAGACCATTTACATGCACAAAAACCTATATTATTACACACACAGGAAAGGGAAAACCCCTAAAAGGATAATAGAGCTCTGTTAATAAATGAAGATTTAATTAAGTATCCATTTTCAATATTATTGCTCATTGACTGACAGATTATTGATTTATTAATAATTTAAGCTATTATTTGTATTAATAATAGCTATTCCTCCAAGGCTATATTTTTCAGAGCATATTTGAATTTCTCATGAATCCCAAATATTTACCATAGGTGAGTGGAGCTGGGTCTCCATAGACAGAGCCTGAGCTGACAGGCAGGGCTCCAGAGAGACGGCCTGGTGGCTGGGGGGGGGGCTGCTGCTGGTCGATGTAGATTGAAGGAAAGCGGGGCGAAGGCCCAGTTTGAGTCTGTTGGACAGAGGCTGGGATATGGATGTGGGCCATTGGGAGATCTCAGAGTGAGAGTAACTGGTAACAGGTAACTGCGACAGTTTGGAAGTGATGGCAGGCACATTAGTTCCAATTCTCATGTCTATGGCACCCCCCTGGGCTGGAGACATTTCGCTCTCTGGTAGTTCTGACAGAAGGGCTGTAGAACCGGCCATCCCTTCTTGTGATAGGATCAGCTGTCTCCTTAATGGTGCCAACCTGCTGAAGTGACATGCCTCAGGCAGGGTGTCATCCACTGAGTCCACATCCAACATGTTGGCTGCTTGGGTTTTCATCCTGTCGGACTCGGGGCCACTATAAAGCTTTTTAGGCTCCTGAGACTTTCTTTTGAACTTCTTGTTACTGCCAGGCACCGACATTAGTACTTCGTCTTTGTTAATGGATCTATTCCAGGTATTATTCAGCGAATGAGGGTTCTTCATTTCCCAACAATTAGTGTAACCAACAAGCCAGTGGAGTGAACAACATTGCTTCTTTACTTTAAAAAAAAGTCAGATGGGAATTTTCCCATGTATTTCAGGCACAACTGTTGGTCTCAGTCTATGTGAAAGTTACCAATTCATAATATACATAACCTGTACGAGTTTTTGTTTAAAATAATATTTCAATGCTGCAACAACAAAACCCTCCTAAAGAAAACTTCAGCTGCCAACAGTGCAACACATTTCTTCAACTGAGTGCTCTGACAGGGGCTGCACAGCCGGAGAGTTACTCAAACTTCACAAGCAGATTTTCTGTGGCTCCACTCTGTCTGCATAGCAGCATCTGAATAATCCGCACATACACACATAATACACAAAGCTGTGTAACATCTGCTACTCCGCACCAGTCGTCCCTCTGGATCGAGGCTTGCAGGGAGCTTTCCTCAGCTGTAAAAGTTCCTCTCTGTGAGAGCACCTTAGAGCTGGGTGTGCAGAGGAGCTGTCTGAGAGTGGCTCCAGTCAGTCTGCATAGCTCGGATCACACACAGAGCAGTGTGCAGTGGCTGGCAGCTCTGGAGCTAAATGATCATTCCAATTACAGTCACACTCACAACATATGGTATGTTGAACAGCTCTGAAGCTCCTCTCGCAGGCACTGCTTTGAACACACGTTTTCCATGCAACTGGGGGGGAATCCTATTGGATTAGTTCCAGAATTGATCTCAAAAGTCATGAGCTGTCATGAGGGACAGCATAGGCTCCCGGCCGACAGAGTGATATGGCGAGTTTATGAACTCTATCAAACTGAGGCCAGAAACAGAGAAAGTTGTCTAACCTCTACTTTTCCAAGATGATAACATCCCCTACATGCCGCCCCAGGACAGAAACATCACTGTGCGAGGCTGAGGGTCCTTCCTGAAGAAAGATCCAATATCGCGCCTTGGTGTGTACAACGTGAACACCAGGACCTGTGTCACTCAGCCCGTCCCTCCGCGGGTCCACCGGCCTCCGGGGTCTCGGTCTCCGGGTATAATCACAGTGAATGTGTCCACTAGCTGTCTCTGGTCCTCTCCGTAACGTCCTGCCTGTCTGCAACACAGCAGCGTGTGTAGCCGCCGTTAGAGGAGCAGAGCACAGAACAGAAGGGGGGGGGGGGCTCAACTCTGCTGGCGTCTGACTGGCTGGAGCTGTCTCGAGCCCAAAACACAAAACACACAACGACACACACACACACACACACACACACACACACACACACACACACACACACACACACACACACACACACACACACACACACACACACACACACACACACACACACACACACACACACACACACACACACACACACACACACACACACACACACAGCAAGTGGGAGACAGGGAGAGCAGGGCCGGTTAACCAATTTGCTGCCTATAGGCAATATTTTAGCTGGCGCCCCCCCCCCCCCCCCCCCCCCCCCTGCCAGAAAATCGTACAGTAGAAAAGATAAAAGTATCCAAGGAATACACAATAGAATAGACAAAATGGTAATGGAAATATACATCAAAAAGGCTTCAAATGTATTCAGTATTGTATGAACATGTTTTCATTGGGGTGTGGACGCCACATCCTCTAGGGGGGGTCCGGGGGTATGCTTCAAAATGTTTGAACATTTTAAAGTAAAATGCTAAAATCTGGTGCACTTTGAGCAGACTATTAGACTACTAGAGACTAGATTTAGGGCAGGGGTGGGGAACCTTTTTCCTCTCAAGGGCCATTTCAATTTTTTCAACATCCTCCGAGGGCTGTACAAATTATTGACCTCTGCTTAAAAATACTAAAATCACAGCCCATTCATTTGGCCTTTCTTTCATGCTGTGCAAAGAAAAAGCAACCTCTTAATCCAGATATCTCACCATGACTCACGTATGCACGTGCACGGTTGTGGCATGACCACCAAAACAGAAAGATATGGACACAAGATGTGTGCAAATGTATTTAGTTTCCTATCCATGTGAACATGATTTAAGAGGGGGGGGGGGACCTAACCTCCTCTATGGGGGTCTTGGGGGCATGCTCCCCCGGGAAGATTTTTTTTTAAATTTTGAAGTTAAAAGCATCAATCTGGTGCACTTTGAGCAAAATGAAGAGACCTATGGAAACGGATCTCAACACCCATTTGAAACAGAACTGTAAACAGATTTTCTTTTTCTTTATGGATATTTTACAAATCATCATTTTACAAACAACTTTTTTTTTACTTTCACATAGTATTTTATACCTGTTTACTTTATTCTCTTATTTTTTTTATAACTATAATGATCATATAAAGATGTGCCTTTATTTCACTGGTTGTAGAAAAAGCTTCTTATAGTCGTTAGCATAGCTAGCAAACCAGATGCTAATAACAACAAAGTTATTGACTGTATGAACAGTATGACAGATGAGCAGATCGCCACTGGGCTTTCAACTAAAGACACAGCCACGCAAAAAACTGCGGCATGTGTACAGCTCCTTATGGGTACTGCAATTTGCCGAGCGACGTTCTGGTGCTCTCTGGCAGAACTGCACCCCTGTCAGACGAGACATATACCACGTGCTGACACGTCACGGCCCGTCTACACTACAGGCATCGAAAAATGCTTTCAACGCTTCGCCCATTCACTTGAATGGGGTGACCTAGAAGATTTGTAATCTTCGCCGAACTGTATTTTGATTGGCCAGCAAGCGCTGGCCAATCAAACCGCGTGCAAGCTGGGAGAGCCAGACCGCAGTTCATATCCTCATATTCCAAACGAGATATTACGGTAGCAAATCACCCGGTTCTTTACGACCAGAACTATTTACCGGGATACAAACCGGAGGAACCAGGCATGGAGGGAGGTGGCAGAGACAGTGGGTGAAACTGGTAGGTTTTTCGCCTGTTTGGAGAGTTTATATCCAGTTTACTTCGTTTTAACATTGCTATTGCTTTGTATGTCGGGGGCGGGAGATTCATGTGATTGTTTGTTGGTCGCGTTGCTCGCAAAAAATCGCCAAGCTTCAGACACGCCCAGCTTCAAGAATTTTTGATGCCTGTAGTGTAGACGGGCCGTAGGCTCGTGTTGTGTCCAAGGACCCTGACCTTGGCCAGGAAAAACAGCCACTTGCTTGTTTAATTCTTTTGCGGTCTAGATTTCTTTTATTATTTTATTTTTTGCGTGTGTTTATAAATTACCTCGAGGGCCGTACCAAATGGTCTCGCGGGCCGTATACGGGCCTGAGGTTACCCACCCCTGATCTAGGGGGTACAACTCTAAACACCCATATGAAAAAGATTGGTTTACATTTTAATAACCAAATATGTGGACATAACCAATAACCTACCATAGCCAATAACAAATAAATGTAACTTATTTTTGTTGTTCATTCAATTAGTTAACATTTATTTATGCATATTTTTTTATCTCAAGTTTTAAATGATATTTTTGGTTTACTGTCCTATAGTATACATTGAAATGATTTTAAACCTGTTTATCGCAATAATTATAAAGGAGTGCCTTGGAAATATTTGTTTACACAAATTGCTTTTATCTCTCTCGCTCGCTCCCACGCCCACTTTGGCTGTGAGCTGCGGGCGCCTGATAAGCCAACACCTCCCACTTTCATCACTTACAGCGCCAATCGTACAGGGCAAGTGAAACGTGTAAACAGGGGGGAAAGGTTACTTAATTATGAATATTGTTACATCAAGGCCGAAAATTAGGATGAGCGCAAACGGTCAAAAATGTTTTTTTCCCCTCCCAGAGCTACCAGCTCAGCGCCCCCTGGATCTGGCGCCCTAGGCGACCACCTATGTCGCCTATGCCAAAAACCGGCCCTGAGGGAGAGTCTCGGTCAGTTACAGAAAGGTGTCGGCAGCGCCCCTTGTTGGAGAGACAAAAGCCTTCAAAGTCCCTCATCCATGCTGATCTGACTGATGACATTGTTCCATTTAGCCTACTGCCGCAGAACAATGTGTCAGCCATAAGCGTCATTTATACTGGGGATGCTGGGGACATGTCCCCTCCACTTTTGGAAGGGCCAGTTTCGTCCCCACCACTTTGCATTAGGATCATTTGTTAAAATGATCTGAAGATAGTTTGCACACAGAATTGTACACTTTGAGGTTTATTTGGACAAGAGAACATGTAGAGTCTGGAGGACTGTTCTCACATTCTGTCTGTACTTCTGGTAACCCAAGAGGTGCAGTTTGGACCTGAGACACATTTAATATTAGTGATCATTGAATAGAGAATAGCTTTGCTGCAGCGTAGCTTACTGCACTATTTCTCAAAAAAAGCATTGTAAGCATATGTATGTACAAATGTCTTGTTTGCGGGCCCTTAATGCAGTAGTGGTTTTTCAAATCTGAAAGTGTCCCCACCACTTTTTCTTACCAAGTGACGCCCAAGGCAAGCTGTAGGTCTAATGTTAAGTTTCTTCCGAAAATATTTAAAGCAATACAAAACTTCCCAAAACAAATCCAGTTACACTGAACAAAAATATAAATGCAACACTTTTGTTTTTGCTCCCATTTTCATGAGATGAACTCAAAGATCTAAAACATTTTCTAAAAATAACCATTTCTCTGTGATAGTGAGCACTTCTCCTTTGCCGAGATAATCCATCCCACCTCACAGGTGTGGTATATCAAGATGCTGATTAGACAGCATGATTATTGCACAGGTGTGCCAGGCTGGCCACAATAAAAGGCCACTCTGAAACGTGCAGTTTTGCTTTATTGGGGGGGTCTGGGGGGGGTCCGAAAACCCTAGGGTTAAACCCTAACCATAACCCTAACATGTCACCCATTGAGCATGTTTGGGAAGCTCTGGATCGACGTATACGACAGCGTGTTCCAGTTCCTGCCAATATCCAGCAACTTCGCACAGCCATTGAAGAGGAGTGGACCAACATTCCACAGTCCACAATCAACAACCTGATCAACTCTATGCGAAGTAGATGTTGCACTGCGTGAGGCAAATGGTGGTCACACCAGATACTGACTGGTTTTCGGACCCCCCCAGACCCCCAATAAAGCAAAACTGCACGTTTCAGAGTGGCCTTTTATTGTGGCCAGCCTAAGGCACACCTGTGCAATAATCATGCTGTCTAATCAGCATCTTGATATGCCACACCTGTGAGGTGGGATGGATTATCTCGGCAAAGGAGAAGTGCTCACTATCACAGATTTTTTCAGATTTCTGAACAATATTTGAGAGAAATGGTTATTTTGTGTATATAGAAAATGTTTTAGATCTTTGAGTTCATCTCATGAAAAATGGGAGCAAAAACAAAAGTGTTGCATTTATATTTTTGTTCAGTGTATTATTTTTCATGAATGGCGCCAAAAACTTTATAGGTTTACATTTTTGCAAAAGAGAGAAATGAGAACTACTTACCATCATTCAATCAGAGCTTTGTTTCTTCTCCTGAGGCGTTGAGTGGTGAAACTGTTTATGGTATAAGAAGTGAACTTTGGGTTTCTCATGATTGTGTTCTGTGCTGCTGAACGTCAGTTGGGGGGGGGGGGGGGGGGGGGGGGGGCTGACACACTGACAGCTTTTCTCCTGCACAACAGGCCCCCCATGGTGTCAAGGTGTCAGAGCCTGACTGAACCTCACATCCTGGCAGGCATCAATAGATTCATGAAGGGAAAAAACATGTATAAATCCATCCACGCTGAATACTTGTAGTAATGTAGCATCTGAAAGCTGTGATCTCGACAAATTCATTTTTAAAATCTCCAATCAACCTTCTGTATTGTTTAAGGTCAGTCATCATACAGCATTGATTGAATAATACCTCTGTTGTTGGAGCTGCATTAATTGTTTTTTTTGGTAAGCTCTAAACATGTCTGACATATCATACTCTAAAATGGACATGGTAAACACATCAGCAAAAAGAGGCCCATTCCCATAAGATTCAGAGCAACATGCTCATTCCATGGAAGTCCTGTGTGTTCACTTGATACACTCCAATACTCACTATCCTTTTAGCTCTGCTTTGGTCTCCACCAGCTCCTGTAGAACATATATGTATCTGGATCTGCTTTATTCTCCTCTTTAGTCACCAGCTCTCAATGACTCTGCTGTTTGTAGGTTTATTAGAATTCTTCACTGAAACTGCTGCTGGAAACATGGTCGATAAAAGCACTTTAAATTAAAAGCAACAATCTAAAGAGGCTATAATGCTGACTACATGAAATAAGTCCCTAACAGCACTGAGCAGTGTTTGTAGTTGGTTAGTGCTGTAGCAGCCCTCAGACTGCTCTCCTGAGCTTCTCAAAGTCACATGCAGAGGCCTCAGGTGGTTGGTGGAGCCCACTCACGTCTAAAATGTATTATATTAAAAAGTGTCTTTTTTTAAATACATTATTTGTTTCAAAAACATTTCTGGCTGATATGTCCCTGAATTATAATTGTTGTATTCCAAAAATGTGGCCACATGTCCGAGTACTCTGGTGCAGACTTGACATGCAGACCCAATGGAGACAAAATAGTAAAAGGTGCATCAGACTTGCCCTTGTCTTGCTTTGAGTCGGCAGATGCGCCACTGCATAGACTTAACAACTTCTAGAATGTGAAGTGAAACCTTGAGGTTTAATGCAAATCAGGTGGCTATTGGGCTTGAATGTAATTTGGAGATGAGTACGTAAATCTTGGGCACAGTCAGAATACAATGAATGATGACTGTTGTATATTGGTTCCGAGTGATCAAACACAGATTTAGCATTGAATTTGATTGGATGTGATAGGGCAGAATTAAGGCAGAAAATATTAATAGGTGTAGACCAGGAAACTTGTTTAAGCACATTCAAAATAAATACTTATACAGAAATGAAGATTCTGGGGAGTTGCCAGTATGGTGACGTCAATACCTTCAGAAATGTTAAACACATTCATTCAGTCAGTCATAACACAGGATGTAGTTCGTACAATTGTCTTGTGATTCAGTTACTACAAAGTGTGCTTGTTTACTCTGGATAAAGAACCCATGGTGAGTGGGCTGTCATAGTTTCACTGTCTGCTGATAGCAGCCAGTATATTGCCTCCAACATTAGGAGCTGATTTATGGCTTTATGACAACAGGATCCCACCACCTGTCTTTTTAACTTCTCTACTTTCCAACCTGGACTCAGTGTCCCCATGTTTATATGTATTAATGGGGACAACATGTACAATAACAATAACAGTCTGCAATGTAATCGCTCGATAAGTGTCAGACAACATTATAGTAAGAGAAATACAATGTTTAGTTCTACATTTTGCTTCTCTGGTCTGTTTGTTATTGAGTCATGTGACTTGTTGCTAGAAGACACTGGCTGAAAGCTGGTGTCAAGCCAAGGTTATCAGATGTGTTGAAGTACAAAGAGCTTAGCAAAGTGTTGATTTGAAATGTAATGGCAGAATATTTAGACGATTTCCTTAATGCAATTGCAACACAAGATTTCAGAAAAAGACTTCTCCCTTAGACGGTCCTGTTCATGATGTAGTCAGGCTTTTATATTACAATCAGGCCTTTCCGTGGCAGGAGCAAGCATTCTTGGACGTAAATTGAGGTCGCGGAAAAGCCCAAAGCGATTAATTGGAGTTCGTTTAGTGACTGCTGGCTGCAGCACTCTCTCTCGATACTGAACCAATTTCAAAAATATTAGGCCCGTTAGTCATTATGACATGTGAAAAAAAGGTCCAGTTTAAAAATATCTAAGTAAGCCTTCCCATTCCCAACTTTATCAAAAGCAACCTGTTATAATATCAGACACAGTCTCAGTGAGCTCTGAGCCAATGAACAATGAGAGTAGAGAGGACACATGAAGCAGAGCTGGGCCATATGAAGAAAAACAAATATCACCTTATTTTTCACCAAATATTTCAATTTGTTTTTACTGTTGACTATTGGGGGCTTCACAAATGATTTACACAATGACATTTTTGATAAATAATGAGGTTATAATGATTAAGTGGGTAAAGTAAACAGCTGAAATCTCTTTTTAGTTCATAGAATGACATCCATTCACTGCAATAGAGCCTTCAAAAACTAGGAAAACACACTTATATATTACGATATAAGATATTACCATAGCCAAAATGTAAGACAATATCTAGGCTGATCAATTTAACATCGATACGCAGCCCTAACGAAGTAAGACGTATGCATCAGTCCTGCAGGGTGTTTCCCGTGGAGCTTCTGATTGCAGCCCCCTGCAGCTTCTTCTTGTAGCTGGGCCAGCGACACACCGGGCAGCAGTGTCTGCCGGAGGCCAGCCACACCACGATGCACTGCTGGTGGAACACGTGGCCGCAGGGCAGGGCCATCAGCAGCTCCTCACTCACAAAGTTCTCCAGACACACCACGCACTCCAGACACTGCAGGACATCACAGGGCCACACCGACCAATCACAGTGCTGATAGTTGGAGATGTCTTCGGATGTCAGGCTGCCGTCCTCAACCGTCCTGTCAGCTAATGGTGAGCTTCTGTTCCCATGACGACAGCAGAGTGGTGATGCATCAGCACACACACACTCACAGCTACTGCTGGGGTCTGTGTTTGTGTGTACACACAAATGTTTACCGCTGTCCTGACTGCTCAATGAGCTCTCGTGTTTCTTGCAGCTGTTTGGAGATCTGATGGGAACTGCATCCAACTGCTTCATGCTCTCTGTGTCTGAATGTGAACTATCCGTCTCTTCATCCAGCTTTACACCCCCCCCCTCTCCTCTGTCCGGACCAGCAGCTCTGAACCTCCAGGTTGGCAGGGTGTCAATATACTCCATGTTTACTAATGGGCGCAGCCAGAGATCAGGGAAAGCCAAACGCTCTAATAAAAAGTTGGGGTCGACCTCCCAGTCTGAGTAGTCAGATGGGACCTGCTGCAGCGCTGCGATTGGGTGGAGCAGATAGGAAGTGTACCAGTCCCACAGATTGGACAGCCACTCCAGGTTTGTGGTGCTGTCCTCTTGGCTCCTCACGCCACAGCGGCGTTTCTTTTCAAAGTAGTCGACGAGCAGGCCGTGAGCCAGGTAGGTGGACAGGAAGAGGGCTGGGTGGGAGGAGTAGAAGGTCCAGTCAGCTCTCACCAGGCTGGCCAGGGTGGTGGTGTCAGCATACCGGAGCAGCTTCAGACTGTAACCGTACAGAGAGTCCAGGTAGGGCAGCTGGAGGAGAGCCTGAAGGAGGGACCAATCACTGATTAGTGATCAATACTATCAATTCAACTCAAGTTCAGTCAATAGTGAGGCTGGTATAATCCCCTGACCAAAGGAAAAGATAGAACCCACTGAAATCAGGACAACCACTAAGCCATGGTTCATATCAGCAGACACACCTTGTGAATAGCAAAGTCAAATGTTTTTTAGTGATTTTTAAATGTCAAAAGTAGCTCGAACAAGACCTCCAATCTTTTTTTACTGATACCCCTGACTCAAATTGGCTTCTGTTGGAAGCGAGGGGTTCACATACTTTTCCCAAACTACACTGAATGTTTGAATAAACTATTCAATAAGGACAAGAACAAACCAATCAATTGTGTGCTATTAGTTAAAATGGATTGTGTCTGTCTGTAATTGTGACTAAGATGAAGATCAGATCACATTTATTGACCAATTAATGCATAAAACCAGGACATTCCAAAGGGCTCTCATACTTTCTCTTGCCACTGTACATGCTCATTCACAAAAGGATCTTGCCCATGGACACATTAAAGCCCCTCTATCTCCAGAGCAACATAATGTATCAACTGAAGTTAGTTGTTGTTGGGTATGAAGGATTTCCTACCAGAACAGGAAGCCAGGACCCCAGCAGTATAGAGTTGTATGTTCCAAGTGTTCGGATCAGAACTACAAATCTTTTCACGGTTGCTCCCTGTCCATGAAAATGAAAACATGTTAAAAGTGAACTGGACAAAAAATACAGAACTAACTGGACATTTCCTCTCTCTGTCTAACACTCTGTATAAGGTGTCTCATACATTGTGAAATAACTATCCAGAAGATTGAAATACAAAGCAGTAACACAGTGTAGTAAAACTGCATAAACTATATACATGTTGACTAGTGTTAGGTAGTTTCATTTGCAAAGGTGCACCATATTTTCAAACTTGATCATGTCAAATAGAAAGTAGGTCAAGTGGCTCATGTAGCTCTGCACCTGATCTCTCCAGCCAGAGTGGGGGACTAGTCTACAGCATGGGAAGGCAAATGCAGAAGAATGACGCAGAAAAGGCCAAATTTGACAGCTTTTGTTCCGCCTGTAAGTTGCATGCATGCTTTTTTCACTTGCTGTTATGTTCTTTTGGTATTCATAAATACGCTAGTAATCTGTGTCTTTTGGAAAGAGATGGAAAAATGAAGAGGTAAGGTTCCCATAGACCAATGAGCCATTTGTCTAAATTGTACTTAAGTACGTTGCTTGATTAAGTGACCTGTGTAATGAAGGGGTCCATCCAGGCCAGCAGGTTAATCAGGACCAGACTGAGGACAAATAGATCGTTGACCTCCGGCTGGACCCCGCGCAGGAACGTATCCATAGCAGCCAGGGACAGGAACTCCCCGATACTGAAGAGAGGAGGGGAGGAGAGAAGGAAGAGAAGCAAAGGCAAGGCAAGTTGATTTATATAGCACCTTTCAACACAAGGAAATTCAAAGTGCGTTACAACAATGAAAGACATTAAGAAAATGGCATTTAAAAAGTCATTAAAAAGCAAAGATAATAAAATAAACATTAAAAGAAAAAATACATGGATAAAAGTTACAGTGCAGTTTAAGATGTGAATAGTTCAATTAAAAGCAGCGGCAAAAAGAAAAGTCTTCAGCCTGGATTTAAAAGTAGTCAGAGCTGCAGCGGACCTGCAGGTTTCTGGGAGTTTGTTCCAGATATTTGGAGCATAATAACTGAACGCTGCTTTACTATGTTTAGTTCTGACTCTGGGGACAGAAAGCTGACCAGTCCCTGAAGACCTGAGAGATCTGGATGGTTCATCATTTAGCAGGAGGTCAGAAATGTATTTTGGGCCTAAACCATTCAATGCTTTATAAACCAGCAGCAGTATTTTGAAATCAGTTCTTTGACAGACGGGAAGCCAGTGTAAAGACTTCAGAACTGGACTGATCCACTTTCTTAGTGTTAGTGAGGAACCAGTGTAAAGACTTCAGAACTGGACTTACCACTTTCTTAGTGTTAGTGAGGAACCAGTGTAAAGACTTCAGAACTGGACTGATCCACTTTCTTAGTGTTAGTGAGGAACCAGTGTAAAGACTTCAGAACTGGACTGATCCACTTTCTTAGTGTTAGTGAGGAACCCGTGTAAAGACTTCAGAACTGGACTGATCCACGTTCTTAGTGTTAGTGAGGAACCAGTGTAAAGACTTCAGAACTGGACTGATCCACTTTCTTAGTGTTAGTGAGGAACCAGTGTAAAGACTTCAGAACTGGACTGATCCTCTTTCTTAGTGTCAGTGAGGAACCAGTGTAAAGACTTCAGAACTGGACTGATCCACTTTCTTAGTGTTAGTGAGGAACCAGTGTAAAGACTTCAGAACTGGAATGATCCACTTTCTTAGTGTTAGTCAGGAACCAGTGTAAAGACTTCAGAACTGGACTGATCCACTTTCTTAGTGTTAGTGAGGAACCAGTGTAAAGACTTCAGAACTGGACTGATCCACTTTCTTAGTGTTAGTGAGGAACCAGTGTAAAGACTTCAGAACTGGACTGATCCACTTTCTTAGTGTTAGTGAGGAACCAGTGTAAAGACTTCAGAACTGGACTGATCCACTTTCATAGTGTTAGTGAGGAACCAGTGTAAAGACTTCAGAACTGGACTGATCCACTTTCTTAGTGTTAGTGAGGAACCAGTGTAAAGACTTCAGAACTGGACTGATCCACTTTCTTAGTGTTAGTGAGGAACCAGTGTAAAGACTTCAGAACTGGACTGATCCACTTTCATAGTGTTAGTGAGGAACCAGTGTAAAGACTTCAGAACAGGACTGATCCACTTTCATAGTGTTAGTGAGGAACCAGTGTAAAGACTTCAGAACAGGACTGATCCACTTTCATAGTGTTAGTGAGGAGGAGCCAATCTGCCTTGGCTTCAAAAATCATTACCAGACAATTGAAGAAAATATGAAGAAGAGTAAAGAAGAGGTGGAGACAAAGAGCAGAAAAGGAAGGAAGAGGGGTGAAGAAGACAAAAACATACTTTATTAATCTCCAACAGGGAAATTACTTTTTTTAAATGTTGGTGTTTACACACATGTAGGATAGGGGAGGTGTCAGAGTGAAAGGGCAGCCAGCTCGCCGGAGCAGGTGGGGGGCCTTGCTCAAGGGCACCTTGGCAGGGCCCAGGAGGTGAACTGGAACCTCTCCAGCTACCAGTCCACACTCCGTAGAGGAGAAGTTAAGGATAGGAGTGAAGGAGAGGAGGAGTGAAGGGGTGGAGTGAATGAAGGAGGGGAGAAGTGAAGGAGGAGTGAAGGGGGGGGAGTGAAGGAGGAGAGGAGTGAAGGAGAGGAGAAGACAAAAAGAAGAAGAGTGAAGGAGAAATGGAGAGGAGTGGAACAAATTGTATTACTTTTTATGTACAATAACTCATTAGAATATAAAATGTTTAATCTGCACCTGCTGCCATAGCGATAGATGCCCTCAGGCATCTTGAGAATGTAGGCGGGGCTCTGTGTCACATCTATCTCTGATAGGCTGCTGTGGTTTTCCCAGTGATGTACATCCACGAAAACAAACTCGATCCTTCCAGTAAACTTCACGGACAGCGCAGAGAAGAAGGCGGGGGGCTGGGGCAGGCAGGCGAACAGGAACATCTTCACCGGGTGGGCGGGGTCAGAGCGCCACTCCTCCACCAGCTGCTCAGACTGATGCAGTGTTTTGATTCGATGAGCCACATGTGAGGTCATCCAGCGGAAGATGTGTTCAGGTTCAATGCGACGGCCATTGTATTCTTTAAGCATGACTTTGCCCTTTGATGCTGAAGTCTGAGGAACGGACATGATGAGAGTGGAGCGCTGCCAGCCACGCTTGATACAGGACCTGGTGACAGAGCAGAGAGGCACCATGTCAGTATACAATCACACACCTACTCTCCTACAGACAGGAAGACATAATGTGTGGAAGCTGACAACTGCTGGATGGTTCCCTCCCCCCGCGCCCCCGCCCCCGCCCCACACTGACAGCCCCACATCAATGGTCCTGTTCATCACTTGGTTTAAAACATGGCAGGTTGCCGACACAAACAAAAGAAGAAATATCGGGCTTTTTCATATATTATTTCTGTTGCCCAGTGGATGGTCTTTCTAATGCAACAACTCTTACAGTATGAGGTGACACTGTGATACTGAAATAGATATACGGGAGATTGCTGTATGTGAATGAGGAGAAGACAGAGTGTGTGAATGAAGGCAAACTGAAATGGTTTGAAGTCTTCATTCATTACAAACTGGCCTATTTTTGGTCAGCTACTTTTTATATTACACATATGGGGAGGAATCAATCAGCAATCAGATAAATGGAGTGGAGTAAATAAATACAATATTTACGTTCCAATTTAAAAAAAAATGTAAGTTAGGTAGATTTCTCAAAATTCTAGTTAAGCAGCCATCCACGGCGCCATCTTAGTTGTTCGCATCAGCAGATACCAAAGCAAATTCCTTGCATGTGTTAACGTACCTGGCAATAAACTTGGTTCTGATTCTGAGCCCTTAAATATTTGAGTAGCTGTCCACGACGAATTCATGATGATGCCGTAGCATCCCCTATAGCTTTCCTAAGTTTGGCAGACCTATAGTCAATACAAAATCAAATGGTATCAACCGACAATGGAATTACATACAGGATTTATGGTCGGACTAAAATGTGCCTTATTTTTTCAGTAATGGCGATAGCATCTTCTACTTAATACTGAACTTGTGGCATTTGAATTTTGTCTATAGCTCAAATATCTCATTAGCTAGTTTTACTACAAAAAGAAAACCTTCAGAGGTAGAGAAAGATGAACATTAGAACATCTCAAACAAATAAGAAGAAATGTAATTGTCTTACTAACACAATTGCTCCACATGCTTCTGCCAGATGAGCATTATGTGTCATTATGTGAATTTGAAGTAGGCCCTGCATCCCACCTGTAATCATTAGAGCAGTTGAAGGTTCCAGTTCTGATCCCAAACTGAGACACTTTCTGCACCATCTTCCCCCAGTTAGACTGACTGAGCAGGGCCTCCCGGTCCTTGGCAATGACCTGCAGGTTAACGGGACAGGACAGGGTCACACAGCTAATACCAAACAATGTTCTATTTCCTACAACCATGAATGACAGAAGTGGTTTAACACCTGATTGCAGAAAATAGACTGTAGACACATGTAGCAGTTAAATGTTCTGCCCCACTCATGAATGGATCTGAAGTTCGTCATACATTCTTTGCCACGGAATGAAATGATTACATTACTGCCTTAACTGTTGTCTGATAGAGTATGCAACAGTTAGTGAAATGCCTAAAATATGAAATAAAGTACCACTAATCAAGGGTGTTCACTTTCTTGGATATGAGCTCTTGATACTACCATGTGATTCACATCAGCATACATCGTCTGGGAGAGATACAGATATGACTTTAATGCTGATCATATCACTGCAATAAACAGAGTAAAAGAGACGTTTAGGATGCTCTGTGACCGCATTAAGCTACTTGCACTGTAGCAGTAACAACACAGAATTATACAGAGCGCATTCTCTCTGTGGGGGGGGCGCCACAAGCTGCCGGGATGTCCCGGAGGAAGGTGGCTAGTGGCTCTAGAGCTTTGCAGCACTTTGCCCTCTCTCCCCGCTCCTTGGGGCCACTGTGCACAATGTAAATTGTCCACAGTGCATCAAGGCTCTGTGGAGATATTGCAACCACCCGACCCATCTTCATACCAGGGATGGCAATTTAAAGCAAAAATGCTATTTCATAATCATTGTTGAAGACTATTTCATCTCCACTCATCTAGTAATATAATATGTGTACCTAGATGCGTACAATACATTCATATCTCCTACTATTGAGTGTTATTACCTGCACCAGCCATATCCCATCTTTAGTGTCCTCCACTAACTCATAGAAGTGCATCTCTCCACTGAAGATGGTGCTGCCGTCTCCTGCCTCCGTCTGCTCCTTCTCCTTCTTCATGGCTGAGTACAGCTCTCCATGTGTCAGCTCTCCTGTGGGACCAGAGTTACAAAGAGTTAGACTTATACACCCAGATCCTAAAGTGAAACATGTTTCTGAATGTTTTAGTCTCATATGTGTAAAGTCAGTATAGAAGAATGGTTTGTTTTTGTTAAGAAGTTCTGCATTTAGAGGTTATTTTTTACAGTAAAATCGTTTATTAAAGCATTTTCCAAAATGTCTCAACATAAAATATTTTGTGTAACTGTATGATTACCTGATTTCTCTACCAGCTCGCTGACATCCTTCTTCTCGGCCAGGCCGGAGTAAGGCAGTCCCCTGCTCTCCAGGATGGTCTTCAGCTTCTTGTAGCTGAGGCTCACGGGGTCCACCAGGTGGGTGGAGAACATCCCAGTCTCATACCAGACCACTGCCTCAAAGAGCCTCGCTAGCATAAACAACACCATAAAATACAAGAGCAAGAAGAACAGCTTTATCCACATCTTGTAGCTGTCCGGGATCGCTGCTGAAAGTCACAGTCATAGGCTTCCGACAACCAAAACAGACATTAGCTCAACATGGAGGAGTGTAGGCCGGTCGCACTGTCCTCACCGTCCGGCTTAGAGGGGCTAACCCTGACCGTCCACTGCCTTCACCACTTGTTTACATGAATGGTGACAGCTAGCTGGTTAGCTTAGCATCGTAAGTAGGCCTCGACACTGAGCAGTCTGTCAAACAAAACAGACAGTATCCGCTGCACGCGCGGCATTTCCAGCGGCCTGTCAGTAGCGCGTGACCCGTTGCTGCTGTGCTTGCGGATTTTCATCAAAAAGTGACAGTAATGACCGAACTGTTTACTGCTGCGATCAGCTGGTGCATATAGCAGCCACGTCACATCCGGTTCCACAGCTATAAACAAGCAACAACATCGAAACTAATTAAATGTCAACAATGAGGTTCTAAATCTGGGTTCCACTTCAAAGTCACCACACACGTGTTCAGTCAAATGTGATAACAGCGTTAACCTCAGCACGTGCTCTATATGTTCAACTCCAGTGGAGCAATACTGCTCAGATATTTGACTGAGATTGATATAGCCTGCCCTATTACATCACCGGACTACATATATTGGTGCATTAATGTGTTCAGCATCTAACTTCGCTGCTGGAATGGGGGAGCCCATTTTAAATACTTGAAATACAGCTGTAGCTTAACTTATTAATGCAGTGGGTTGCAATGATTCTTAAACATGTAGGCCTATAAAGGAACTAGTAACTAAAGCTGGTAATTAAATGTAGTGGTGGACAAAGTACAATATCTGGCACATAGACGGAGGGGGAACAGAGAGAGCTGAGTAACAAGAATGAAATATTATTAATAGCTGATTAAAAATAATGAGCTGCCTATCTTCCATTTCAGCTCTTCATATTAGGCTACAACCCTATCACAGCTGTCCTGTGATCAGTCAGATGACCTAATAATAACTACCTTACGTCAGGGGGGTCCAAACTAAGGCTGCGGGGCCAACTGTGGCCCGTGGACCCTTTTGAATTGGCTAATTGAAAAAGTATAGGCTAATGGAATATGGCCCACACATGAAACTCAGAATGAATGTGTCAATAGGCCCAATTTGTCAAATAAATTCAGTGCAGATACCACTGTCAAGTGTCTTTGAGCACCTGAAAAAGCGTTCAAAATCAAATGTATTATCATGACTAAATCTAGTCGATTAAAGTTGAAAACATTTTTCTAACAAACCTTAGTTGATCAAAAAAGCAGAAAAACGTATTTCCATAACTTGAAATAGACCCTCTATTTTCTTAAAGCATATTCTAGTATCAAGCATTATTTACCTACAGTTGATTGATTTTGCCAACTTATAACTTAATTTATGAGGCAGTATACCTCACCTCTAGGGGCCCAGCCGTCAGTGTGTTTTTCTCTATATGGCCCTCAATGGAAACAGTATGGACACCCCTGCCTTACGTCATCGAGACACACTTTTAACTCATAGAATGTACGGGTTATGTGTACATACCCCACACAAAGTCATGTTACTTTTACAAAACACAAGCTAACCCTAAACACAGTTTTTCATCACTATCTGTATTTATTCATAGGAACAGCACCATCAAGAGGCTAAACAGGAAAATACAACAATATTGACTTAACCCAAAATGGCCAATCCTGCTGAAGACCTCCTTACTGCCCCGTCCTCTCTCCTCTCTCAGCGTGCTACAGTGGAGAGACCCTCCCTGAGGATGTGGACACACGTGCTGGCCTTGTAGCTGAGGATGAGTTATATACACAAATATTGAATTTTAGGGTAACTTCAAAAAAGTGTAATGCTTTTTGATTTCCACGTGGTCTTGTCTCTTGCTTGTTGTTGTTGTTGTTGTTGTTGGAAACCTTTGATGCAGTATTATTAATTATTACTAAATTCATTTATAGTACATTTTTTAATTTTTGATTTTTCATCCCAATTTTTTTTTTTAAATGTGCCAGTTGATAATATTGTTTTTAAAACCTTTTTCTTCGTGGTGGAATAGGTATTAATAAGATGAAATATACAGATTTATAGTCCACATGAATCTTTCTATGCCAATTTCATTTTTCACATGATGCTAAACCCTGGTTTTCATAATCTTCTAGAAAGCACAGCAATCGACTCAACTCGGACTGATTGCCCACTACTACATTTTCTGTTACCTTGGTAATGGTATAAAAAACGAGTTGAATTTAGGAAAATCGTATTGATTATAAATATAACCAATAACATTTATATTTGCTTAACAATGACATCTGCTAAAAGTGTTCCTTAATCAATTCTCAGTTAGAAAAGTGTCTGTACAGTGAGCTGAATTGAACTTGATTGTTTTTTCCATTAGAATGTTACAGGGTGTGTTTCCATCCAGAGTGTCACACTGTTAAAGGTGTTTCACCAGTCTGTTAACACCAGTTTAACAAATCAAGCTAGAGGCCTGAGTGTTGTTTGACAACTACAGACTGGCAGGACTGGAAAACAACACATTTGATACTCAACAGTTGTCATCTCTTACAAGAATTAGGTAATGTGATATATTAGACAGCTGGTCTATAGACAGGCATTCATTTTCCAGCCAGGGATCCTGATGCAGTTTCAGGGAGGACTGCCATGTCTAGTGCAGGTTGGGATACTTCAGGCAGAATCTGTCGAATGTATCGTATATGGCCTGTCTGAAAAACAAACAGATATGCAATCAATTCTATGAACAACAACACAAAATGTAGCACGGTACACAGTCTGGGTTTAAATTTGAATTCGTTTTTTACAGTTCAACAAAAATTGCACCCCAAGTTTGACAGCAACAGTGTTAATTTCGTCAACGAAAACTATGACGAAAAATGTTCGTCAACTACCTTTTTTTACATGACTAAAGACGAGACGATGACGAGCTAAAAATAGATTCTTGATAATAAAAACTATGACGAAATGTATATTTTGTTTTCGTTGACGAGATCAGAGTGTAGGAATACTCTGTTACAGTAAAAGTCCTGCATTCAAAATGTTACTGAAGTAAAAGTAGAAAAGTATTAGCATCAAAATATAGTGAAAGTAGCGACAGTAAAAGTAGTCATTGTGCAGATTGGTCCATTTCAGAATAATATATATGATATGTTTTATAATGCAGGGTTCATACACTTTTTCACCAATGATTTTCAATTCCATGACCTTTACCTAATTTTCCATGACCAAAAAAATTACTCTTTCTCAACGTACCACTGAAAATGGTTTATTTTAACATGGAACAGGAAAATAAGGTCTGCATATGAAACATGGTGTGCCTATCTAAAACAAATCAAATAGGCTTACTAGCTCCTACAGGCTAAAGAAACTAAAATCTCTCACCAGCAAAATACCTCTTCACATAAATGCCATTTTACGTTTCATTACGATACAGTATTTATTATCATTATAGTATTACTATTTCGGCGATTAGATAAAATATAAATTATATTTGATGCAACTTTAGTTACATTTCCATGACTTTTCCAAAACTTTGGGAAAAATATTGTTTTCCATAACTTTTCCAGGGCCTGGAATTAGCATTTTGAATTTCCATGACTTTTCCAGGTTTTTAATGACCATAAGAACCCTGATAATGATTGATCATGAAAGTGTTCTCAAAGCTGGTAAAGGTGCAGCTAGTTTGAATGACTTTGTATACTGCAGGGTAGCTTGTGAATTTATTCCAGGTGGAACTAAAGTCTGATTTAACACTTGATTGTATTTCACATCATTCATCCACATCTGCAAAGTAACTAAAGGTATTAAATACATGTAGTGGAGTAAAAGTACACCATTTACCTCTGAACCGTTGTGGAGTAGAAGTACTAAGTAGCAAAATACTTAAATACTCCAGTTAAGTACAAGGACCTCAACATTTTACTCAAGTAGGCTAAGGTACAATATAATAACATAATTATATATATTTTATTTATAACTTATATAAATACGACTGAATTAGTTTAAAGAGAGAAAACATTTTGACTAAAAGTTGACTAAAATGTAAAGATTCTTCATCGACTAAAACTGGACTAAAACTATGAAGGATAAAAAGGACTAAAATGTGACTAAAACTAATAACCATTCCCGTCTAAAGACTAAATCAAAAATAGCTGCCAAAATGAACTCTGGACAGCACATGGTTAATGTGTGATTGAATAACAGCTGTAGCATCCTGTGTGCACATGTTGTTTTTCACAAGCTCTACAACAGGAGGTCTTCAACTATTCAATTTATAAGGTTAGAATATTCATATGATCTCAAGAATAAATGGACTTGACGCGAGTACACTGTTTCTCTGTTAGAGACTCATGACTCTGTCCACTCATGATATACTGTGTTACTGGCTGGTGTGTGTACAGACATCATGTTGGCCTTTAACAAGATGTATTAGGTATCTTTGTAAATGATCGACAGGTAATAATTGTTCAAATTGCCCAACATATGCAAGTTAGCATCCGGCAGTTTCTATGCGCTGGGGACCCCTGTAATTCCATTTGTAATTCAACAGGTATATTTTCTACTTTCTTGTTTATTTGTATTCTTTTCAATTGTATTGTACAATGCAATGTATTTTTATGCTGCTGCAACACAAACATTTACCAAATTGGTATCAATAAAGTACTTCTTATCTTATTATCTTCTTATACATTTCTCTCGTAAGACTCAACATTTCCGGGTTCAGTAAACTGGCAACTAAACTAAAAGGCTCTAATCCCAGCATGGCTTGTTCCCACTGGGCAGAGAAAGAAAAGAGACAAATGTGGCAGGTCTTCACCAATATCACTTATTACTGACCATTAACTCCAACAACATAACGTCAACACATCAGGTCATACTAGGAGGCTCAGAAAGGGGGGAGTGTCACAAGTCAAACTGTTTGTTTTCTGGTGAGCACGAGTTTACCTAGGTACAACCAAACACAGGAACACACCACGTGATACGAGACAACACATTTCCTGAGTAGGAGTTTACCTAAAGACACTCTGTTTAAACAGATATGCACTGATGTGTCCTCCATTCAGATATCTGACTTCACACCCGGGCCAGATCTCCTGCAGACTGAGCACTCCTGTTCGGGGGATGTAGGCGTCCTCTTTGGCCTGGACCACGATAATGAGACTGGGGTCTACAGGGACTGGGACAGTGGGAAGGACAGATCTAATTCAGATGCATGTTGACACTGACAAATATACAGGACATCACGTTTTACAGATGACAGCTCGACTGTCTACATAAGTCAAACCTGCAGCAAAACCCTGGGTCTAATATTCAACAGAAACCTTTCTTTTGAAAACCAACTTATATGTGGTTCAATCACGTTTAATTAACTTAGGATCTTCTAAAAAGTATTCCCTCTATCGATCTAATTTTAAGAAGGTCATACATGCTTGTATATAATGAGGGTTATATTATTGTGATTCATTGCTTTCAGTATTAAAGGTCACCTATTATTCAAAATCCACTTTTTCAAGTATTTTATACATTAATATCTGTCTCCTATGTGTTAAGAGATTCAGAGAGTTTCAGGAACAATGACCGCCTCTCTTCTTGTCCTGATCCATTCATATAAAAACCTCTCTGAAAATCAGCTGATCAGATTTTGGCCACTTTGTGATGTCACAATGTTTTTATGGGTTGTGTAACCATTAGCCAATAAAAACCCAAGGTAACCCCACTGCACCTTAAAACTCACCAGAGAAGTTGGCCATGTGTGTGCATTCATCCATCACTCCCTTCATGAAGCTTATAGACTCTTGATGTAATGAGGGTCGAGAGCATTTTGTCGACTCCGTCTTTGTCCCCTGCAGTGGGTTGTTTGCACCTGGGCTTCTATACAAGATGAGAAGAAAATCAGCTTTAAAAAGAAAGGTTTAAGGTTAAAGGACACAAAACAGTGCAACTTCTGCGACTACGTGGATAGTTAAGAAATAGTTAAGAAATGGCTTGGCCGATCTGGACCGTTTTGGAGTGGATTTGGGGGTTATTGAGGATACCGAGTCAATTTCTGACATTTTCTGCTGTAGAGATAATAATGTTCATCTTGTGCTCTCTGTATCCAATGATCACAACACTGCTCATGGTATTCATACCATTTTGGGTATCACACTCCTTTAGCATACTTTCAGCTATAGAAACCATTCCACTTTTCTTTTTTATAATAAGCTCCATCTTTTACGTTTCACCTCCAGGTTTTTCAGCAAAGCAGTGCAATGCCTTTGGGCTTCAACAATCTGTATTCAAGTCATCGTACTGTTCTTCAGCTCTGTTCAGCAAAAGACTTTCAGCTACAGAAACCATTCAAATATAAATATGCAGCCTTTTCAGGACATGATGGGAAACTATTTTCTTTTCATAACTTTTGACACTTTTAAAATATTTATATGTATATGAACTTATTTCTTTAACATATAACTCAATGGGCGGAACCTTAAAAATGGCTCTTCTCATGGTGAAATCTGCAATTGACTAAATGGGCATGTTTACAGAGGAATCTGGAAACCGGGGGGGGGGGGGGGGATTCGGGAAGCAGTTGACTGGCCCTAGGGGAAATTGTATATTGCTGCATTTAAAGTATATTTTGAAAGTGTGTGCCGGTTGAAGCATGCAACATATGAAAGCAGAACAAGAAGAAGGAAAGGTGAGGAGGGAAACGATAGTGGATATAACGTAACATGTTAAGGCAAAGAGTAAAACTGTATGTAAATCAATGACCTTGGCAGATATCCGAGGCCACCCCCGCTGGTCCCTGATGATAACACTTGGTCCACGAGTTCAGCCTCGGCCTCCCCTCCAGCTCTGGCGCTCTGACCCACAGACACTCGGACATCTCCAGACAGGCTCAAAGAGTCGTCATTCTTCGCAAATTCTGAAGCCATCTTAAAGGAATCAACCTGATCAAAGCGGACACACAGAGCAAAAGATACAATGTACTTATTATTGCTGATGAGTGTTCATGTATGTGTTCTGAATTAGGGATTATTTCTCTAGCAGAATCCTTGGTGAGAAATCCAGACATCACATACAGAATGTAGACATTTCCAATCCTTCCTTGTATAGAAAGTGATCCTTCAAAAGAGTTCAAGCATAACCTACCCCACAGTACTCCAAAAGCTTTATGATCTCTTCTTCATACACTGAGTTTATGGCATACTGCTTCTCCAGCTCCTTCCAGTTCACTGCTTTACTCAGCACGCCCTGCAAACACAGGGAGGGTGGGGAGATCAGCCAGTGGGTACATTGACCCACCCCCCGTATCTAACAAACTGTGCACATTTGTTGTCATGTGACCATAACTTCAGGAAGCACCCATAAAGTGGTAAATGTGTTTTTTTCACAATAAACCATGTTCTGTCAAAGCAAATGTATTCAGGTCTGAAAAAATGTATCATAGATGTTGGTTATTTAACAAGGTGTAAATGTGAATGTGAATCACTTAGCTAAAGATTAGCATTAAAGACCAAATCAGTCTATGTGCTGGGGACACTAGCTCTCACAATGGTCTGGCTTATTTTGAAATGTATATATATTTTTCTTGTTGTTCTGAGTTTGTAACTTTATTGTAAATTGCACTTATTGTAGGTCAGCTAATTAAATGTAACGTAAAAAAATAATAATAACACCAACTATAATGTGTGGTTATGATGTCAATTGTAATGCTGCTCTAATTACTGACTTGGTCTATTCGAGATAGAAAGAGTGTTACCGTGGTGAAGACACTTGAGGCAGTGGACCAGGACAAACAGGGAATCAGAGGAATGGGCTTTGGCCAGTTTGTCACCGCCAGGGATGCCATCTACACACAAAGACACACAAGACATGAAAAATAGGATTTTTTTTGGTGAGATGAGGTATTACAATGGACCCACTGGTACTTGTATGCAAAACATATACTTTCACATATAAAGAAGGTGCTGGTGATAATGGGTGTCCAGGGTGGCACATGTGCATTAACAAATCAAAAGACAGAATGTGTGCTGTTATGATGACTCACATATCCTCCCATGGAGATGCCAGTCATTCCTAGTGGCCAGTACCCTTCTCTCTCCAGCCAACGGAGAAGCACTGTTGACTCCAGGATCAAAGCCCCTCCCATCACAAGCAGGTCTGACACATTCTTTAGACAGGACCGCCTAAAGTACTCACAAATAATGTCCCTGTTTACTTAACACTGAAATAATCCCAGTGTTACAAGTCCATTGAAAATATATATCAGTATTTAACCACCACGAGTGCAGCCTTGGCTGTCAGCAGAGGACAGATTCCAACACTCATGAGAAACAAAGCCTCAGACAACACCATAGATGTCTGCAATGACTCCTGTATCACAATCAGGGTTGGGAGGGTAACACTTTACAAATGTATTCCATTACAATTACTAGCTACTTGTAGTAATCAGTAATGTCATTTGAGTATCACAATATAAAAGTAATGTAACCTGATTCATTTCTGTTACTTTTGGATGACCTCAAATGCAATGCAAATAAATCCAACAGACTTTTCTTTTTTTAATTAAGTGTATTATGTAAGAAAAATGTGACCTTATAAAAGACAAGATATTTAGGATCAAAATCGAAAAAGAAAAATGAAAGTGGCCTAAATGAAAAGCAAAAAATAAAATTCAGACAGTAGGGGAATACAGTTTACTTTTTTTAATCCTGATTACATAATCCCATTCCATGTAATCTGTTACCCCCCAAACCTGATCACAGTCCACATGTTCATTGTGTTTCATACAACTGTTGCTTTGCCAAATAACTGGCTAAATCATTTTTTAAATAATTGTGTCATCCTGATTGCAACATGAGTCTATTCTGTATAGACAAAGGTTGGTCATCTCTGTATACTACAGTCGGGCTACACTGACTATATCATCCACTGCCATCAGAATGTAGGAGCTGTAGAGATGTCCTGGAGTGTAGCATTAATATCACTTATTTTCTCCATGATTTTCCACACCTTGAAAATAACTGCCATTAAAGGAAAGGTAGTGAACCTCAATATGTTTGTGGTACAGACAGCTCAACACTGCATAATAGTCCTGCCTGCCAAAATAGACGAATCATAGAATTGAATGTCTGTTTAAAAAACACACTGATGTTGGAAATTCCATTCATTTTTTAAATAAGGCTACACAACAACTGAATGTTGTAATTATAATGCTGCACCTGTTATGTGTCTGATGTTTGCTGTACTAAATACATGGTTTACCAATCAGCACCGCCACTCCAATATAATAACAGCATGCTTACGCATGATGATGTGTATGTAGATATCAGATTCAAACTGTGCTTGCTTTGTCAGGGTTTTTTATCTCTGCGAAATGATTCCAACTTTTTGGATTTATGCTTTTCTTTTCCTAAACTGAAAGCTACTGAAATCTACTTCCGCCTTAAATGTAAAAATGCCAAAGTAATTGGTAATCAATCATTCAGGTCATGTGTGTGAATAGAAATGTACTTACAGTTGGTCTTTGGGTTTACGGTAGCCATGTGAAAAATCAGTCAAGGATTAAAATATGTTAACAACAGTTCACTTCTAACTTTACTTCTATATATATATTATTATAATATATATTCCACATCATTTTTGCTCAAAGCGCTGTAGTGATCAGGCATTACAAGAATTACCACCTAGCACTCTGATATTTTGACCACCGCTGCTTTGGTTACTGAGTGATTTGTCTCACAAAACAGTTTTAAAAGGAAAAATAAAAAGTGGGAAGCAGATGCGATCAGAAAATATAAGGATATAATAAGGGCTCTCCAGAAGCAGCGAAGCCATTCCTGCCTCTTTAACCATCGGCCTGGCCATCAGAGTCCGCCGACGCCAGAAGAACTACACACACACACACACACACACACACACACACACACACACACACACACACACACACACACACACACACACACACACACACACACACACACACACACACACACACACACACACACACACACACACACACACACACACACACACACACACACACACACACACACACACACACACACACACACACACACACACACATTAATACTTAGAGAGTCAAAGGAACAGAGAAGCTGTGTAATGATCCCAGCCGGGCTTTGAAGTGTTGCAAACAAGAAGATGGTAACCTGGCGAATAAATAATACTAAGACCAGGCAAGTCTTTAACTTTCTTTGTTTAATATTGCCATATTAAACTCAAAATCCACAGTAAGACACATGCTAAAAAGCACATTGACAAGAGAAATAAATAAGGACCTCAGGTGCATTACTATTGGCCGTACTGAATCTATCAGTGCCTGCTTGGGGAGATGTGTACACTTCATACACACAAGGTTCAGGTTACGTGTAGGTAGAGAGAGTCAAATGTGTAAAGCCTTACATGGTCTCCCGTCCCTGCCAAGTGGATACATACTGGTCTGTTCTTCTGCCACTTCTTAGGGACTATAAACTGGAACCTGAAACAACACAAACACTGTAAAGACACAGAATCCACTCTGTGGCTGAAAGACAGAATGATTCAATAACTCTGTCTTGTTAAAGGCCACATTAATAGTTCTGCCCTGGTTAATGACAGATCAACACTCTGATAAAATGACCTGAAATATATTTAAAATATTCAGATAGTCAACATTATTTGTTTAGAAAAATTGAGAAAAAATAGCACTAGTAAACAAAAACTGCTGTAATTTAAACAACCTTAACTATTTGTCATTACAATTACCCGCGAGAAACGTTGTTATTGTGGTAATTGTCAGGGAAAAACACATTTGGAGACGGAATAATATGGCATAGAACAACAGTAAAAAAAACTCTGCATAGATTTGGGTTAAAGACAGAAGAAGGGGGGGAACATTGTTGCTGCCCAATGGGAACGAGTGAGGAAGGGATGCATTGTTCTGTTATAATTATTTATTTATTCAAATGTTAATCATTGGTTGTCCATACTGATCTTGGTTGCTGTCCAGACTGATGTCATCTTTAACACTTCCTCCAGTCTGCACCTTGGACAGGGAATGGTGACATGAATTATATTCATCATCCCATTTCCATGCACTCCTTGGAGCGTGCCAATTCCTCCATTGAAGTTCTCTCATTTTAATTGACTTTTTTTGAATAACGTCATTAGTGTTGGACCGGTTGTAATCCTGTTTTGGATTCAACTGGCTCTGCTTATATATTTTGTGGTCGGAATAATACCGTGTGAGACAGGCTGTCTTCACCGAGCTGAGGTAGACAACATTAAGAAGATCACATTTCCATTAGGGTGGAAAGAAGCGCATGGAGGTTCATGTCACATTTGTTTACAATACATTTCGTTGTGTTTTTTTTGGCAGTTATAAGAGATGAGAAATGGCAGAGTAAGCCCAGAAGAAAACCATTGGTGCAGATCGCCATCTTGGGTCATCACACCAGACAGACCAAGCAACAGGACACAAAGACATGGGCGGCGAAGGGCAATTACTAACATATAAACAAATACATTAGGAATTATATAGAAAGGGATTCGCCTGGGCTTCACTTTATGGAGACATCAATTGGAAACACATTTTTGCTAAATAATAAAGGTAATGAGGTTTCTTTTTAAATGAGAGAGGCCTGTAATTGTCATCCTAGGTATACCTCAACTATGAGAGACAAAATGAGAAAAAAAAAATCCAGAAAATCACATTGTCTGATTTTTAAAGAATTTATTTGCAAATTATGGTGGAAAATAAGTATTTGGTCAATAACAAAAGTTCATCTCAATACTTTGTTATATACCCTTTGTTGGCAATGACAGAGGTCAAACGTTTTCTGTAAGTCTTCACAAGGTTTTCACACACTGTTGCTGGTATTTTGGCCCATTCCTCCATGCAGATGAGCAGTGATGTTTTGGGGCTGTCGCTTGGCAACACGGACTTTCAACTCCCTCCAAAGATTTTCTATGGGGTTGAGATCTAGAGACTGGCTAGGCCACTCCAGGACCTTGAAATGCTTCTTACGAAGCCACTCCTTCTTTGCCCGGGCGGTGTGTTTGGGATCATTGTCATGCTGAAAGACCCAGCCATGTTTCATCTTCAATGCCCTTGCTGATGGAATGAGGTTGTCACTCAAAATCTCACGATACATGGCCCCATTCATTCTTTCCTTTACACGGATCAGTCGTCCTGGTCCCTTTGCAGAAAAACAGCCCCAAAGCATGATGTTTCCACCCCCATGTTTCACAGTAGGTATAGTGTTCTTTGGATGCAACTCAGCATTCTTTCTCCTCCAAACACGTCTAGTTGAGTTTTTACCAAAAAGTTCTATTTTGGTTTCATCTGACCATATGACTTTCTCCCAATCCTCTTCTGGGTCATCTAAATGCTCTCTAGCAAACTTCAGACGGGCCTGGACATGTACTGGCTTAAGCAGGGGGACACGTCTGGCACTGCAGGATTTGAGTCCCTGACGGCGTAGTGTGTTACTGATGGTAGCCTTTGTTACTTTGGTCCCAGCTCTCTGCAGGTCATTGATTAGGACCCCCGTGTGGTTCTGGGATTTCTGCTCACCGTTCTTGTGATCATTTTGACCCCACGGGGTGAGATCTTGCGTGGAGCCCCAGATTGAGGGAGATTATCAGTGGTCTTGTATGTCTTCCATTTTCTAATAATTGCTCCCACAGTTGATTTCTTCACACCAAGCTGCTTACCTATTAGTAGAGCGGATAACCATGAAATTGTGCACTTTTTGAAAGAAACATGAAACTTCTACCATAGTTAGTTTATACCATGAGGTTTATTTTCAGATGTGGAGGGAAGTCAGATTTGACCTCTGAGGCCCGGGAGAGGTCAAATCCAAGATGGCCGCCAATAATACTCAAAAATGCCTCACTTTGGAACCAAACACTGTAGAAAAACACTTAAGGTGTCATTTCCCACACATTTTAGGGTGCCCATTCTGTTGGTGATACCTTTGAGACTAATAGAATTCAAGAAAATGCATTTAGATCAATGTGGAGGTCAAATAATGCAAACATAGGGTGGTGAACGATGCAAAAAGGTAGTTTATTTTCAAAATAATAACAGTAATGATAAGGTTAATAATGATGTCAATAACAATAATAACAATGCCAATAACAACAGTCATTGAAATAATAAGTAATTTTTTAACTGATTTATTATTTAACTTTTTAATCATCATCAAGGGACGGAGAAGTGGTTAACAACACCACAGTCCTTTCATGTCAGGATCACATATTGGTAGTGATCAAAAATCTTAACAGTCCCCAGAACAAAAGCAGAGATCTGTACACTTAAGTGCAGCTTTGACACATGAGCACCGTCCAGTGCACCCTTTCTGACAGTTACAGCGGATCAGCTCATGGCAAGACTTTGCTGCTTCAGGGAGAGTTGTCCAGAGTGGCTGCCACCCAGTGGTTTCTTTTGTCCAGCCCCAATCAGATGGCTCTGGCATCTCTGGGTCCAGGACCAGTGACTGGTTCCAAACGTTAGCCTGAAAGCAAGTACGCTTGATGTGCTGTTTGAGGGCAGCCTGGGTTGGAGGGATGTTTTCTAAACTCCTGGACTTCTGGGAGAAAAGCTGTTTCCTGGCATCATTCACTTCCATGCACTCACTCGTTCGGTCATACATGAGCACCACGAATCTTTCCAGCAGTAACATGGAATCTTCACTGACCTCACTTGGCATGCACAGGAGTTCCTGGAAAGCATCACTGACCTCTGGGAAAGACTTCCATCTCTCCCAGGCAATCTTCTTTCCACGGCCAGCAAATGCAGACACGGTGTCACATCCAGTGAAAGCGTGAAAGACAGGGAGAGTCAGGCATTGGATAGGAGTCATTGTGGCAACCATTTCATGAATAGCGATAAACCGGAAACTCGACCCAACACCAAAGGAAACCCACAGTTCATCGGGAGCTATTTTGCTAAAACAAGCCACTGCCAACACCACCACATCTGTATCAACGGTACGTATGGTCACCTTCTTACAACCTTTATGCACAGCGTCTGCCACATGCAGAAGTAGCCGGGTGTCTGCCTCTTCTTGTGAACATGGGGCAAGGCAGGTCACACATGAATCGGCAGGAGAGCAGAGGACTCCAGTTCCATCTGTTGCATACAGTTCCTTGCCCTGTGCTACTGGCAGACTTACGGCTTCTCGGGCCAGGAAGGAAAATAACTCTGTTTTGTTTTCATCACATCGAAGGAAGTCTTTCCAGTTCTTGGGCATCACAGTAAGGGGAGCCACCCTTTTCCTCTTGCCATTTCCCCTCTTCTGTCTTGTTGAAGCTTCCAGGCTGGCAGATAGGTATACATCCCAGACAAGGTCAACACGGATGCTTACCTCTAGTTGAGCAGAGATGTATGGTATGAACAGTGTTTCTCCATACTCTTGAAATGTTCTTGATAACTTTGGATTCAGCATTTGAACCACAGCTGCACCATCTATAATTACTGCATCAGTCTTAGGAACACTCTTGATTTCAAGCAGATTTGACTCCAGGCAGCGAAGCAGATCTGCTTTAACCCCGAACCGAAGTTTTCCTCCACTTGACAGAGCTGGAGGTGCTGCCTGGTTTTCGTGGGAAAAGAAGTGGTTGATGTCTCCATCTCGTGTTTGACATGAGATGTACAGCCTTGAAAAAAGACCACAGTCACTCTTTAGTGCAGCGAGTTGTGCTTTCTCTTTTGATTTGACCTTCACAGGTGGTCTGCTGAATAGTGGCAACTTTTTTTTTGGAAGAGGGTGTGTGATAGGCGTTGTACACCTTTCCAGCCTTTGGGTCACAAACTCGGTGTACTGCTCCTCACCAATGGTATAAATCCTTCTTACAGTATCAGCAACTTGGGTATCAACGATGTCTCTTGTGTCAATGACTAAAAGATCTTGGCTGTGTTCTAGAAATGGATTCCCCATCTCTTCCAGCACCGTGACAAGTGCCTTAACCTCCTTCAGGAATGTGGCTTGCACTCCAGGTTGCTGGTCATGGTGTCTAGAGTCACTGGGTCCATGCTGTTGGTGTGTTGCCTGTTCTTCAAACTCTTTAGTGATCCTGGCGATTTCTGGTCCTGCTACCATCCAGCGTCTGAGTGCTTCTGGATTGCCAGTCAGTCCGATAGCCCCACCAGAACCTTTGACCATGGCATTGTTCTGTTCATGGCACTGGTCAAGTGCCATGGCAGAGAACTGGTTGCTGGTTTTGTGCACCACGAAATGTCCAGACTTGAATTCTGCCAGGACATCTGGGTGTCTGTCCGCAAGAGTCATCATATCACGGATGTGTACGGGAAGCCATCTGCTGTAGTGTGTGTGATCCAGGGCGAACATCCAGTGCATGATCTGTGTTAGGGATTCCACGTACAGCTGGAATTTGCCTTCACGAATGGACCTCATGTACCGCAAAACGAGAAGCTGCAATGACAGGGTCTTATGCCAGTAGTCAAAGTGAACACTAGCCTTTGCTTGTTGTATGCACCACTCCTCAAAAGATAGACTGTCAGGTGGCATGGCATCTGTATCATCAGATATGCAATTTTCATTGTATGCTCGTTGCAGTAGTGTATAGAGGCTTGCAGCTGTGACCTGGTGTGCATGGCGGGTCTTGGTGACATGTTTGGCATGTATGAAGGAATTTGCTGTTCCAGAACTTGCAATATCAGCCTGGACCAGAGCATTGGTCCAGCCACTGTCTTCTAGCCAGTCTCCCAGCAACTTCAACATAGCCATTTCGATGTGTAGACCACCAAACATGATCACAAAGTGATCTTCTCCATAAGTGTCTGGCCAGGTCCACTGTACTTGTTTAGCGAGAGCATACAGTGGTTGGTCAGCAGCAATGACAGGAATCTGACCAGGGTTCACATGTTGAATTGCTCTTTTTACGATTTCCATAGAGTGCCGAATCATTGCTACTGAATGTGCATTGTCAAGAAAGAGAGGTAATAATGCATTGATTGCTGCAGGAGGGATGACGGCATGGTGAACACAGGCATGGTAGGCAGACCACGATATCATGCCATCAATGGCTGACGTTTCAACAGCTGTCTTGACTTTTCTGAGCCATGCATATTCATCCTCTGTGGCGGCTGTAGAAACTAGGAGGGTGGAGGGTCTCACAGGACCTTGTACAGGTGGCACACTAAATTCCTTTTTGTGGAGGGAAGCTGGTGGCACGACTGTGTATGATGTTGGCAGAGGTTTCACTGACTTGGTGGAAGAGCCATCTTGACTAATCACTAGTACACCACGATCAGTTCCGCTTTGTGTGTGTGATGGATGCTGCATTAGTGAGATTCCAGTGCCGTGGAAGGAATCTTTGGCTGTTGCAGAACTTGGGTTATGGTCTATATTGTCCACAGCTCCTGTTGTGAACAGTCCATTACGCAACTTTGGTGGGCACACAACATCTTCCATCCTAAATTGCTGGCAGACACCATTGGCAATGTTTGATGTGACTTGCAGCAGCCTGTCATAGGAAACACACAATCCCAGGTTGAACAGTGTGTCAACTAACCCCTACTTCGTGTAACTGCATAGATCTTGAGGGACAGATATAGAGGGAGTGGAGTTTCTCGGGTGTGCCTTGTACGTGCTGAGCTTGGTGAATCCATGTTCCGTGCCTGCTTCTTACTGTTAAAGTCCATCAATTGGGAGATTGTTAGGGCAGGTTTTGTGGTGGTCTGATGCTTAATGTTTGTACCATGAAGTACCATGTTGACGAGAGCCAAGAGAGATGGTGGCACAGCCCTCTACTGGCAGTTTTCTTGGAATGATCCGTCAAAAGAGAAAGACTAACCAAAGATTTCTTTGCGCACTACTTGTGCTGCTCGCATTAAGTGCATGGCATCACTGTCAGTTTGACAGGCTATCATGAGAGCTCGTCCAATGTCATTCTCAAAACTCAGAAGTGCGTCTCTTCCTTGTGAATGTGCCCTCAGATGTGGAAGCTCAGAAAGCAGTCGTTCTTTCAGTCTGGTGGTGTGAATCCGTTTATCTACAGTCAGACCAAGTTGTTCCAGCCTGGTCTTGTACAACTGAGCGATGTCAGTCAATTTCAAGACAGGGGAAGTGTTCTCATCACTGTTCTTGTCTTCCAGATATGCCACTAACTGTGCAAAGGCTATGCCATGTAGGCAAGTATCATCTCCATCATTGTGTTTAGATGCAGCCTGCCTGGCTTTGTTGTACAATGAAGACAGACAGCGATGATGGTACTTGGCCTCAATGGCAATCATGTCACCCTCTGCGAGCTTGGCCAACAGAGCAGTGTCCTCAAGCTCAAGGGCACACTTCCTCACATTTCTGTCAATGTTGTAGGTTGATGCATTATGCAAACCTGAGGAACCTGCAGCAGGCTCATTGCAAAAGAAGCAAGTAGGTTCTGTGGACTGTGAATGGCTGTGGGCAGATCGCGTGTGTACAGATGAGGTACTTTGTTGTTGTGCTGTAGTTAATTTCCCCCGACTTAGCTCATCATATGCTTTTTTGTTGAATTTTAGCCGACATCTCTTGTGCCACTCTGCCTTGTGTCTCTTCAAAGTGGATTCTATGCCATCTCCATCATCTAATCGCTCCAGGTTGAGGTCCATTGGCATATGCTGAAGGGTATGGAACCGGAGAAGGTCTTCTGTGAGGGATACATAGCCACTACCAACAGACTGTTTATATTTGTTTCTGAGAGGACACTGTAAAGGTTCATCTGTTTTGACTTGACAGAGGACACAAATGTCCCAGTTAGTGCTGGGGGGTGGCTTGGATTGCTTGGATAACGAGGGCTGGGTAGGGACCATCAAGCTGTGACGCTTTGACATGGTGAGGGTTAAAATTCCATTTATTTAACATTGTATTAAACACTGTTGTCATTGTGTCATTCGGTTTTTGTAGGGTTAGGTTAAACCAAATGACACTTAATGACAATGATATGACATATATGTGTCATATATATATGACATTGACATAATGTTTATGACATGTTTGTGACATGTCCGTGACTGTGTTTTGTTACTGTTATGACAGGTAAAATGTTACCCAAATTTGACATAATAACCAAGTTGACATCTCTAGAAAATACTCTGTTCAATCATTAAACTACTCAGCTCAAACAGAAATGTTCCAGACTGTCTTCTACTTAAGCTAGGATAATTATTTTGATCACGCTAGCTAGCTAGCTAGCTAGCTAGGAGTTTTCCTTGCTAGCTAGCAAGGAAAACTCCTTCCTGGCTACAGTCAAATTCAATACATTCGCATTCAAAGGCATATATTAATATTAATATTGTTTTTAATAATATTGTTTGTTCATAGTCAATCTTTTTACCTGTTAGAAATGTCCGAAGTGTCAGAAGTGGCATTTCTGAATACTTCTCACCATGTTGTCTAGCAACAACCCCTCGAATAAGTAGGCTAATGAAGCTTTAGAGCAGGGGGTTTTCAACCAGTGGTCAGCGGTGGTATTGCAGGTAGTCTGTGGAAATGGTCTAGGGGGGTCAACTGCTGATAAATCTGTGCTGAGAATGCATACAAATATCCACACACCCCATGAAATAATAACTTATAACTAAATAATACTGAGACTACAAAGAAATCAATTGAAGAATGTTCTTGGGTACATAAAAAATAAATATTTTGATATATTTTTACCTTGACTTTAACATAAATGCATTTTCTTGAATTATATTGGTCTCAAATGTATCACCAACAGAATGGGCACCCTAACATTTGTGGGAAATGACACCTTAAGTGTTTTTCTACAGTGTTCGGTTCCAAAGTGAGTCAGTTTTGAATATTATTGGTGGCCATCCCCGATTTGACCTCTCCCGGGCCTCAGAGGTCAAATCTGACTTCCCTCCACATCTAAAAATAAACCTCATGATATAAACTAACTATGGTAGAAGTTTCATGTTTCTTTCAAAAAGTGCACAATTTCCCTTGATTTGAGGGCTTAACCGCTGTACTATATTGCAGATTCAGTCTTCCCAGCCTGGTGCAGGTCTACAATTTTGTTTCTGGTGTCCTTTGACAGCTCTTTGGTCTTGGCCATAGTGGAGTTTGGAGTGTGACTGTTTTAGGTTGTGGACAGGTGTCTTTTATACTGATAACAAGTTCAAACAGGTGCCATTAATACAGTTAACAAGTGGAGGACAGAGGAGGCTCTTAAAGAAGAAGTTACAGGTCTGTGAGAGCCAGAAATCTTGTTTGTTTGTAGGTGACCAAATACTTATTTTACCGAGGAATTTACCAATTCATTCATTAAAAATCCTACAATGTGATTTCCTGGATTCTTTCCCCCCATTTTGTCTCTCATAGTTGAAGTGTACTTAGGAAGAAAATGACAGGCCTCTCTCATCTTTTGAAGTGGGAGAACTTGCACAATTGGTGGCTGACTAAATACTTTTTTGCCCCACTGTATGTATTGTAGAATGTTTTGGTATTAGCAATATTTTATTAAAAGAAAACGGGACAAAAAGCACAACTCCAGGACAGAGACATTATTATGTCCGTCAAAGCTGATGGTATGGAAGCATTTTGTGCAGTTCATTTTATTTCTAGGGAAATTTCCTATCCAAAAAAGGAGAAGGGCTGACTCCAAACCACATTTTGAAGATTTCAACTAAGAACTAAAGCAATATATTAGCACTACAAAAAATGATACAAATACTGTATATATATTTTTTTATTTACTTTAAGTGATTTTGTGTTCCTTTGCATGTCTGCAGAGTGTATGATCATCGTTTGTGTATAATCTTGAATAGATAAATAGTACATTTTTAAAAAGACATGCGCGGATGCTGACTCTAGTGCGACACTTGGTGGGTAGAATTAGGTATACCAGTCCGATCTGGTATTTGGCTAAAAGGCGGGTTTGAAAATGTTTACACTAGCCCAACCCTACAGACACTATGAGAAGCAGACACCAACTCAACACCTCTGAAGCATCAGACTGAGGTTGTGCTCTTATAATCAATGTATAGCAAATGTACGTTTAAGTGTGTCACTGATGTGATATTTAAATGGTCTAAAAATGTGTTACATTTAATGTCAGGATTTGTGCATAATCTGTTCATTAGAAGCCCATCCATAGAAGTAGAGGAGGTCATAATGTCTGTACCTGGCTTTGACAGCCTCTGGAGGCAGGATTCCAGGAACCAGGTGCTCCAGAGGAGAGATGAAGAACCCTTCATGGATCCGGTAGTCAGTGTGCTCCTCTGTCTGGACACAAAGGAACAAACACACCTATCTATTAGCATCCAAAAACAGTTATTCTAGTGCGCACTGAAGAGAGAACAGATGGACTACCTTATTTATGTGAACGGCATAGTCCTCAGGCACCAGAGACCCGCACCGCTCTCTGTCACCAATGTACTTACGGAACTCAAAGATTCTATAAACACAAGCGAAGAGAGAAGAGCACAGCATCAATAACGAACCATCTGATTCATTACTGGTTCCCCAGGAGCACTGATCTGTTTAATACAGTAGAATATATACTCAGAGGAAACTGATTGTATGGATGCAAAGTGGAAACCATGCATGTTTCTCATATCAACTTACAATGTCAACAACTCTTACTTTTTCTAAAGTGCATCTTGGTGGCGATTTGTTAACATATTAAATGATAAAGGGGATCTAATATGTTCATTTACAGGTTCATATCAGTATGTAGTGTCTCTACTTTAAAGAGTCCTCTCCTGCTGATGTCCACGTGTATATCAGTATGTGGTGTCTCTGCTTTAAAGAGTCCTCTCCTGCTGATGGCCACGTGTATATCAGTATGTGGTGTCTCTGCTTTAAAGAGTCCTCTCCTGCTGATGTCCACGTGTATATCAGTATGTAGTGTCTCTGCTTTAAAGAGTCCTCTCCTGCTGATGTCCACGTGTATATCAGTGTGTGGTGTCTCTGCTTTAAAGAGTCCTCTCCTGCTGATGGCCACGTGTATATCAGTATGTGGTGTCTCTGCTTTAAAGAGTCCTCTCCTGCTGATGTCCACGTGTATATCAGTATGTAGTGTCTCTGCTTTAAAGAGTCCTCTCCTGCTGATGTCCACGTGTATATCAGTGTGTGGTGTCTCTGCTTTAAAGAGTCCTCTCCTGCTGATGGCCACGTGTATATCAGTATGTGGTGTCTCTGCTTTAAAGAGTCCTCTCCTGCTGATGTTCAGGTGTATATCAGTGTGTAGTGTCTCTACTGTGACATGGCTCCACGCTTTAATGTTCAAAAAGCTCTTTATTGTTCTCATGCTGCACGACGCTGATTTTGGCTTCCGATTCAGAGCTTCCGATTCTGCAGTTAAGGGGAAAGTTAAGGGAAATTTAATTTACAGCGCTGAGCGAACAATCCTCCGTGTGTTTACCTCTTAAATTGCTGCATAGACGATTTATTTGGACTGGATTATCCCAGAGTCTAAACATTCTTTATAACACAGTTTGAGATTTGTGAAACCTTAATTCTATTTGTGAAAATTTAAAAAAGGGAGATTTCAGTGCTTTTTTTCGCATCTTGACCACATAAGACCAGGTCCTGATCTAAAACCACTATACCTAAACTCATCAAATCTGGACTGGATTATCCCAGAGACTCTAAACATTCTTTATAACACAGTTTGACATTTGTGAAACCTTAATTCTATTTGTGAAAATACAAAAAAGGAAGATTTCAAAGCTAGCTTTTTGTTACCTGACCTTTTAGTCCTTTTATTGCATTTGGGTCCTATTTTTCCCCAACCATGACACTGAGTCTGCTTCAAATTAATTTATTATCCTCACAGGATCATTTTATTAAAGTTAAAGCAAAACTTACTAAAGCATTCTAACTGTTTAAGCTTTAACAGCAATTAATAATTGATCCAGTCATAAATAATTTGCACCGCGTTGCTATGAGACACCACAGCGTGTTCTCAGTGTTCTGCTCATGGTGCTTTGCTTTTGGCTAACTGTGTTTGTTGTTCTGCTTTATGATTGTAATGCATGACTGTGCCAACATGTGTCTTATCCTCCCTGCTCTTGTTTGTAGGCTGCACCTGCTTTTCAGGAGACCAGGCCTCGCCATTATGTTCTTTCTGCAAGTGCATCAGCGGTAAGAGTCCATCACAAACTGCAGGGTCCGTCCCCCAGCAGGAGCTAGGCTAACATGCTAACAGGCACAGAGCCTTAGAACACCACATACTCCAAAAGACAATTATGTAGCTCACATCAGGGCACAGAGCTGCTGCAGCCTCACCTAACCCAGCAGCTCTTTGGCTAAAGCTATTGAATGTTGTGTCGGAAGCATCCTGAGGCCACAGTGGCTTCAGAACATGTACAGTATATAGTCTATCTTAAAAAACATCTTGAATTTATTCATAGAAAGTTAGGTATGGAGACTTTTTTTAGTTTCATACATTTTCAAAAATACATTGTTAGAATTTCTAAAAAATACTCTTACTCAAACCACTAAAATAATGTAAATGAAGAAAAAGGCTCCTGAAATCCTTTCACATGTACTCACCCGTGTAACACTTCCTTGCTGTGGTCCCAGTATATTTAAACTGCATGGGATGACAGCTACTAATGAGCACTGCACATGATATATATTTGGAATGCTTTATGGATTGAAGTGGGGGTTGCATTTTGAATTCTTAAACAAGTAATGCTTGTCAGACTGTGGCATGACCTTTGCAACACAAATATAATAAAGACATGAGCATGTTTAGCAAGTTTAGATATTGATGCGGTTTATACTTTTTTTGACATAGAAAAACTATGATTACTAATGTACATATAGCTTTACACTGGTATGATCTGGAACTGTGACAGGCTCTGAAAGACTCCAATCCACTTCCGTAGTTGCACTTATAAAGGGAAACAATGGCCTTAATGAGTCGAATTGGTCACAAAAACGAAGCATTTTTAGATTTTTAGGGTTTGAGATTAGGACCTGGTCCAATGTGGTCTAGATACGAAAAAAAGCACTGAAATCTCCCTTTTTTAAATTTTCACAAATAGAATTAAGGTTTCAAAAATCTCAAACTGTGTTATAAAGAATGTTTAGACTCTCTGGGATAATCCAGTCCAAATAAATCGTCTATGCAGCGATTTAAGAGGTTAAAACACGGGGGATTGTTCGCTCAGCGCTGTAAATTAAATTTCCCTTCACTTTCCCCTTAACTGCAGAATCGGAAGCTCTGAATCGGAAGCCAACTTCAGCGTCGTCTGTGCTGCAGCACCTCTTTTCACCCTCTGTCTGAAACCAGCTTTGCAGACCATTGACATGCACAACTACCTATAAAACACAACTGCAAAGGGGAAAGCCAAAAAGAATAAAAGGGCCTTTTCAAAGAAAAGCATAGTCTGGTAGACTGGGTTTTATTTACGCACAAATGACACACACAGTCTTTGACAACATTCTCTCTATCTTATAATAAGCAGCTTATATTTAAGCCTAGTCACACATTTAAGATACAGGAGCTACTGTGGCTCATAAACCAGGCATAGAGAGGGGCTGACTATAAATGTGTGTCCTCTAAATATTCAATTACCCACCCAAAGCTTAAATACTAGACAGCATCTGAAAGACGATTTATTTATGGCAAAACTCCCACACACCTCCAACAAAAGCAGAAAAAAAATAATAACTGGAGATATGTTATTTTCAAAGTTCCCCGCTGAATAATTAAGTAAATACTGAAATGAAGTCCATTGTCACTGAAACATCTGAAATATATTGCAAGGTAAACAAGGCCTTGATGTTACCTCTTGAGGTCTTCAGGCTTCCCCCATCCCCCAATGAAGAGTTTGGAGAGGAGCAGTCTCCTGTAAAAGACATCCAGTCGGCTTACACCCATGGGCCAGCCCCTTGCATCTGCAAAGAGACACACATTTATTTAGAGAGCATGCATATCGTAAACCCTTTTACATCACGATTTCCATTCCAATTGAAGCTCATTTCAACATCTATTATCAGGGAAATCCAATCAAGGTACGTCCTATGGATAGTGAGTTTACTGATTATCAGTCACTGAAAATCAAGTGTGTATCTTCTGTGTGAAGAGGGGGGGAAAAGACCATAGACTGTATAGAGTAGACTTTCACTAGCGGGGGCTTTGGCGATCCCCAGGCCCGGCAATCGACACGTCAAAGCGTCCTTGGGCCAGAAGCTGTCAGATCCTGGACAGCAGTTATTTAGCAGTTCATTGATTAACTGTAATGACTCACAGGAAAACCAAGCTGTGGTGTTCTTAAACTGCATGCTCGTGGTAGGCTGCAGGTTTTTTCAGACACGTAAGAAAATAATGGGAGAATAGCTCATTCTGCTTTTGATTTTGAATAGCATAGTTGAAAGCTCATTAGGATCAGTCCCTGTCTTGTAAAATGAAGTTTTGTCGAGAAACTTTAAAACGGTTGTTTTAAGTAGAAGTTTTTACTTTTAACAGTTTCTATGTTAATCTACTCAGATAGATTCTGCCTCTTAATCTGCACTTTCCCCTTTCCTGTAACAATTTACATTTCCCCGATGCTCGGGAGAAAAAAAAGAAACTTCTGAATCTATTCAAGTAAAAGTACCTCAAAATTGTACTCAAGTTAAGACTTAATTAAAAACAAATTAAACATTTAGTATGTAAAGTACTAAATGTACTTGAAGCTGGTCAGTTAGATGTAAAGGATGTATGATGTGGCAACACAATAAGAATGTGTGAGCTACAATAGTACATAATTAAAAATCAGAACACATGACATTAAAAACATTACAAAAAGGGCAACATTAAAGTCATATTTCAAAGTATTATATATATTGACATTGGAGGTGACGCGTCCTTGATTGTTTTCAACTATGGTAAAATAATTTGCCATTGCTTTGGCTACAGTAAGCGAACAGTAAGCGACTCTTTCAGTGGGTACTGTACATAATGTATAAAGCACGTGTCCTGTCATGACTCAGATATTGACTCGTGCTTCTTGGCAGTCACCAACACTGGTTGGCCACGTGCACGTCAACTGTGCGCGGTCACACTTAGCTTAGAATTTTGTGGTAGCATTCAGATACGATGGAACTGTTCCGTTAATCCTGCACTGATGAGGAGTGGCGGGAAGCACAGATACGCTATTTATATGGATGTAGTAAGGCAACGTTACAAAGCAGACAGTTATCAGAGTACTCAAAATGATAACGCGTAACAATTATATTTGTGACCTTTGTTATACTTTGTTAGCATTTGTTATGTAATGTCACATCTCTGAAGGTGGTACTGTAATATGACATCACATAGCACACTTCCGCTCTGAGTAAAGCTAAAAATTGTCCGGGGATGAACTGAGCTCAAGTAGGGAGCAAACGTAGCCTTGGTGATTGTTTACTTTTAGACCAGCAAACAGAATAACACCCGGACACACACACAGATAGTTGACAGAAATAGTAATGTTACACTACCTCAGGCTATACGCGTCTGTGTGTTATCCTTGTGGATTTGCTCCCACTCCTAGCTAACAGCTACCGTCCAGAGGGCGAATGACTGGACCAGAGTCAAGCTAAGCTAACATCCTCTCAAAACCCTGCAACTACTTCCGGTTAAACAATAAAACTTGTTCCAAAACAGTGTTAATTTCGTCAACGAAAACTATGACGAAAATGTTCGTCAACGACCTTTTTTACAAGACTAAAGACAAGACGATGACGAGCTAAAAATAGATTCTTGATCATAAAAACTATGACGAAAGGTATATATTTTTTTCGTTGAAGAGACGAGACGGGACTAAGGCTTAAATCGTGGACTATCGGACATTCAAAATGCAGGATATTTTCCGCCAATTGTCCGTCAAAATGCATCTTGCGCTTCTAATTTGCAATATTATTATTTCCGCTCTCTTCACTCGAGAAGAGCGATCTCCGGGGCCCTTTCTCATTTCACTAATTTCCCCTCCTCGACTCCTCGAATCCTCCGGTAGTGAAATGGATTTCAGCGCGCCATGTTGAAGGACATCTTATTTCTCTAAATGCACTTCGAGGATCGAGCATCGAGGAGGCTCTAGAGGAGCTATCATCGAGGATACACTGATGGGTCCTCCGCGCCAGGCCGCGGATTTATTTTAATTTGACACAACACCTGTAACAGAGATGTTGTGACGCACGGCCGAATTTATCTCAGCCAATGACAGCTCTGCATCCCCTGGATATTATTGTATTAACTGCTTTCATCGCGACGCGATGTTTACAGTGAGAACAGCTGTGAGGTCCGTGCAGAAAGCAGAGCAGTGTGTATATCACTCAGTATAACAGGCCTATATTACTCTCTTTAATTGTATGCTTTAGTTTGGTAGATATCTACAAACAAAGAGTCAATATTTTTCTAAAACCATTTAGCTCAAGTTAAAGTAACATTACTTCACATGTTACCTTTTTAACAGTCAATAATACCTTCATGAAGCGTGTGGCAAGAGCAAAAACAATGTTCTTTTCAGGAGTGCTCCAAAATCAAGATTGCTTACAGCTATTGTATTGCTTTGAATGGCTGGTAGTTGTCTTAAGTCATTATAATGAGATAGCTAAGTCAATATAATGAGATAACTAAGTCAATATAATGAGATATTAAGTCAATATAATGAGATAACTAAGTCAATATAATGAGATATTAAGTCAATATAATGAGATAACTAAGTCAATATAATGAGATATTAAGTCAATATGATTTAACTAAGTCAATATAATGAGATAACTAAGTAAATATAATGAGATAACTAAGTCAATATAATGAGATAACTAAGTCAATATAATGAGATATTAAGTCAATATAATGAGATAGCTAAGTCAATATAATGAGATAGTAAGTCAATATAATGAGATAACTAAGTCAATATAATGATATATAAGTCAATATAATGATATATAAGTCAATATAATGAGTTAACTAAGTCAATAATGAGATAGTAAGTCAATATAATGAGATAACTAACTCAATATAATGAGATAACTAAGTCATTGGGGTTTGTTGTCGTTTTTTCTGTGGCGCAAACAGGCTTCCATAGGAATCAAATAGGAATTTCCCCCAATGTGACACCAAAAGTTCCTCAATGCATCCACAGCTCTTAATTTCAGTATCTTTGAGGGCCTCCTTCACATGTCCAAGGTTAAGGACAAGCTAGCCAACAAGCAGCTTGTTCTCTGAACACTGTTAAAAGTGTAAAATATAAACTCCAAATAAAGAGTTAGATTTGAACACTTTGGGTGTCAAAATATACTCTTTATACACTGGGGCCCTACTGCTAAAACAAATGAAAGGAACACTTTGAAAGCACATCAGATCTCAATGGGAAAAGAAATGATGCTGGATATCTACTGATTCGGACTGGGTAATGTGTTAGGAAAAAAATGCCACATCATTTAATGGAAATTATCAACCTACAGAGGGCTGAATTCAATGACACCCCGAAAATCAAAGTGGAAAAATTATGCAAATTTATGAGACGACGGATGGTGTCGTGGGGCATCACTGAGCACAGTCTGAGGTGCAACCTGGCAGGCATCGGATGGACCGAAACATAATGTCCCAGAGGTGTTCTATTAGAATTAGGTCAGGCGAGCGTGGGGTACAGTCGATGGTATCAATTCCTTCATCCTCCTGGAACTGCCTGCATACTCTCGCAAAATGAGGCCGTGCATTGTAGTGATACACGTTCAATCGAGGTTTGGTGGTTGTGGGAACATAAGTAATTATTTTCAAAATATTAGCAATATATATGTTAATAGAAACATAGCTACAATAATTAGCTTTTATTTTATGAAAATCTAATAATTTTTTCTAGATGTTATCCTTTTAGAGCAGACTGTAGCGGATCATTACAGATACAATCCATCTGCAGTACAGCAGGCGATGGCTCTGATAATATACATTCATATCTTAATTGCCCAGACAAATTGGGTTAGTGTTACCTCTTGTTAGTCAATTTCTGCCTCAGTGCTGACTTTTCCCCCCCAAAATATAGCAGACTTATGTGGATTAGCTTAATGTAAATCGGTTTTAAATCTAATTATGGGCAGTAGTTTGGTTAAATTATCTGCTTTGTGATTTAACTTTGCTGTGGATTAGGTCAGAAGAGATAATTTTCACCTTATCACTTTATCTCTGTAAGATCTATTATAAAAGGGACTCAGCTACTTGCATAGCAGAAATCATAGATACTGTATGACAGCTGGGGCCGTTCTCACACTGAAACGATGCACAGGAATATTTTAGACAACTGTGTGCTTCAATTTTGTCTCAACATCTGGGTGTGTACCTTGGGAACTTGACTAGATAAATGTTATGAAAACTATTATGAAATCAAACTGTGTATAAGAAATTCTCAAAAAATAAATACAATACACATGAGATAAGAATATGAAACATTAGGCTATGGATACAAATTTAAAAAAGCATATGTGTCATTCACATTGGGAGTGCTAGGGAGATGTCCCCACCACTTTCTTTTAATGATCATTTCTTAACAATGATCTGAAAATAGCTGCATTAGCTATCAAAAAAAGTAAAGTAAGCTCAAAAGAATTTCCCCCTTAGCCTACCGGTTCTAAAATGACCCAAACACTTGCATTTGTTATGTCAGGTTGGCAATTTTGAATGTGCATCAGGAAGAATGTAAACAAAAAAAATCCAAACTCTAGGCGGATGATACGGCTGGGCATGTGAGCCCCAAGCATCTATAATGATACTAAAGAGTCCTGCAGCACTCCACCCCATAGAGCAGGAGCCAACCCGTGGAGCCTCTGGCCACATGGTCCTGTTCAGGGTTAGCCTGGGTTTTACTCATCAGCCAGGAGCATGCTGGAAAGTGGAATGGCCTGAGGTCCCAGCTGGGTTAGCAGATCTCTCCTCCCGCCCTCCATGGTTTTGGCCTGGCGTGTGACAGGGTGGCCGGTGATCTATTCTTCCAATCAGCACACTTCCTTCTCTGATGTTGAAGAGTATGTTGTCATAGACCATATGTGCTCCAGTATATGAGCTATGCCATGTCTGCATATGGGTGGTGCAGCTGTGAGGCCAAACTTAAAAAACACATGGATTATCTTTACAACAACTGTTGTTCCTTACTTAAAGAAAAGGTATGTTTCTGAGATCTTAAACCTGATGTGAATACTCAACTATGGATGGAATGAAATTATTTAATGCACACATTTCAAGCAAATTGAGAAAAATAAGTTAAAATCAGATTAGTCATCATTTGTTAATAAAATGGACCTAGGTTTAGGTAGCTGTGTTTTAATTTCCAACAGATCCTCTACACTGGTTTTAGACCTACATAGTTTCTTCAGTGCCTTTATTTTACAAAGAAAGAGTTAGGATATACACACCACAAGCAGAAACATTGGCATCATAGTTGGGTTTGATTCAGTCCAGCCAAAATGTAGATTATAATTAAGACTCACTGTAACACATCATACCACAGAGGGGCTTTTAATCCAGCCTTGTAAAAGACAGTTAATCGGCTGCAGCATTTAGAAAATAATTTACAATGCTGTGATCACCTTCTCATTCAATCAGTCTTAAGGATCCGAACTGTGAAGGATGTTCACTACCTGGACCGAATAGAGCAGAAAAGAGGAACCCGATTGGTCAGCCCATGTTGTGGCGGTTTCCATAACCTCTGCGGTGACTTTCTTTGTAATCATCCCAGTCTCTGGTTTTCAGCCGTGACTCCTCATCATCATTTTCAGCCTTTTTCTCTTTATCTTCTTCTTCTCTCTCCTTTGCATCAGTGTCCTCCTCCGTATCAACCCTCCTGGGTATCCCCTGGTCGGGGAGACCCCCTCGTTTCTTGTGCTGATCATACCACTCATCCACTGACATGGTGGCGAGGCTGGGGTAACCTGCCCCGAACACCTTAGCCTGGGAATGGAACAAACACATGGAATCACACAATGTTGCAGAGCACGTTAATGGAACTACAACATGAAGTTGGCACCTTCATTTTTCACTTCAGTTCCCTCCCTGCTTCCCTTTGGACAATTCTGGTTTTCCTAGTAGCTACTAACTTATTAGATCAATAAGTCAACCAATGGAGTTTATCCCTCACTTGTAATTGTGTCTAGTAACCATGCCACCGGCCATTATTCAAGACCAGGTTTTTAGTTGTTCAAATTAAAATACATTATTATGCTTACAATATAATAGTTGCATTGACATTGTAACCACAATTAATTGTCAACAAAATGTTCATGATTGTGCAGCCCTACCTGTGTAAGAGCAGACCAACAGATAAAAGGCACAACACTGATCCGCACACTGTGTTACAAGCTCACAGCAATTTTCATTTTGCAACACATGTCCCTTAAGAAGAACTCTGTTGGATGGAAAGGTTGCCAAATTAAACTCCCTAGGAGCTTTAATGCAATAAGCAGATTTTCTTTGTCTTTTTCATTATAGTTTTGAAGATACTGAGAGTGTTTTCCACTGTGGACAAACTATGCGATGGTGAAGCAGGGCTCCCTGGATCAGGAGCCCTCTGCTAACATCTCTGAAATGACTTCAAACCAAGTCTAGCATTTCTGTCCAGCAAATTCTTGTTACCTGCAGACAGACATGCACTTTGATAATTTAGCATTAAGCCTATATTGGTTGACAGATTTCAGACAAGCTAATGTATCGTTCTAGCTGTCTGTTATTTGCTACTTCTGCATTCCCCAGCAGCTTTTCTCTCTAGTTTTTTCAGTGAATACCTAGTTGAGTACCCACACAACAGCCTCTCATACACAGTCTCACCTGAACCATGTCCTTGGTGATTATGAAAGGCTTCATGGGGGGCCTGGCAGGCTGAGCTGGCTGCTTGGCAGCACCCTGCTTCAGACCATCCATCTTCTGGAGTATCTCCACCTCCTGGTCAATGCTCTCTATTTCCTCCAGACACACAGTGACCCATCTCTGAACGTTAAGAAGGTAAAAATCTCTGGTGACTTCATCGTCGGCCTGTCCGCTGTCCACAGCTCTGCGTACATCCGTCAGTCTGGCTTCCAGATCCTTCCTCTGACGGTAGCGCTCGATCTTAGCTTGTCTCCGTACTGCCATGGAAACAAGGTCCGGCTGGCAAGGGACAGACTGGAAAAAGAACCACACTTTACAATTCAGAACTTACTCATTTTCCAACTGTGCAATTACTCCTTTCCACTGCATTGTTCAGCTTGACTAGAAAGTACCTTAAGTAACAGATACTTTCTCTTTTCCATAGAGGATAGTAAAGAATATGTATGAGTACCAGGTAGAAGCTGCAACTTTCGCCAATGGAAAACCAACAAGGACAAAGCACAGTGCTGCTAACCCCTCAGTTTATACTTACACTTTAAACTGGGACACACCCTCCTGCCAATTGATCCAATGGTATATTTGAACTTGAACACACACACACGTATGTAAAACGCTATTTACTGTTATTAAAGCTAGTGTACGTATATAAGCAACTTAACATTACCAGAGCCGCAGGGGATTCGTTTTCTGATGCTTCGCAAGGACTTGAGTTTTCATTCGCAGTCGGAAGTTCAAACCGTGACAGATTATACTCATGGCATCTGTTCAAGAAATCCATGAAGTAGTTGCGGGCTGTTTGGACTATCTCCAGCCGTCGGTCCCGACCGCTCTGCTTCAGGCTGAGCGCCCCGCAGAGCGCGGGCAGCAGCAGGTACCTCAGGTCGGCCGTGGCCACCTCCTCCAGCTCCTCATTGCAGCTGAACAAGTCGAGCTGAGCCACCATTGTAGACGCCTCTTCCAACATACCGATACCGCGTTTAACTCGAACCTGGATACTAGAAGAGGCAAGCGGTTCATTTGTACTATCTACCTCATCAAATATCTTCCAGCCCCGCTCTAAGAGATCACATAGTTTAGAAGGTTCTGCGGTGGAAGCATCGTTGTTGTTTTCAGAGTCCGCCATCTTGTCTCTTACTCCAGCTCTCTTCTTCGATTATTTTCTTCAGTGTTTTAGCAAATACTGCCCACCACCGGCCAAACCTTCGAACAACCTGGAAGCTCCAACTACATCTTCTCTCAAACAACAGAGGTGGGAAGTAAAACTACATCACTCAAGTACTGTAATTAAGTACCCCACTACAATTCAGAGGTAAATGGTGTAATTTGACTCCACTACATTTATTGAATAGCTTTAGTTACTTGACAGATATGGATGAATTATGTGAAATACAATCAAGTCTTAAATCAGACTTTAGTTCCACCTGGAGTAAATTCACAAGCTACCCTGCAGTATACAAAGTCATTCAAACTAGCTGTACCTTTACCAGCTTTGATAACACTTTAAAGATCAATCATTATAAAACATATCATATTATTCTGAAATCGACCAATCAATTATTACACGTACTTCTAATTTAAAAAAAAATTAGAAGTACGTGTAATAATTGTACTGTACAACATCTGAGTACTTCTCCTACCCCTGTTTAACAATATAATATGTCAAATATACTTCAGCAGAATATTCATAGTAGTCATAGTAGACTAAAATAATGCATTACAAAGAAGCCATCAGATCAGTGGTAGTCACAGAAGTCAGCATAGTGTTGTTGAAATATTTAAATCATAGATATTATGATTATTAGCTCCAGTCATAAGATTTGCATTGCCATTTCTACACTGTAGCTTTCGTGCATATGACATTAAAACTAGAGATGTCCCGATCCGATCACGTGATCGGGGATCGGAGCCGATCACGTGATTTTCAAAAGATCGGAATCGGGAGAAAAAAATCGGGGATCGGGATTTTTATTTTTTTAAATACTTTTTTAAAATTTTGTATTCAATGTTACAAAACAAAAATGACCATGTTCAAGTCTTAAAGTCATCCTGAGGGCCTTAGTTTTGGTTTCAAATTACACAACATCATGTATGTGTTGCTTCTTTGGGGCTTGTTTTCATAGACCTGGTTGCTTATTTCTCTCAAATCTGGCAACAGAGTGGGCAGGGCGCAGTGTCTAATTGTAGCAGTAAGCTAACGAGTACTGATAAGCTTTATTTTGTTTTGATCCAATGCTGCACAACTGAACTGATCCAATACTGCTTTGAAAAAAATAAGCTATATCCATGTTGGATAGAATGTCCAATTTAAATGAAAAAATAACCTTAAGGGACAACTTGAATGTTTTTTTCTCTTAATGCATTGCATAAAGATCGGATCGGGAAAAATCGGTATCGGCAAATTGTCAAAATCAAATGATCGGAATCGGATCGGGAGCAAAAAAAGGTGATCGGGACATCCCTAATTAAAACCTTTGAATCTTTTAAGCTTGAAGCTTGAATTATACTATATGTCATTGATAATAAATACAATAATATGTCTTGCCAGGAGATATGGTTCCTTTGTGTGCTTTTGGTCAAATGCTCAGTATAATTCTACCACAAATTAAAAGAAAGAAGAACAGGCAAACACCGAGTCAGTTAAGGCACTTTAATATTAGAAAAAATCACCTCAAGTAACCACAAACATTCAAAGCACTTTGTTTTACACAACATGGTTTGTACTTCTGGGTATCCTTTTGAATGAGTTTGTCTACAATCCCACTCCCAGTGAAGGCTGTTCTTGCTTCATCTTAAGTGACAACATTAAGAGAAAGTAGTTAAGTTGCCATCTGTACCTTTTTCCATTTTAACAGTTCACTATATACCTATTACAGCTGAAAAGAAAATATGTGAACAAGATTTATAGTGTACTCTTAGTAGATTTTTCCACTCAACCGTTTTCTCCTCCAAACTGCTATTTCTTAGTTGGCTATTTGAAGATGAATTGGGGTGGGGGTACACTTTATAAAACTCTCATCCCTTAACCTACTTTCAACTACTGGATTACAAAATGGTTCATAGCTAACCCTGAGTGTTTGATTTAAAAAACATAGAAAGGGCAATTTCAATTAATTGTGTATCCACCAGGTGGTGGTCGTTTATTTGATATATAGATAGGTAGATAGATGGTCTTTTCCCCCCAAACAGATATTCCTTTAGCTCAGGTCATTTCATCCTTTAACTTGTTATAAACTGACCACCACTGAGTGGGATTACTAATGAATGCAGACTGCCTTAAGAGTTATACAAATCACTTTACAAATAATGACTTTATTATTAGTTCTTTCTTCAGGACATGTCATCCTACAGCCCAGTAACGGGGCACTTTAAGGCACAAAAATAAATATTGAGAGTGAAGTTGCCCGCAATAAATACCTTTGTTCCTGAATTTCAATGGGTTCATGCGATTAACAAGTGCTTCTACTTATAAGGGAACACTTTAAATGTGTTGATTCTTTCTAAATAAAAAGCTTTTTGATGAGTGGATACTAAGTATGTGTACTACCACAGAAAATAGTCACAATTGAACCTTCATTTATTACCATCCTAGGACTAGAGCTGTCTAAGATGTTACCAAGATTACAGATTTTCAGAATGCTAAGAACCCTCTGATAACAGCTCCCATGGGAAGTTCATAAATATAAGAAGCAGACAGATTTGTGCCCAGTAGGACCTGGACTGAAAGACACCAGCTTTTGGCACAGTGTAGAATGCATACTGGTTGTTGCTCTGTTGTTGGCAAGTTAATTGCTTGGTGAGTCTTTGAAGGCACAGTGTGTATGTGTGTGTTGACACACACACTTGTGGCTCAACAGATGTGAGAAAAGCCATTGGTTAGCCAGCAGAAAAGGGGCATTTCCATGGACAGTACTCTGCTTGTTGACAGCATTTTGGGGAACTCCCTGTTCACACTTGCTTTAAAGTTGGAGGCATTGTTGAGCTCTAAGTCATCAGGAAGCTGCATAAAAAAACAAGATGAGGTTAGCCAACAGGACAAATGGTAGGATGTCAGCCAATAGCTGCAGCTAAAACAACACCAACAGTTAAAGTGTCTCTGTCTTTACCTGTATGGATATCCATGGTACTTTGCTCTGAATATGGACAACAACCAGCTGAAGAACAGCATCACCAGACCAATACCTGCTACACACATGACTGACACACACCGAACACACACACACACACACACGTTTGAATACAATCACATACTTCAGTTGGTCAGAGAAGCAGCAATGACATAATGTGCGTTTGAAATTAAACTAGTGGACATTTGTAATATTTAGTGTTGTGTGTACAACATCTTGTAAGGTCCCTTGATGGAATCTGAATGGAATCTCAGAGGGCAGATCTCTGCCAAGGCCAAATGCCCTCTCTTGCAATATTACACAAACCAGGGTTCATACACTTTTTCACCAATGATTTTCAATGACTTTTCCAGGACTTCTCCATGACCTTTACCTAATTTTCCATGACCAAAAAAATTACTCCTTCTCAGCGGTACCACTGAAAATTGTTTATTTTAACATGGAACAGGAAAATAAGGTCTGCATATGAAACATGGTGTGCCTATCTAAAACAAATCAAATAGGCTTACTAGCTCCTACAGGCTAAAGAAACTAAAATCTCTCACCAGCAAAATACCTCTTCAGTTAAATGCCATTTTACGTTTCATTACGATACAGTATTTATTATCATTAAAGTATTACTATTTCGCCGATTAGATATAGTATATAAAATTATAAATTATATTTGATGCAACTTTAGTTAAATTTCCATGACTTTTCCAAAACTTTGGGAGAAATATTGTTTTCCATAACTTTTCCAGGGCCTGGAATTAGCATTTTGAATTTCCATGACTTTTCCAGGTTTTTAATGAACATAAGAACCCTGACAAACAAATCATTATCTGTCCTGTGATTCTGATCCGGTCCAAAATGTGGAGGGTGTTTGGATTCCTCTTGGCCTATGCCATACATTTCCTTTCAGTTTAGAAAGATGGGGCCATCACTTATTCAGAAATACTGGTGAAAAAAAGACAAACAATGGGAACAGAAACACATCATAATCTTTGTGGGTCTGTGTGCACATACTCTTCCTCTTTCCAATGTCCATGTCAGAGGTGGCGGCCTCACACAGCAGCACCATTCCCATGGTAACAGCAGCATCTGACAGTTTGGTCAAGGTTTAAAATACAACTGCATGTTGGGCATAACATTAGTCTACTCAAACAACCCTAATAACCATATTAAATATAAATAATAATAATCATAATAATAATATTATTGGGAAATAATGAAAGGCTTTAAAAAACAACAAAAGAGACAACAAAGCTAAAGGGGTGAGAAAAAATGCAAAGGGGTCAAGGCTGTCATTTTGGGTTTGAATCGCAAAGGATTAGTTTGTGGGGGGTCTGGCTCAGTATTAGTGTATGATGAGTGTAACACAGTTAGAGAGGGATACTGAAGAGGAGGATGATGTGAGTCTCAGCCACAAACTGGGCCTGACTGCTTCCATGGATGTAGCTCTGAAAATAAACACAGTTAGATCCTGTTTGGATGGTTTGTTCACATATCATAAAGAAAGGTTTTTTTCTTACCACTTGCCCTGTGCTGGGATTCTTGTGTGCATAAGGCGGACCTCTGATGTGGTTCCACATCTGGCCCGAGGTCATGATCAGGACAAAGCACTGAAATACACAAAAACACAGCACAAATAATCCATCCGTCTGCAGAAACAGCAGCATGCCCCCATCCCTGCAGCAGCAGCTCCTCACAGAGGGGATAGGAGAAGTCACTGAGCAAAACAGAAACATTGGCGACTGCCATCAGCACCTGTCACCTTATCTGCTGATGTGCCCATGGTGGTAAACGGCTAACATCGGACGATACCGATTCCTTGGCGTAGCTTTGATTACTCACACGCCTTGCACTTGTTACCATATCCTTCTGGTTGGTTCAGTTTTTGTTTCAATACATCTAATCTGCGAGGGCTGGCTGTACGTTCCTCAAGTTGAATCTAAATCCATCTATTTATTACAATGTTGATCTATTCCGTACACACCTGTATTTACTGTTGGACCTCCCTCTGTAAGAGCCGTTTTCCCAGCCACTGGGTAGAAGGCTAATGTTGGCAAGACATTAAGTATATTCTTTGAATTTTATTTCAATTAAAACCACCGACTTTCCATAGTTTTGCATATATAGATGTTTGTTATTGTTTATGACAGATGAATACTGTGAAGCATGTTACAGGGGCCTGTCTAGCACAGCTAAATGGCTTTACGCCAGTAAGACCGGGGAGTCCGGAAACATGGATGAGTATATGTTTTTGACTGCGTTAACGTGTATTTAAATAACTTAATACAGTGTTATAGTTTTTGTATCATCAAGTCGGTAGTGGACTGTGTAAGATTCAATGTGGATTTGGACACTGTCTTTGTTTTTCTTTAGTTGCTGTTTGCAACGTTTGGGGAATCAACAAATATAACCAACATCTGAAAATAACCTAAATAATAAACAGTATTAAAACATGGAGAATATAGCAACTGAAAAGAACAGCATTTGGGAATGTGCAGAACCTGAAGTCTAAAATATACCCTTTTACAACTTGAGGAATAGATTCACCAAAATGTTCTGCTTTATCAAGATTCTCTAACTCTCTGACGAGACCATTTCACTTTCTTCACATCTTGACAGAGTATTATCACCAATAGGTCATCAGTGTGTGCGTGGTTACCAGTGCAGAGAAGGCCCACACATTCTTGTTAAAGAGAAACTCCAAATTGTGTCTTCTTAGGTATGCCAGTCCTCCAATCACAGCCAGGAGGAAACCCAGCAGGAGAGGCCCTGCGTAGTTGGGAGGGCGAATGACGCGGATCTAAGAAACAGATAAACATGTGTGATTGATAAACTCAAGTTTTGGTTATATCGTCATGGTAAACATACTGAAATGATGATGAATGTTTTGCCATTACCTGCACATCAGTCCTGTCTGCCACCCATCTGGCCAGCTGCTCAGCTGCAAAGCCTCTGACCTGCAGCTCATAGGTATCAGACTTGCGAGGTTTCCCTTTGGATGGGAAGTGGAGGAAGGTCGGAGCAGAATTCATACCGAGCTGCAACACAAACACAAAGGCAGAAGAGTGGAACAGTGAGGTACATTACAAACACATTGCATTACTTTATTAATTTCCATGCACTTAAACTAATAACACTCACACAACCTTTAAACCTTTGCAGTGCTAACCAAACTCTTGGATTTTAGAACTTGTATAAACCTAAACCAAAAACATCACACAAGCGCTGACTGTAGCTCAGGATCTGGGGCCTCATTTAGAAATGTTGCGTACGCTCTAAAGATGGTGTACGCCAGTTTCTGAGCAAAGTTTGTGCAGAGACGCTGCACACACAGCTGACTGACAGGTAGAAAAAGGGTTTGTGAATAAAGTCCCATCTGTTTGGACATACATGTGCCAACCCAGCTTTTGGTATACTATCATTTCTAAGTGAAGAGCCATTACATTAACGGAGTCATCAGTTGCGAAACAAGGAATGACAGACCATTACAAAAAAACGATGTCTCACCATCTGAAAGACGTCAGATCCTTCATCAAAGTCTACGCATGCAAAGAAGACTTTGTTTGTAAATGCAGAGGAATAACGCCAAGAGTTAGCCAGCATCTGGAACTCCTCGTCAGCTTGTCTGAAATGAAAACATTGTTTAAATACACTGTTAAGAATACAAATAAAAGCATTGCCTCTCTCAAGGGCCCCCATGTCTTACTTGCAGACCCCACACTGCCTCTGTGGCTGCAGTGCTGTGAACATGATGACCACGGAATAGTTCCTGGGAGGAGCCTTCACAAAGCGACGGAATTTATCCCCGTTCATCCTGATAACTGATCGCTTGGAGGTCCACTCCATCATCTGAGTCAACTTCTCTGACAGCAGAGTCTACACAGGACACAGACAACTCATAGTGTTAGACACTAAAACAAGAGAACACAAGAGAAAAGCCAAAAGCCATCCGGATACAACTCCATGCAGCATTTGGGATAAAGATATAGGGAACGTTATTACAAATGTATAAACTCTTAGGTTATATTCAAACAGTTACTCCTTCGCACTAGAACCATTTGGAGGCATGTTGGTTATGAAAATCATAAACTCACAACAAACAATCCATTCATAAAAAACAATTAAGCAGTGACATTGCATACAGGGGCGGCGCCAGGGGGTAGCTTGGAGTTGCTGTAGCAACTCCAACAATTGGCCTAGCAACGGCATTGTTTTGTTATGAAAATGTATCTAAATATATTTATACACATTCTCACGAGATCTTTCAGGGGTCATTGTAAGTTAAAGCGCGAATTGTTACTTGGCTAATGTTGTAATAATTCTCAGTATGTGAACACAGATCGAAAATGGAAAGATTTCTCACAAGTCAGCGTAAACGATCTAGCCGGACAACCCTGCTATCTGTGTGTGTGTGTGTGTGTGTGTGTGTGTGTGTGTGTGTGTGTGTGTGTGTGTGTGTGTGTGTGTGTGTGTGTGTGTGTGTGTGTGTGTGTGTGGTGATGAGGTTAAATGCCACATTATGCCAGTTGAAAGTGATCGATCGCTATTGTGTACTTGTACGCTTAGGGTGTAATGGTATTATACAAAAATATTGTAGGAGCACAGAAAGTGTTCAAATTCTGCTTTTACAAACTTATTTTGGTTGTGCTTACCTTGCAAATTAATGTTATAAGTGTCAAAGGAATGTTTTAATGTAAATATTAATGTTAATATTGTAGCGTATCCAAGTTAATAGTTATGTCAGTTATTATGGGGGTTATTCCCTATCTTTATTCAAGAGCGTGGTATTTAAATTTGAGAGCATACTTCATCGATTTCTTTCCCTCAAACCCTGTCCTCGCACTCAAATAGTGCCTGCTTGCACTTAGATTTGCTCTGCTTCAGCTCTAACTGTAGGCTTGCACGCAGATATATTGCTGCTTACAGATTTTCTGTGTTCCAGCTTAAAACCTTCTCCTCGCACTCAGGCTGTTTCTGTGAGCTCGTGAAATGTCTGCTCCCAGATTTCTTCTGTGCGCGCTCGGATCTTTTGTGCAACAACCCTGTCAAATTCCCTCAACCAATAGGAGGCCAGGTGTCCTTGTGGGTACGTTTGTTTTACTTATTAGAGCGTCCCGTAAGGGCGGTTACTCTTTGGTTATAAACTACCGCCCTCCACGGCTTTATAACATAACATGTACTTCACTTGTTTAATTTACAACATTTTTTGGGAGAAAGCACAGTTAGTATATATATATATATATATATATATATATATATATATATATATATATATATATACCAGCACCTTACATAATAACTACGTTCAGTGGCAGACTGGGACTAAAAATCAGCCCGGGAATAAAATAAAATAGTCCCTCCGTTGCCTTCCGCACAAAATATAGTGCGAGGTGGTTGCCATATCATTATCAGATGTGGACAGTTAAGTACATTTGTAAAGTTATTTATTTAGGCAATGTTGTTGGTGGGTGTTAGGGAGAGACCGCCCCTTCCAGGTGTGTGTGTGCGTTTTCGGTGTGAGTGTGGAGGGAACGGTAGGAGTTGTCTTCGAGTGTGGGGAAAAGTCATAATGATGAGTGTTATCCTATTGATTGGTTCTGTAAGGCGTGGCAGTGGTGGCCGTCAATACCAGAAAATAAAGAGAACGTTTTCGACATTGAAGGCTCGTGATCTGTGATCTTGAATAGCGGTGAACGCTACAATATGAACAGGCTCGTGCTTGGCCCACTGGTATTGTTTGTTTATTTATTTTGAAAATTAACTAGCAACGCTGTGCTGTCATACTGCAGCAAACAAATCCTGGCGTCACCCATGATTGCATATGATCAGATGTTCATAAAAACATTTATCTCTTTGTTTTACATTCAGGCAGAGGAAAACCTATTCCTGATTCAACAGAAATGTAATATTATGGACATATGTAGTGATAGTTATGGCTGGCAACCTGCACATAAAACGGCCTGATAATCTGTTCTACAAAACATCACGGTGGGGGTATACATTCGTTATATTCCTACTACTAGGATACTACATTGTATCACTATGCTTGATAAAAGCAATCAATACAGAGATGGTTTGAATAACGAAAGGTTTAATTAAGTTATCTGTTTGAGAAAAGGATAACTTGATTCACATTCTAGGCGTGTAAGAGGAAGTGGAGTTTGTCCTTCCTGTAGCAGTCTGTACTTCCTGAAGCAGTCTGTACTTCCTGAAGCCGTGTTCAGAGTTCTTATTATACATCCATGGTTCAGAAAGCTAACGCTGACTGTGCCCCTGCATGAGCCAATAGCAGATTCATGTGATGTGTTGCGCAGTTATTAGTTTTTGCCATAGTTCCATACAACAAGCGAACGTTAGCTATGTCCTGGTTGCTTTTAGCCTAGCTTCTCAGATTGACACGGACTTTTGAAAAGCCGCAGAAATATCAGTTTAACTTTTTCCGGTGTGTGTTACAGAATAAATGTCACCTCTTTTTTCTTCTGTGCATCAGCAGGGTCATTGTAGATATTAATGAAGAGAAACAGCAAGAGCAGAACGTTTCCAAACATTCTGAGACCGTCTGCAACACTGTCCACTCTTCCTTTACTTCTTCTTCTTCTCCTTTTTGGAGGGTTATTAGCGGTAGTCAACCGAAGAATAGGTACTTTCCCTCCACCTACTGGACTGGAGTTTGTATCAAGGTTCATACCATACTTTTCGGATGTTATGGTCCAAGTTAAAGAAAAGTCTAGACTAGGTATATCTATATAGTTATATATATATATATATATATATATATATAGTTATATATATATATATATATATATATATATATATATATATATATATATATATATATATATATCTATAGTTATATATATCTATATAGTTATATATATATATATATATCTATATAGTTATATATATATATATATATATATATATATATATATATATCTATATAGTTATATATATATATATATAACTATATAGATATATATAACTATAGATATATATATATATATATATATATATATATATATATATATATATATATATATATATATATATATATATATATATATATATATATATATATATATATATATATCTATAGTTATATATATCTATATAGTTATATATATATATATATATCTATATAGTTATATATATATATATATATATATATATATATATATATATCTATATAGTTATATATATATATGTATATATATATATATATATATATATATATATATATATATATATATATATATATATATATATAACTATATATAGTTATATATATATATTTATATATATATAACTATATATATATATATATATATATATATATATATATATACACATATAACTATATAACTATATATATATACCTGCAGGCCGTGTGTCAACGTGCACTGTGGACTCGATGTCCTGACAGGCTGGTATTTGTGCAACCTGCACAAACATAATACTGCACCATGATTACAAATGGTGAAATACAATGTAAAACTACCGAAAAATACCAGCTCCTTAAAACACAACCGCTCTACTCAACGCAACTCTACTATACCCGCGGTCAGAGAGCGGAGATGTGTCCCCTGTGTGATGTAATATGACGCGTTTGACGTATGACCTTAAAAAAAAGCCGTTTTTAAGAGCAGAGCTCAAAATTGCTCCTTTCCCTCTGAATTCCTGCCCTTATGTCTCAACACATATCAAATCCTGCATTAAATTTTTTAATTGTAATTTTCAAGCAAGTTTAAGCACAAATGTAGAAAAAATAGAAACCTGCAAGATGCTCTTTAAGGGATAAAAATACATTTAAAAATAAACAGTGTATATCCTTTATTTTATAATCAAAACATGAAATGTTGGCAGTCTCATTACACCAGTTATTGTTAAAATATTGACTTTACCTGCCGATGTCAGTTTCATCAGCTCTGCTCTCATCTCTGGGTTTATCGTTAGAAAAGAGTGTGACAAACAGCTGTAATATTTCATCACTGCTGCCTGGTGTTTACAAGGCGCTCCTGTTTGTCCTGAAGGGCAAGAACACAGCTCCAAATCCATGTCTACATTATACGTTTGGGTAGATCCCTTCACCACAAACTTCTTGTCCTCAATCTGCAAAATCACAAGTCAAACAAGGATAAATGTATTTGTTACCATTAAGTGCCATATGTGCGTATTGATTCTGTAGTGATAAACCTATAGCATGTTATGTTTTTTCAGCTGTTATATCCATTACCTGCTGAATATGCGATGCTGCAATGTTGCCATCTTGGGGGAGGAATTTTGCTCCCTGGAATGATTCCCAGCGTCCAAGGGCAACATCAACGATGCGTGCGGTTTCCAGCCTCGAGGTCAGCAGATCAAATAGCTGAGGAAGGTTGAAGGCCTTTGTCCTCTGCAGTATTTTGTCCTTGAGGACACGCATTGCCGCTTCTGCAAAATTGTTGGTATTGTTTCCTCTGGTGAGGAAACTGCCTCTATAACTGAGGGCCCAACACTCTCTTCTGGCGTACAGCCGGTCCAAGTACCTGAAGAACTTTTCATTCATGGTTAGAAAAAATAAACAAAAAAGCTTTAAATAATAACAAATTATCCAAACAGTAAAGCTTAATCACTTCATTACATTGGGTGTTGGATGTTATTTGATAGAATCAATTTCTCTCATATGGCTAAAGAAAACATCAATAACTTGTCTGCATTAAACACTAACCTGGCTGCAACTGGATGCCCTCTTGCCTCGCTGTAAAGCCTATCCACACTGCCTATCTCCTGACAGTAAAGCATCTCTTTTACAATTGCGAAAAGTGCCGGTCCGTCTCTGTGAGTGACCCCACTCTCCTTGCTCCACAGCCACCTCCAAACTGCTTGTAGCAGATCGAAGGAGCACAGGAGAAGTGTGGCCTTAGGAAATGCTTTTCTCAGAGCTCCCCTACAGTCATCTGTGATGTTGACCAGTTGTGGCCCTTCGTGTCCTCTGCCAGCAAAGCCCCTTCTCTCCAACAACTTGTTTTAGCTGTTCCAGCCCTTGAGCAATAGTCCGCTCATCCTCAGACTGGCAGAGGAGAATGCCCAGAGGGAGGCCACCTGCACAGCTGTGGGTCAGGAGGAGGATTACCCTGCAGTTCTCCCTGTCCATATTCCCTGAGGAATCTATGAAGCACAGCTCCCCACTGTGCTTCAGTTGGTGCACTTTCTTCATGAGTGGAGAACACACAACCACAAGAGGAGCTCCTTCGGAAGTTGTTCCCAGGAGAGCACAGGTGTCATTACACTTATTGTTGTAAATCTCCACTTGAAGCTTGAGCCTTGCCAACATGGTGGGACCTGTTTGCGTGCCATACTCCTCCCTACACACCTTGTGGAACAGTCTGGGTAGAAAATGAATTAGTTGGTATGGGTGTCACTTACATGCAGTCGAAAAGCGTATTTGTATTCACTGAATACATCATAGTTTTTATTGCATCGTTATTTATATAGTGGGTAGTAGGTATCTTGAACATGTTTCCAGATGTGATACCCACCTCTGTACATAAGGCAGGTCGGGGCAAATCTCCCTGTTGTCTGTACGCGTACACATATCGCTGCCCATACTCCATTTGGAGGTCGTGTTTTAAGACCGCCAGTGCAGATGTTGGAGTGTGGCCAATTTCAAAGAGCCCTGTGAGTATGTTGATTGCCTTTTCCCCAACATCTCAGTGGCGGATGGCGTCCGCAACAAAAAGATTGTGGTTGTGCCTGTTTATTAGGATAACCTTAAATGGTAGGTAAGGCATGTGTGGGTCTTCGGTCCTATAACATAAATCAATATATATATCAATATTATGTAAAAAAACAAAACGTGAAATAATAAGTATGTGGATCAGTAAACTCACTTCATTTCCCCACGAGTACTCTTGAGTGTTTTGTGCATTTTTGATTTACAGCAGGTGTTCTTGCTGCTTTTGGCTGCTCTCGGGTTCACCCTATGCTGACACTTGTAACTTGCCTGAACAAAATAAAGCAGATTTATTATATTACAGGCCAAAGTAAAAAGGATCATTAAAAGGTAACTTCAAGAAATATCAACAAGACAACACTTACTTTGAAAAGCACCCGCTTCCCCAACCTGGGTCGGGTAACATCCACCTCCATGTCACCCCCGATTCAGCTTTTGTACCCACTCCTTGACCTGTTCCAAAGTGTGGACATCCAGCCTCAAAGTGGCCTCAAAACCAGTGTGGTTGGTGAAACCATGTGAAATGTTTGGAAATGCATGTGTCTATAATAAGACGATGAATCCACGAGGATATCCATCCAGGACTCATGATCCAGGACCACAGCAACAGGCACAGCCACGACTCAAGATCCAGGGCTTGCGATCCAGGACTCAGGACCACAGCAACAGGATCATCCATGACTCAGGATCCCGGCGTAGATAGACACCAAAAAGAAAATTTGGGGAAGCTGAGTTATTCGGAACATGAGAGTACACAGGTACAGACAGAGAGAAGGAAGAAGTAAGGTGTCCCCCGACAAACTAAGCCTATAGCAGCAAAACTAGGGGCTGAATCTAATCAGCCCTAACTATAAGCTTTACCAAAAAGAAAGGTCTTAAGCGCACTATTAAAAATGGAGAGGGTGTCTGCCGCCCGAACACAAACTGGAAGCTGATTCCAATAATTTGGAGCTTGATAAGAAAAGTCTCTGGCTCCCATTGTACTTTTAGAGACTCTAGGAACAACCAACAACCCTGCATTCTTGGAACGCAATGCCCTAGTAGTTGGACAGTAGGGTATAATGAGTTCTTTAAGGTAAGATGGCGCCTGCCCATTAAGGGCTTTGTAGGCGAGAAGAAGAATTTTAAATGATATCCTGTGTTCTATAGGGAGCCAGTGTAAGGCAGCCAGAACAGGAGTAATGTGGTCCCTTTTCCTAACTCTGGTTAGTAGACGAGCTGCAGCATTTTGAATCAGCTGAAGCGATTTAACTGACTTCTTGGTACACCCTGATAATAGAGAGTTACAATAATCCAGCCTAGAAGTAACAAATGCATGGACTAGTTTCTCTGCATCGTTTTGAGGCAAGATATGCCTGATTTTTGCTATGTTATGTAGATGGAAGTAGGCGGTCCTTGAAATTGATTTTATGTGGGCGTTAAAGGATAAATCCTGATCAAATATAACACCAATATTCCTTACAGTCTCACTGGAGGCCAAATGAATGCCATCCATAGTTAGTATATCTTTAGATAATTTGTTTAGTAGATTCTTCGGGCCAAGTACAATAACTTCAGTTTTGGCCGTGTTTAACATCAAAAAGTTTAAAGTCATCCACGTTTTTAAGTCCTTGAGGCAGTCTTGAATTTTATTTAGATTATTAATTTCATCAGGCTTGATTGATAATTAATAATAAGAGTATCATCTTTATAACAATGAAAATGTACAGAATGATTCCTTATATAATTGCCCAAGGGAAGCATAATGTGAACAAAATAGGTCCAAGCACTGAGCCCTGTGGCACTCCATGATGGTGAGGCATTGATATGAGCAAAACACATCCAATGTAATTTGATGCTCATCATAGTATTGAGAGATAGGTCTTATCAGATACCTTCAACTGCGGGTACTCCTCTATATTTTTCTGTGTGCCTCCAGAGCACACAAAAACATGAGGTCTGAAATGAAAGCAAAAAAAGAAGCTTATAGTTCTCATTCATAACACTCCGTTCGATGTCTCACTATGGGATGCGCCTCATCCGCGGAGCAAACAGAAGCATCAATCTCATTACGCCAATCCTGATTGGCAGGTGATCTTGACGTCTGCGTCAGGGAATCCACCCCCTATAAGTAGCTTGCGCTACGCCGCATGCGTCATTCAAACACCTCTTCTCGCTTCAGAGCACATCTCTATATCGGTAGCCGGGCTAACTCACACAGTCCACAGACGGAACCAAGCTAACCAAGCTAACTTCGGTCGACGGGCGCTCGCCGGCTACTTTTATATATCCTTCTGCAAGAAGACTGTCGGTACTAACATACCAGTTAGTACCACATTCGACCTCACCTTTTTTCTTTTCTCCGGAAATCGAAAGATAAGGTTTTGACTTCAAGCTAGCAGCACACCACGTTGCTAGCTTGTCTCCCTCGCTATCGACACCACAATGGCGAGGACTTTTTTCTTGTCTTCTCACACCAGAGAAGAAAGGGATTAAACGACTATTAACATACCAGTTAATACTCTTTGGAAATAAATCTACACCGTCGCTTTTCTCCGGATTAAGGACGGGTTGGAAGATTTTTTCCTCTGCAACTTTCCTGTTGAGAGCGGGCCCTCTCCACGCCGTCACTACGGCGGGCAAGATGGACGCCTCTCTCCCTCACACCAGAGGAGTCAGGACCTCGGTTGCTCGGCTCTGCGACTGTGGGTTGAACATTTCAGGCACAGACACACACCAGGTCTGCTCGTCCTGCCTCGGGCTGGAACACGCCCAGGAGGCTATTGACAACCCCAGCTCTTGCGGACATTGCTCCCGCTTCACCCGAAAGAGCCTCCGCTGACGGCTAGCGCGCCAAGCTAGTTTGTCGAGAATGGACCTCCTCATGTACACTGATGCGCCGGATGGCTATCAGGACACGAGGGCGTCCACCGCTAAGATTGAACCCCGCACTGTGTCGGTCTGCGGCTCATCTACAGCGGCAGCTGCAAAACCGGAGTCCCGCCCTGTGTCAGGCTGGAACTCGGTAGCGGCTAGAGACGTGAGATTGGGGCCCCACGCTACACCAAGCTGGGGCTCCCAGCTGGACTTCACTCGCGGATGATGTCCTGGAGTCGGAATGCGTGGAGAACGAAGAGGATTCCTCTGAGTTCCTACTCTCTGACTCGGATGTGCAGGAAGAGGACATCTTCACGTCATCAGCTCACGCTGCAATGCCAGGAGCGATGGCTGCTCCCCTGGGCGATAGCACACCAGCTTCGCCCTGTCTGGGTATGGACCTGCAGGCCATGTGTCAACGTGCCAAGGAGGCCTCTAGGTCCCGCTACGAGGGGAAAACTGTGCCCCAAGCAGTGAGGAGAAAGAGGCAACTCCTTCCATTCTTCCCGGAGATGCTGAACGAGGTGTCGGTCTCCTGGAGAGACCGTCCCTTCAGCAGTAAGGCCCCAATCCAGGGTGCCTCCTCCCTGGACTGTGACGGTATGAGAGGCTTGGCCTGCTCCGCATACTGCCCAGGAACCGCTGGTGGCAGCTCACCTCCAACCGAGGCTGGCTCCGACACCGAGCAGGAACCCCACGCTATCGGTGAAGGCAGACCGATTGCAGTCCGCGTTGGCTGATCGGGCCTACAAGGCCGCAGCGCTGTCCACCAGGACACTCAACATTTCCTCACTGCTAACTGCCTACCAGGCAGAGCTCTGCGGGGATCTGTCGAGCGAATCTGGGCCGGCCATATGGGACGAGATTGCAGCGATCACGGACATTTGCCTCCGGGTGCAGCGCTGCGCGGTCCAAGCCACGGGCAAAATAATGGGCATGATGGTGGTGCAGGAGAGAGCCAGGTGGCTCGACCTGACCAACCTCCCAGACCGGGAAAAGGAGGATGTATTGGACATGCCTATCGTTCCCGAGGGTATTTTCCGAGGCGAGCTGGCCGAGCAGATCTCCGGTTATGGCAGCAGCCGTGCAGGCGCAGCTGAACCAGATCCTAAGCCTCCTGACGGGAAAAAAGAAGCGGGCAACCTGACAGCCTCCTCTTCTCCCTTCTGTGAAAGAGTTGCATTCCCCAGCTCCAGATGTGTCCCGCTGCCTCGAGCGATGCCTCAGCGCCATCCTCAAGTGCACGAAAACACATGTCTGTCACATATTGTTGTGTTTTTTTCTGTATAAAGCATTTCCGCTGACGCATCCAGGCTCAAGCCGAGGGCGCAGCTCAAAAAAATGAAAGAAAAAGACAATAAAAACCAATAAAACCAATAAACGTTCCGCCTATTGTTCCATTTTGAGAGCAGCTAAAAAAAAGGCGCACATTGGACGGGTCCGTGAAGGCACCTCCGCCACGCGCATGCGCAGTGACGTCTGGGGTTGTGAAGCCACCACCGTCACGTGCAGGCGCAGTGACGTCTGGGGTTGTGAAGCCACCACCGTCACGTGCAGGCGCAGTGCCGGCTGGGGTTGTAATAACACCACCGTCACGCGAATGCGCAGTGTCGGTGGGGATTGTCGAAATGGGGTACCACCGTGTTCAGACACTAGAGGGCCCCATAACACAACAAATAGAGACTCTGAGGGTAGGAGACGTGACATCTCCGCTGACTCTCAGGAGAAAATTGTGGAAGATGCTCACAATGTCCGCTTGGGTTTTTCTCCAACCCCCCCCCCCCTCGCTTCTCGGGCGTTCTGTATTCACGGGCTCGAGGGGAGTCAGCCCACATTCTAGAAAGAGAGATCCTCTCGCTTCCAGAAAAGAAGGCTATATCTATAATACCCGCCGAGCGGAGTCAGAGCGGATTTTATTCCAAGTATTTCCTCGTTCCCAAACGGGGAGGGAACGGATTTCGGCCAATACTAGATTTGAGGGCTCTGAACGTGTATCTAAAATGATACAAATTCAGAATGCTCACTCACACATCTCTGCTGCGTCTCGTGCAACAAAACGACTGGTTTACATCAGTCGACCTGAAAGATGCGTATTTCCATATCCCAGTGTATTACCCACACAGGAAATATCTGAGGTTCGCGTTTCAGGGGGTCTGTTACGAATATAGAGTACTTCCCTTCGGGCTGTCTCTCAGTCCAAGGGTGTTTGTACGATGTACGGAAGCCGCGATAGCCCTGTTAAGACAACAGGGTATTCACCTGGCAACCTACCTAGACGACTGGCTGCTCCTCGCACAGTCGGAGCAGGAGGCTATTACGCAGACAAATGTCCTCGTAAAGCACCTGCTCAACCTGGGTTTTTCATAATAAAAACAGAAAAGAGCATGCGTCATGACACTGCGCCACTGGCTACACCCGACTTTTCTAGTACGGGGCGTATCGATGGGGACTGTCCTTTCACGGAAGGTGGTCACCACGGACGCATGTCTGGCAGGCTGGGAAGGTATTTACGAGGGTCGCCCGGTAAGTGGTCTCTGGGGCAGAGACCTCCAGCGGGCGCACATAAATTACCTGGAGCTTTTAGCGGTGTTTCTCACCCTAAAAACGCTTTCTGCCTTTTCTCAGAGGACACCATGTCCTCGTGAGGACGGTCAATACGACCACGATATCGTATATAAACCGACAAGGGGGTTTACGCTCTCTCCAGTTACACATGCTGGCACGCAAACTGATCTTGTGGAGCTGCGGCCGTCTCCTCTCTCTGAGAGCAGCGCACGTACCAGGGGTATTGAACCTCGGGGCAGACTTACTGTCCACAGGTGTACCACTATATGCAGACTGGACTCTACATCCAATGATTGTGAGCCAGCTGTGGGTGCGTTACGGCCGAGCCGCAGATGGATCTGTTCGCATAAAAAAAAATGCTCACTGTCAGATTTTCTTTTCAATGCGCGATCGGAACGCACTGTTAGGCGTGGACGCGCTCGCGCACGATTGGCCTCCGGTCCTGCTGTACGCGTTTCCACCCCTGGCGCTGATGCCCCAAACTCTGGACGTCCTGTGGACCTGGCCCGTGAGTGGTACAATCTGAATACAGTGGGTCTCCCGCAGAAGGTGATGAACACTATTCAGAGTGCGAAAGCTTCCTCCACTAGGTCTCTTTATGACTGAAAGTGGAGGGTGTTTGAGGAATGATGTCTTAGGAAGGACACACCTCTTTTTCAATGCCCTGGCGGAGTGATTTTTATCATTTCCACAGGACTTAATTGAAAACACAGGGTTTCCAGGTCACTGATGACCTTATGGGACTTGACAGTGGTTTTAGATGGACTCGCTCGTACCCCATTTGAACCTCTGGAAGACGCTGACATGAAGCACTTGTCACTGAAGACAGTGCGGTTACTGGCCCTGACATCCGCCAAGTGAGTCAGTAACATTCATGCGCTATCTGTACATCCTTCATGCACTTAGTTCGCCCCAGGGAAAACTAGAGTGTTGCTGAGGCCCAACCCTGCCTTTATCCTAAGGTGGTTGGTTCAGGTACCCCAATTGACATTGAGGCATTTCCTTCGCCGCTGTGTCCCTCCGGGGAACAGCAGCCGAGTTTGCTATGTCCAGTCCGTGCTTTACGCACTTATATGGATAGATCAAAAGAGTTTCGTCGTAATGACCAACTCTTTGCGTCCTGGGCTAACCCTCAGAAGGACAAGCCTGTTACTAAGCAATGGCTCTCTCACTGGATTGTGGAGGCAATTGCTTTGGCTTACACGAGTCAGGGTCTGCAGGCACTTTCGGGTTTGCGTGCTCATTCGACTCGTGGTCTGGCTACATCCTGGGCTTTGTTTCAAGGGTGTCTCCATCCAAGACATTTGTGCAGCGGCGAGGTGGTCCTCGCCGCTCACTTTTGTCCGCTTTTACAGGCTAGACGTCTCTGCTCCCAGTGCGGCCCGAGCAGTGCTGGGCACCCTGTTGAGTCAGAGCTCTACCTGTTAAGTTCTGGTTGGTTTGGTGATTTTCGAGATAAGCTCGTCTGGTAATACGGGAGCTACAATATCCCATAGTGAGACATCGAACGGAGTGTTATGAATGAGAACTATTGGTTACTTGCGTAACCCCAGTTCTCAGAGTAACATGAAGTGAGATGTCTCACCAGACGGCCCTCCTTGCTATGGTGAAGCGAGAAGAGGTGCTTATTTTGAATGACGCATGCGGCGTAGCGCAAGCTACTTATAGGGGGTGGATTCCCTGACGCTGACGTCAAGATCACCTGCCAATCAGGATTGGCGTAATGAGATTGATGCTTCTGTTTGCTCCGCGGATGAGGCGCATCCCATAGTGAGACATCTCACTTCATGTTACTCTGAGAACTGGGGTTACGCAAGTAACCTATAGTTATTCAGGTACTATTCTGATGCTAATACTTTAGTACTTATACTTAGTATTTCTACTCTCTTATCACTTCTTACACCTCTGGAAAGCACTTTTATGTAAAGGAATTCATTTTTATAAATGTCCGAACATTTTATTTTTACATGGTCTCAAAACGTTAATATGTTATTAATGTCAAATGTTAGATATACAAATGTTGTATTATATAACAAAATAGACATTTATAACATATTTTAAATGTCTACCTTTAAATAAAGTATTAAATAGATACCTTTCCATCCTAAACAGAAGGTCAAAACGTTAATATGTTACATGACAAACAAAATTACGAAACATTATATATATACTGTATGTAGGCTATATATACAGATGTTTGCTAATGTATCCCTCTTATATCCATCAGGAATTCATATTAAATGATGAATTAGCATTACCTCAGCGCTGCATAAGTGTGGTCGTCAGTCATATTGACAAAGAAGCACTATTATATTGTATATCTACTTTTAATATTGCTGTATGATGCAGCGTTTAAAAGGACGGGATTTCGCTTGTCAGATTCAGTGCAGTGACGTAACGCCAGGTTGATGCTGTGACGTAACGCCACTTCGATGCTTGTGTAATGTGGAAGTGGGCGTGGTTACATCTAAACTGGGTTGAAAAAATGATAGACGCAGCCCGGATGATGCTTCCTCTAAATTTTGGACGTCGAATTTTAAAGGTCCCATTTCTACTGATCATAATTCCATTGTTGAGGTAGCATCTCAGGACCCTGACGAGCATCTGAGTCTGCTGTTTGCGTACTTTCGGGTCAATAATGTGGCATTTTTGGTAGATGTTTAAAAAAGAAAATTGGGCGAATTTCAAGCTCTCCTCCACTCTGTTTTGGGATCAGAGCACTCTAAAATAACGAGCTGCGCAAGACACACTAATGTTAAAATCTGAAGAAAGCCTCTTTACCAAGCTCCAAACTAAGTTAAATATCTCAAAAAATGTAAAGAATATCAAAAATCTGAAGAATACGTTTTATAGCTGAATGTCTTGTGAGCGTTTTGAAGTTGGAATTAAGTCTCTAGCTGAAAGTATTTGGAAGGAGTAGAATTTGGCACCAGGTGTAGGTAAAAGAAGGTTCCTCCCATTGAGTTCCATGTTAAAAAAAGAGTTTAAAAAGCTGAATATTTCAAAAAGCATAACATATTTTGAAAAAGTTGAAAGTTCCCCATCATGTGCTGAAAAGGCTGAATATTTTTGATATTTGAATGGTTTCTATAGCTCAAAGTATGCTGAAGTTATTGAGAGCCAAACTATTTGGTGTGAATGCAGTAAACAGCATTCACACTAATGAAGACGAGACACTGAGACATGGGGAGAGCAGGAACTTTGATGGCAAACACTGATGGCTTATTTGGAGCTTCGACCGGAAAATTCACAATACATGTTTTGTGCTAAAAGGTGTCACAGCGGTTTCCAAACCAATTCTGAAGATCTCTACCCCAGACCCATGTATTTAGTTATTTCTGAGAGAATAATCAACATATTGCGACTGTGGTGGTGTGGTGCGGCTCGTGTAAAATGCTCGGTTGCTGACAAAAAGGGTAGGAAGGGTCCAAACCAAAATCACCTGTGAAACTGCACACCAAACAAAACGGATACGTGAAGAACACCACCACCAGGGATTGGGTTTGGCCTCAGGCCCACAGCACATGTCCGGCACAAGAGAAACACAGTTAAAAGTCAGCAAGAATATTAAAATCGGTTGGAGAAAGATAAACAAAAGGAAAACAAATAAAATAATCCAAATCTAAATTAATGTAAACAACAAGGAGTAAACTAATTAAACCAAATCCAAACGTTTAACAAAAGAAAAGAAACAAAATCACACAATTGACGGAATATTATAAGTACACTCAAAACATTAAATGCAGAAAAGAAATCAGATAATCAAAATAAATCAACTAAACAATAAGTGTCCTTGTTTATTCCGTGATCTCCGCAAGCCCAAAACGGCCATGGCGACAGTGAAGTAGTCAGAGCCAAAATAGCAGGAGGGGGGGAATGATGGCCAGAGGTGGGGAGAGTGTATGTGGCACAGCCACAGAGCCCACAAGTAAAGACCCGGACACACCGGGCCGATTTCGGCCGTCGATAGATGTCTGGCCGTCGATGAGCGTCCTGTCGCCCTACTCAGATTGGTGTGTCCAGCACCGTCGTGTCTTTTCGGCAGATTTGTCACCTCCACTTAAATAGCAGGTGCGCTCAATTGGTGCGCTCAATTGGTGCGCTGGCACGGTGCCAAGCAGCGGCACATAGGGGGAAGACCTCCGGTCACACATAACAAGATAAAACAGGAGAACTATAACACTATAACACCTCTATCAGCTGACGCCAACAGGGAGACAACACACTTGCGGCTTTCACACCATCGCTTTTCCCGCTCTAGCTCCGTGCTAGAGCTTGTAGATTGCCGTGGTTCATTGTTTATTAATGTGTTTCAGCGGCATTTACCTACCGCTGCAATGCTGCTCGTCCACTGGAGTTTATTCTCCCGTTAGCTCCGGGTTAGCTAATACTTTAGAGCGGCCTCTCTAAAGTATTCAGTGTCTGACTTTCACACAAGCAGCTGATACATATCCCCAGTTCCCCTTAAGTGAATGTGTGTCAGTCTGAATTGACGCTGTTTGGCATCACAACGCTGTTATTAAAGTGTCTCTGGTATAAAATGGGTGATATTAGCATAGCAATCGAAGCTAAACTGACTACTTCCTATTGCTATCCTATTGTGGCATAAACCGTTTTCTACAGGCACATTTTACCGGCGTATTTTTCATTATGATTCTACTTGTGATAGTCGGACATGACAACCTGTGCAGCCCATGTATTGACTCCATCCGATAGCTGCTATAATACAAAACAAAACGTCATCCTGCTCTCCACAATGATCAATAACAGTGAACGGATGGCCAAAGTAAGGTGCAAATAAACAGAATCACACGAAGTCTGGTTAGTGTTGCCTGACTTTATAAAGTGTGTTTTTTTTTATAAATGTGTGGTTGCCTTCTAGTCACTTTGCTCAGCACTACTGCTTGTAGGCAGGCATGACGAGACTCTTCAGTCGACCCATGTTCAGGGGAGGTGGGTTTAGTTTCCTGCACGCCTCGACGTAAGCGACGCCGCCTCTTAGCTCCGAAGCTCTTGCCTTTAGACCAACAATTTTTTGGAGCTGGAAGTGAACCGGATTCCGGAGCTAGGAGGCGGCGCCGCTGCGGTGTGAACAGGAAAAAACGGTACTTTTCAGGCTCCAGCTCCGAGCCGGAGCTGAAAACGCGTTGGTGTGAAAGGGGCAAGTGAGAGCACAGCACCAAAGGTTGCAGGCCTTTGCTCAGTGAGAGCAGTTCAAACTGATCAACTGGGTCAAAGTTATGAGCACAGGAAAATATATTTCCCCATCAGTACTGAGTGTAAAAACTGAATAAACGCTCAAAACAAGACAAAGTTCTGTATTCTGATTCTGAATACACCACAACACAGAGGTAGCCATCTGCGGAACCATATTAGTTGAGTCATAATGTGTGTTTTCAGGATTTTTATTAAATGTGAAGCTAAATTCAAAGGAGCTACAAATTAGGCTTACAGAGGTTCCATACATTGGACATCTCCTAACCTCAGAGAGGCTGAAAAGCAAAGGGGATCCACAGATGCAAAAGGGATAATGCGTTCTTTAGGCATGGTCAACAACTTGTCCAAATTCTTTGAAAACTTCTCTGAACTCTGTGTACCTCTGGGAGAGTTGACCTACAAGGATCTGATATGGGAGTGGGAAGAGCGACATCATTTTTCCCCCGAAAGGATCAAAAAGGTGATCTCTCTGACCGCTGTGCTGCACCCAGCTGACAGATACAACCTTGAAGAAAACAGAATCATATAAGTACATCAGTCAAAGATGAGCCAAACATTTCAAGTGCTACTCAACTGGCTACAGATAAGCCAGTCCTTTATTAGTATATAAGTGCTCTGTTAGCAGTTCTTTGTTAGTAATTCTATCTCTCGAAGTGGAGTCGAAAGAGATGAGTTTTCAGTCTGCGCCGAAAATGTGCAAGCTTTCTGCTGTCCTGATTTCAATGGGGAGCTCATTCCACCATTTTGGAGCCAGGATAGCAAACCCACGTGTTTTTGCTGATGGGAACTTGGGTCCCCCTCGCAGCGAGGGTGCAGCGAACCGTTTGGCTGATGCAGAGCGAAGTGTCAATTCTGTGGGATCCTTCCACCTGTCCACGGCCTTCCGACTCCTCGACACCTGGCCATCAGCAGTCGTGGTCTGAGGTGGTGTGCAGGAGCTTATTGAATGGGGAGACTTCACCGCCTTGCCTTCAGAACCGCTTCACGACCCTGTCAGACGATCCAGTCCATCCAGCTGATGCTCCCGCGGCACTGACTCGTCCAGATGATCCGGTCCATCCAGCTGATGCTCCCGCGGCACTGACTCGTCCAGATGATCCGGTCCATCCAGCTGATGCTCCCGCGGCACTGACTCATCCAGATGATCCGGTCCATCCAGCTGATGCTCCCACAGCACTGACCCGTACAGATGATCCGGTAAATCCAGCTGATGCTCCCGCGGCACTGACCAGTCCAGATCTGCACCCTGCCGACACTGCAACTCCTGCGCCGGCAGCCGACAGTATTTGTGCTGCTTCCCAGGCCACTGTGAAGTCAACTCGGCGTCCCTTATTCCGTCTGGCGACCTCCTCACGTCGTTAACTCCTCAAAGAGACCGTGCTGAGACACTCTGGAAGTTTTCCGGGCCCTGAGCCGGCAAGAAAATCCTCTCCCAGCCCAGCTGTTACTGTCTCACCACAACACTCTCCTGCTCGGTCACCACACCCTCAATCACCGGCACCTCCTCATCTCCTTTTCACCCCAACCACATTCATAATCGGGGATTCCATAACCAGAAACATCCGATTCTTCAATGCAGCCACACGCTGCCTCCCTGGAGCCACAGTCCCGGTAATTCTGGACAAACTGCCGGGGCTGCTGCACTCACTCCCGTCCTCTGTCAATCGACTTATGGCGCATTTCCACCATGGCGCGGAGCGCGGTTTAAGCGTGCCGTGCCCGTTTTTGGTTGCTTTTCCACTAGGCCTAGTTCCGGCTACTTTTCAACTTTTTTCTGGCCCGACAAAATCGTGGTTCTATCGGGGCCAAAAAGCGGCTGGCCAACAACCGGGCTGATATGCTAAACTAGTGAGAGAATCGCTGGCAAGGGGGCTACAACTACAACAAGATTAACATATTTGACCGCAATTTAATTGTAATACACATTTCAAAATGATGCCGAAGTAACAACATACTGATACCGGTTAGAAAAAACCATGAATTAATGCTTTGACAAGTCTGCAGACAGACGGCAGGCGAAAAAACTTTTAAAATACGTGTTGTCTAAATGGAGATCGGCTAAGCTAACGCACTATATGCTCCGACCGTCCACACTCACAACAACGGCCTATACAGACATAAATAAACCAGCGACTGTATTCGCCATGACACAGGCAGTCTGTGGTTTGTACTTGTTTAACTTTTGTCTAGTTTCTGAACAGATATGAGGAGCTGTGAGCTTGAGTGCTAACAGCTAACGGCTGATGTTGTTTTTCTGAAGATGACGTCACGGCTCCGCCTACACTGCGTTACTATAGATGCTACCCCAGTTCCTAAACTGTAATGGAAGCGCAGCATTAAAGTGAGCCGGGCCTAACCAGGCCTAACAAAACCGTACTAAGTCGAGCGAGGCCTGCGGTGGAAATGCGCAATAATTGTCCATGTCGGGTCGAATGGTACAGCCCGCTGGTCAGAGCTGACAAAACATTATTTTGATAAACTTTTTAATCTTCTACGGAGCTGGGAAAAGTCGGGATTTATTTAGGTCCGATCCCAACGCTGGCCCGCGGAGCAGAGCGTTTCAGTAGGATCCTCAGCCTCCACACTTGGCTCCAATCCGCCTGCAGAGCTCACGATTTAGGTTTTATTGACAATTTTAATCTATTCTGGGACCGACCCGCCCTCTTCAACACTGATGGAATCCACCCCAGCAGGTTGGGTAGCCGCATGCTAGCGGCTAACATGCAGCACGCTGTTCAGACGTCTCCCTGACTATTTCCACTCCATTTCCACAAACCCCCCTTTCCAGCAGTGTCATCTCAGGCCACCGTTTCCACTGCTAGAAACTTTTCTTCTTCGTTGATACCGCTGACGCCTGCCATCTCGCTCTCTGGCGCCACCCAACGACCAGAGGCTTCTATGCCAGTGCAGCGACCCATTTCTGTTATAATCAACACACACAGAAGATTGGTGACTCAGGTTGGAAAAAGAAAGTCCAATAGGATCTGTTTGAGTTTGCCGAAATTAACAGAAGTTCCGCGTGCTCCACGGTCTATCACGGGCGGTCAGAGTGATAGTATATCAAACACATTTAAACTGGCTCTATTAAATGTCAGGTATTTAGCAGGTAAATCATTTTTAATCAATGATTTTATCACCAAGCACAATCTGGATTTTATGTTTTTAACTGAAACTTGGTTAGACCAAAACAACAGCACAGCTGTTCTTATAGAATCAACCCCTCCCAACTTTAGAATTATTATATTCTTTTGAATATGTGGCCCTTCAGCTGAAGTGCTCCTCTCGAGCTCTTTTCCTAAACATCTACAGACCACCCAAATACTGTGCAAGCTTTTTTGATGATTTTACAGAGTTGTTGTCTATAGTGTGTATTGACTTTGACCGTCTAGTCATTGTTGGTGATTTTAATATCCATGTTGACAATCTCCAGGACAGAGGGGCAAAAAGAACTGTTTTGTGTTATCGACAATTTTGGAATGACTCAGCATGTCAAGGGTCTGACGCACAATAAGGGGCACACCCTGGACTTAATTGTATCAAAGGGTCTGAACATCTCTAAGCTTGTGGTGACTGATGTAGCGCCCTCCGATCATTCCTGTGTTTTCTTTGAGAGCTCTATTACCGTCCATACAATTGTCAAGAAAGAGGTAGCCGCTAGACGTCACTTAACTGAAAATGCACAGGAAATGTTTGCTCACATTTGTTCTCCCTCAATTGCCCATGCTAACTTCTCAGTAAATGAGCTAGTTGATCATTTTAATTCTAAAATAACAAATGTCATGGATACCATTGCACCCATTAAAATAAAGGAAGTATCTAGCAAGAAAAAATCTCCATGGAGAAAAGCCATGACTGTGAGAACAGCAAAAGCTGAGTGCAGAAAAGCTGAACGCAGGTGGAGAAAAACAAATCTCCAAGTTTACTTCGAAATATATAAAGAGAAACTCGGTTTCTATAATCAGGAAATAAAAAAGGCACGACAATCGTTCTTCTCTGGCATCATTACCAAAAATGAAAACAACTCACGTGCCTTGTTTGCTACTGTCAACAGACTAACAAACCCCCCAGTGTGGATAGCCTCAGAATTTATTTCCACCAGGGCCTGCAATGATTTTGCCTCCTTCTTCACTGACAAAATAATGCAAATTAGACAGACAGTCAGTGCCTCTGTATCAGGCAAGGGTGTAACTTTGGTTTGAGAAGTGGGGGGGACACAAAACAGGGGTCCTCCGCAATGAAACATTTTCTCAATTTAATTCCATTTCCTGCCTTTCTACAAATATATTAGGGACTATCGTGTTAACAAATCCAAGAAAAATGTGTAGTGTATATAATGAGTGTGCACACTTATCCTCTGGGCGGGCATTTGATTTACCAGGGCGGGCCCACCCCGAAACTCACATTTCCCGTGAAATCTGAATTGTCAACGGGGGGGGGAACTTGGGCAAGCACGCAGGCAAACTTGAGGAGCGCACACAGGATGGAGTGAGGTTGAGCGATGGAGAGAAAGGGAGAGAGAGAGAGAGATTGAGCGAGGCAGATAGCGTGTGCAGCCGTCTGCTTGCGCACAGAGCCCGAGTTTGTGAGAGAGCCGGTGTCGGTACCAGATGTGTTCGGGGTACCATATGTGTTCGGGGTCCGTCTCTTACCAGTGACGTCACGATGTACGACGTCACGACGTAATGACGTCAATGACGTCACGCATTGTGATTGGCTGTACGGTAATTTACCCACGCTGTCTAGAGCAGTGATTCTCAAATGGGGGTACGCGGACCCCTAGGGGTACGTTGAGGTACTGCAGGGGGTACGTGAGGTTTTATAAAAAACGAAAAAAAGTTAATTAAAAAAATACCATGCATGATTACAAAAGTAATCTTAGTACAATAAGTTAAATAGAAAACACAATTTTATATAAAATATTCCGAGAACCACCAAGGGGGTCCTCATATAAACATGTCAAATGTGTGTATTGTATTTTATAGTTTTGCATAATATATCATTTTGTTCATTGGTTTGTTAAACATATATTACTTCAGTTGAAAAACTCCTTGGAAAAACCAGTTTAAAAAAATGTTGTTATTTTATTTTTGTTCATGCGTAAAATGAAATATCCTTAGTTTGTTGTAATGCATGCATGAAGGAGTTAATACATCACACACTGAGGGAACATCACTATATTGGAATTATTTGTATAGGCTTTTTCGATCAAAAATGTTCGGGGTGGGTCAGTGGGTACTTGGCTGAGAAAATGTTTCAAAGGGGGTACATTACTGAAAAAAGTTTGAGAAGCACTGGTCTAGAGTATAGAGGGTTTTTTTGATCATTACATTACATTGCATTGAGCTGAAGCTTTTATCCAAAGCGACTTACAATAAGTGCATTCGACCAACAAGATAAAAACTTGAAGAAATACAATACAAACTTGAAGAAAAACAAAGACGAATGAGGAGAAGAATAAGGGAAATCTAAGGTAAGAAGTATATAACGTAATATGGTAGGTAATATGCGGTTCAGTGCCGTTGGTACGTTAGTTCAAACAGTAACAACGGACTATTTTTCTTAGCGGATGCATGTACATTTAAATCAATACATACAACTATTTCACATGTACACTATTTTCTTAGCCCTAATACTTAATACTACTTATTTTTTTTTTATTGTTATATTTGATTATATTATATATTATTAAGAAATTATATATTATATATCAATATGATATACTTTTCTATATAATAGATTATCAAAAAAAGTATTTATTAAGTAAGGGATAATGTGCAGCGATCACAATCGAGTCTACAATCGAATCCATAAAGACAAAGTAAATCTGTTTACAGTTGTTTCATATGGATGTTGAGAGGTATCCATATATCTCTTCATTTTGCTCTCAAAGTGCACCAGATTGATGCATTTAACTTCAATATCTAAAAAAGATCACTCCAAAGGGAGTGCTTGTTCTTCCTTCTGTCTGTCTGTATCTGTGTATTCTCATGTTCCGATTAACCCAGCCAAATTTTTCTTCTTTTGTGTCTCTATCGACGCCGGGATCTTGAGTCGAGGCTGATCCTCTTGCTGTGGTCCCGCATCCTGGATCCTCTATCCTGAGTTCTGGATTAAGTCGTGGACTTCGGATCGTGGCTGAACCTGTCTCTGCGGTCCTGCCTGGGTCTCGTCGTGCTGCCTCCCTGAAGGCTCCCACAGGATTGTTGACATCTTCTTGGATTCATCCTCTTATTATAGACACATGCATTTCCTAACATTCGGTCTACCTACAGTATGTTGTAAAATGCATTATCTCTTCGATTTACACACGGCATCTATTGCACGTCTGTCCGTCCTGGGAGAGGGATCCCTCCTCTGTTGCTCTCCCCGAGATTTCTCCCATTTTTCCCTTTAAACTGTCGGTTTTCTCTGGAAGTTTTTCCTTGTACGATGTGAGGGTCTAAGGACAGAGGGTGTCGTTTTCTTCTCATACTGATATTCTGAACAAACTGCAGTTGTATTAGCTGTAAAATGTCTTTACTGTAGGGTATTTTTATTATTTGTACAGCACTTTGGCTCGACCAAAAATTGTTTATAAATGTGCTATATAAATAAAACTTGATTTGATTTGAAAGGGTGTGCGCCAAGGTTCCATATTAGGACCAAAAATTTCACCATATATGTAAAAAATCTCTAATAATTTTTGAAATGCTGCTTTCCATTTTTATGCAGATGATACTGTTATTTATTGTTCATACTCTTCTATAGAGCAAATTCTTGATTTCCTCCATATCTATCCACATGTACAGGTACCAACAGCATCTGATTGTGGAGCATCCAACCGAGCTTTAAAAACATTTAGTGGTACCAGCTTGGTAATTTTACATTCTTTTTGCAGACTGTTCCAAGTTAGTGGAGCTGCACATCTAAAAGCTTTCTTCCCTAAGACAGTCCTAGCACTTGGCACATTTAATAAAACCACAGCATGAGATCTCAGGCAATAAGTACTTTCAATTTGCAGAGAGATCAGGGAGCAGATATAAGATGGTACTTTATCCAACATGGCTTTGTAAATGAAAATGTACCAGTGACTGAGCCGCCGTACAGTAAGTGATGGCAAAACCGCCTTGGTTTACAGTGTACAGTGATGCGTAAGTGCTTTACAGTTTGTCACAAATCTCAGTGCACTGTGATAGTAAAACATTATTGTGGTGTAATTATATATCCAAAGCAGTCAGAAGTCAGAAAATCATTAGTGATGTTTAACCACTCAGAAGACAGCCCATCAAAATGAACACATTGAGACCTTTCAGAGAGGTAGTTCATCTTCTACATATAATAACGGACAAAGTAAAGAATGAAGTGTAGGCTATGTTTAAATGTTCAGAATTTGACCGTGTATGATGGTCCTCCTGAGTTCCCGTACAGCCAATGGCTGTAGAGACTGACCCCGAACACATCGTGTACCCCGAACACATCGTGTACCGACACCGGCTTGAGAGTCAATTTCTCTTCAAAATATAATTGATTGCCAGCCTCCCTTGTCCCTGGCTGGCTTGCTAGTTCGTTGGTAACGTAACTGATTTCTTCTAATGTGCCTGCATCTGGCGCTGAGTTGCCATATTCCTTTCATGAACCACTTCCTGATATCCATTGTTGCAGATAAATATAAATGATAATAGCCAAACTAACCTAGCAAGAGTAAACTGACAGGCTGCTGTGCCGCATGTCACTCAAACACCCACATGAAAAAGCAGTCTCGCGCGCGCATTCAGAATTTCATGACAAAATAAAAAAAATGATATTAAACTAATCTTTCAACATAGTTTAAAACAAAAATAAATATTAGGACAGAACCCTACAAATAACAACCATAAACATAATAATAAAACAATTAAAATGTTGTATTCAGCCCTGATTAGAACTGCGGGCCCAAATCCTGGATGGGCGGGCCCAAATCCTGGATGGACGGGCCCGGCCCCATGGGGCCCGCCCATGACGCCGGGTCTGCACTTATCTAGTATCCTATCCATGTGAACCTGTCAATCAGATACAGCAAATGTACTGTCCCTATGTTCACCTAAAGCCAATTCAGACACCATGTCACAATTCCGTCTGATAAATGCTAAAGACCTGGAAGACATTATCCAACATCTGAAATCCTCCTCCTGTAGCCTAGCCTCGACATCCCGACAGGATTTTTCAAAACTGTTTTTCATTGCTTGGCCTCAGATATACGACACATATTAAACAAGTCTGTTCAATCAGGTGTATTTCCACAGGCCCTGAAAACTGCAATAATTAAACCGCTCCTAAAAAAGCCTAACCTAGATGCAACCATAATGAATAACTACAGGCCAATATCAAACCTTCCGTTTTTATGTAAATTGATTGAAAAAGCTGTTTTTCAACAGTTAAGTAATTTCATGTTTTTAACTGACGGTTTTGATGTGTTTCAGTCGGGCTTTCGACCTAACCACAGCACTGAGACTTCACTTGTCAAGGTCTTAAATGACATCCATTTGAACACAGACAGTGGCAGAATATCAGTGTTAGTATTGTTAGATCTCAGCGCTGCCTTTGATACTGTTGACCACAACATATTGCTCGACCGTCTTCAAAACTGGGTGGGAGTTTCAGCAACAGCTCTAAACTGGTTTAGTTCAAGGACAGAACAAACTTTGTCTCAATAGGCAATTACAAATCAACCCTGACAAATATGTCATGCGGGGTTCCTCAAGGCTCCATCTTAGGACCTTTGCTTTTTAATATTTATATATAATTATTAAAAAGAACGATCGCTATCACATCTATGCAGACGACTAGTCGGGAGACTACTCTCCGATTAGAGCACTGAGCAAGTGCATTGAGCACATCACTGACTGGATGACTCAGAACTTTCTCCAATTGAACAAACAAAAAACTGAGATAATTTTTTTTGGAGCAAAGAAAGACCAATTAAAAGTAATCACAGAGCTTCAGTCGGCAGACTACAAAGTAACTCACAAAGCAAGAAATCTGGGTGTAGTGATGGACTCAGACCTGCATTTTAACAGTCACATTACAACAGTTATTAGATCGGCATACTATCACCTGAAGAATATATCAAGGATTACAAAACTAATGTCACAACAGGACTTAGAAAAGCTTGTCCATGCTTTTATTTTCAGCAGACTCGACTACTGTAATAGTGTCTTCACAGGTCTCACAAAAAAATCAATTATTGGCCTGATTAGTGTGTGTGCATTTAGGCTCTGTTTTCCCTGTCAGTGGACAGGTAGTGTGTGTGAGATCCTTGTGGCTGCTGACTGTGTTCAGGTGGACAGCAATTGAGGCTGTGAATCATGTGCCCATGATTTGAATAAATGCCCACACCGAGTTGTATTTGGACGTTCTGCCTCTGCCTCCTTGCTTGGTCGGGCCGCTCAACGGTGTCCTCTCAGTCTAGACTAGAGCAATGATATTAGGCTTGTTATTCGAGATAAGAGGTTAAAATGTTTAGCTTAATTATGTGTATTTTCTTTCCCTTTTACCTATATTAGTATTTCCCGTTAGTTATAAGTGTTTTTTTTTTGGAAAAGTAGTAGGCGGCAATGCAAGGTCTGGATGCCAACCGCCTCTTAAAACCAAAAAGAAGAAGAAGTTTAATGTGTTCGTGCCTTCTGGATATTTTCTAATGCAGATTTTGAACTTATCTTATGGCTTGCCCTGTGGTTGAAAACAGACTAATCATAGATACGGGTTTTTCAGTAAGTGAAGTTTAATTCTCTATTACATTTATTTTCTGGATAATCAGATAATAATTCTGCTCCACGCTCCAACCCAGTAGGTGGCGGTGTCTGCCTTGACGCTGGTAGCCAGCCGATCTAAAGCTAAGGAAGAAGAAGCAGCAGCAGCATCAGCAGAAGAAGAAGAAAAGAAGAAGAAGTATAATCAGAAGAAGAAGAAGGGGAAAAAGAAGAGGAAAAGCACAGCTTTTTAGCTGCTGTACTTAAAGGAAGCGCCACACCAGTGGCTTTGACTGAGCCATGCGGTAGGTCGGAACACTCTCCGTGTGGAAACGGTGCAGGGCAACCAGTCACTTCCTGTATTGTTTACTTTTATGATTTGTGTCTGTTCAATGTTAGCTGCGGATGTGCTAACTAGTAAGCTAGCTTTGACAAAGACTATGCTGAACTTTATTGCATCATTACGCGGAGGAAGGTCTTCAGTTTAAAGTGTTCCCCCTGTCAGTAACCGTCCAACGGTCAGCATAATGTTCTATCGTTGGCTACAACCATACGTAAAGCTGCTAATGTGTTGGTGGTTTGCTCAAAGCTTGATTCAGGTTATATACATTGCCTTATATCATTAGTGAGTGGTTTTATTTCAGACTTCCCTTACACGCCCTGAAACAAGTTGTACCTGGACATTACTGAGTTACGTTAACAAAAAGCACTACAAGTCCTCATGTTTGTGTGAAGCTGTTCCACATGCTGTCATGTTCTCACTCTCAGCACTATAGCTCTGGTTTGATGTCCTCCCACGTGAAGCTTCTGATAGTTTCTTCCTCCAACTGTCTGACAATTACGCTTGCATGATCTGCACTCGGATCAGTCAAACCAGTTAACGAACGCATATTACTGCAAAGTCTGTTTTAATGGATTCAATATTTGCCTCAACATTTATTATTATTCGGTTATCAAATTCACAATTTTATAATCCAGGTTATGATGAGTGCCTTATATGTGTTTACATGGTTTAGTAACCTACATTTTCAAGAGAATGTTGAAATAATAGTCTAAATATCTCATTATCTGTATAGTTCTATCCAACCCACAGGTTTAACCCGATCAAATGTCTCAATTTCGAGCTAGAGACCTGAAGTAATGCAAATGACAAGCACCCCTACCTCTGTATCCTTTCCCCTTGATCCCATGTACTTATCTTGGTTGTGATGTTTGTCCCAAACTAAGGTTCCTGCCTAGGAAGTAGCACCCCTGCAGGAGGGAGGAAGTGTGTGTCTGTCTTCAAGCCTGGGCAGTGTCGCACAGTGATGGGGCCGAGGAAGAAGGCCTCTAAACCGCAGCCTGTGGTGGGCAGCAGTGGAGGGGAAGTGCTCCTGAGACCCAGTGAGCCCAAAGACTACATCAATGAGCTGTCCCATGAAGTCCTCTGTCATATATTCAGGTACAATGCCATGTGGGGGAGTTGGTATAAATAATGATCAGGAGAAAACAAAGTTTCAGCGGTCAACATGTCTGAAGATTTCAATGTCTCGGACAAATGGGAGAAAATCCAGTCAAATATCATCTGTGTTTATTATTGGTCTTAAAAAATATTGTTAGGAAGGCTATTTAAAGAATGTCATCTTCAAGGAATTCATATTCATATTTGATTGTAAAGTAGGTTATTTCAAATAAAACAAGTCCCTTTAAAAAGACTTCCGCATGATTTTAAAAAGAAGCTAATAAGTCTGAAATGACTAGACAGTAACACTTAACAGTTAACACAAATCATTTCGCTCAGCTTTTGGCCTACATATTCTCATAATGGCAGAGAAAGCGGACAAATGGTTATTAAAACCTGCTTGAATTCATAGTCTACGCCCCTTGATTGTCTTTCTGATCAACCTTTATAGAGCCCATCGATCAAACTATAGTTATTATTAATGTTGTAGAATCTGACCTACTAACCTTTCAGCATTTGCAAGTCATTGGTCTGTACGCCATAATATGCACTTTTTTGGTCGCAGTGATATTTATTGACTTAGTTTTAGATAACTCACGTTCAAAACCTTTGAAAATGTTGTTTCATTGTGTTTTAAGCCCACATTTCGTTTAACATTTCCTAAATTGAATGTGTGTACATTTAAAGTAGTAGACTGAAATGAGTTACACATTGACCTAAGCCAAAAGTGCGAAAGGTTTGAAAGGTTTAAACGTTGTTTGGTTTCGTAGGTACCTTCCCATGAAGGACATCATGTGTATGGAGTGTCTGTCCAGAAAGCTTCGAGAAGCTGTGACTCTGTACCTGCGCGTGGTCAAGGTGGTGGACCTGTGTGCCGGCCGCTGGTGGGAGTACATGCCTTCAGGTGAGAGCACAACCACTGCTTCCCTTACCAACTAAACCAAACTAAGAGCATGTTCACTTTTTTTTTTTTTTCATTCGTCATTAGTATTTTCTGTAATGTGGTGTAGAAGTATAGGGCCGGAGTATAGGGTTCAGACAATGACTTTGTGGTAGATAAAAGTCTCAGATGTAATGTGAGCTGCAACAGGGGGAACTGTAGTGAGAGAAAAGTGGTTAAAGTGGTTTTGGAAAGCATCAGGAGAGTGACAATAGCAGCAGCTACAGAGCAGCTGCAGTGTTTTACTGAGCGATGGTGAACAGGGAATTGCCACAGTATAACATGGGGGGGGGGGGGGGGGGGGACCATGTTTTACTGGTCAGTGTGTTTATGGGTTAGCAACCTTTTTGTTTGTTTTCATATATGTTAAGGACATGGTCTGAATGTACTGCTTTTTCTGGGTCAGGCTTTACAGATGGCAGTTTTCTGCTCCTTTTGAAGAAGATGCCAGATCTGGAGCAGCTATATGGCCTCCACCCTCGGTACCTGGAGAGGAGGCGAGTCCGAGCCTACGAGGCTTTCAGTATACCTGGAGTCCTTGAGGCACTACAAGCCTGTCCCAATCTGCTGGTCAGTATATTTTTGACAATGATTCTCTTCTGCAGCAAGGCTTCCTTGCATCAGGTTTCAATCTATCCAGCTGTACCACGCGTTTGTATTACAAAGAATGCATACTTTTAGCATTCTGCGGCACATAACGGAGTGAGTCATAGCAGAGGCTTGTGATGTTTTTATCGTCTGTAGAAAAGTCAGCAGGGCTATTAAACTCTTCTGTTCAGGGGGCCCCATTTTTCAAAAACCTGACCATTGCATAGATATATATATATATTATTTATGAAATATATATTTTTAAAGTAAAGAGCTGTTTAGTATTTATCAACGAATGTGCAAATGTGAATAGTATTGAGTATACAGCAAGGCACGACCTTGTTGATGAGGCAAGCTGCAGTCGGGTACAAACACATTTTGTGAGGTGAGGTTTTGTTCCTGATGGACCTCAGACTCCTTCCTAAGTCTGTTCGTGAAAGGCCCTATACAATTAAAGTTATAATTATTATGAAGAGTGCCAGTATGTGGTGCGTCCTTGTGATAACACAAGAGCTATGGGAACTAATGTCACCATTTCATTGTTACATTATGAAGCTTATGTCACATACTCCTTTTTCTCCTTTGACACCCTGATGGTGTCGCTGCGCTGTTAGAAATCTGAATGTATTTGTAGGATTCAACATTTGGATTTGTCAAATTACTATTCCAGGAAAAGTGTTAACGAGCAAGCTTTCAACTGTATATCTGTCCTAAGTGTATAGAGATGTGAATCAAGCCATTACAGCTAAGCACACTATCTACTGGAAGAAAAACAGCTAGCAAGTGGACCTTGCATTTTGATGGGTTTTGTCAAATAGCTGGATTTTCCTGAATTCCAGGGCGTGGAGACGTCCCATCTGGAGCTGGTGGAAGCCATATGGAACTACATGCCTCAGGTTCATATACTGGGGAAGTTCCGCAACCGTAATGGGGCCTTTCCCATTCCTGCTGAGAACAAACTGACCATCCCCATAACTGCAAAGATCCAGACCCTACATCTCGTTGGTAAGAAATGCCACAATAAACCGAAAACTCCTGCTACTGCCTAGAAATTGCAGCTGAAATACAATTCATTGAAATATGTAAATCCATTTATTCTCGTTAGTGCAGGAGCTTGTGGGGCTTGTAAATGGACCTGCAAGGGCCATGTCGTGTCACCTTAGTTTGAAAAACAGCAGCACTGTAATTGATGAACTTCACAAAGTGTCTGTTTGTTGTAGGTGTGAATGTCCCAGAGATCCCCTGCGTGTCCATGCTGCGCCATCTTTACCTGAAGTGGGTCCGCCTCACCAAACCTCAGCCGTTTAAGGACTTCCTGTGTGTGAGCCTGAGAACCTTTGTCATGCGCAACTGTGCAGGGCCAACGAACTCCCTCAAATACGTTCCCCTGGTAACGGGTTTAGCATCAGCTCGGAACCTCGAGCAGTTGGAGCTGGTGAGGGTTCCCTTCCTAGGGGGGCTGATCCAACATGTGGTGGAAGACAGCTGGAGGTCAGGTGAGGAGGGCGTGTGTGTGAAACAAAAAAAAGTATATTATTTACAAAAAGTAATTATAAAATGGAATTATGGTTGGAAAGTGTAATAAATATTTATGTTGGTCATAGAATATTTTATGATTGTACAAATTCCAATAGGGTTGGGACGTTGTATTGAACAATTGAATACACAACAAAGACGTGTCTGTGATATTGGGTATGTGTCTCTCCAGGAGGATTTCGGAACCTCCACACCATTGTGTTTGGAGCATGTAAGAACTCTCTGGAAGTGGACCTGGGTTACCTCATCATCACTGCTGCTCGCAGGTGCTCAACCATTAACCAGTTAATTCAACTAGCTGCATGTACAGCTAGAGTTTTCATAGAAAAACCACAGGGTTCCACTTTATGGTCTAGTTGCCGGCAGTGTGAACTGTTGGAGGAGGCCTGATCATTTATTCTGGCAAATTACTCAGACCTACTAATTGACAGAATTGATTGAGTCTATGTAAGTTTACTGCTTGGCTCAGATCCACCAACGTCAGCAAGATCTCACCTCTATTAACTCCCTGAAGAACCAGGTTCAATTAACTGCTGTTTCAATTCAGGCGACCCGCTACATCTCTTTAAGCGATCCCGAAGGATTTTGATATCAGTAGTGAGGTGTGGCCCTACCTAAGTGTGAGTGTGGCAGGGTGCAATCTTACCTTTTTGAAGCAGGAGAGGAGAGCACAGATGTCTTTTTAAGTTATCCCAATCCAAAAGGTGGGATCAGTTTATTCGAAGAAAAATTGGTCCATACTTGAACAGGTTTTTACCTTCTCTCGTTACAATATGACAATAATATAAAACATATCATGCTGTGGTCATTTTCTAATCTGAAACCTGAATTCATAGTTTTGACATTAAAGTCTTCCGACCATAATCCAAAGGAATCTCCTCACGGATCGCCGGGCCTGCACATTCACACCTATAGCCTGACAACATTCAGAGGCGGTTCCTCGTAAATGGTCAGTGTGATCTAACAGTTTCAAACTTTCATCCAACAATTCACTCAACTTCAAAGAAATTCGAGCAATATATACCAAGTTTAAGAGAACCTTACAGAGGAAAAAGCCAGCTCTCCAGGGAGAGAGCTTACCGGGAGATAGCATACGAACTTTGGTACTCCACCTCCGCAGAGAAAATCAGAATCTTGCTGATAAAAGCAACGCCTTTTATATAGGTTGTACGAATTTTTGTCATCCAGCTTTTGAAAAGAGCATGTGAAGATAGCTGACAAGTGCAACCAGGATAAGAACCCCAGTCGTCCCCTCGACAGGTGGCAGGATAAACTCAATGAACAGCACCAAGCTCTGAGTAATATGTTTCTGTTGGCCTTTCACAAAGCCAAACATGCACGTCCTATGCGTTCATTTGAGGAGGACATTGCGCTTCTCAAGAGGCTTGAAGTTAATGTTGGGACTGCTTATCATTCGAGAGAAGGGGGATCACCATCGCACAGGCAATCAGTTCAGAGTTGTATGAAAAATTGAAGGCAGCTGAATTTTGGGGTGTGCTTTTTGGTGGATCAGAAGACATAACAAAAGTGGAGCAGGAAATTGTGTACATTGTGTCTGTGGGTAGCAAGGGAGAGTTTAGCTCAGATTTCATTGGGTTAATTAATTTGGGTGTGAAACGAACGGCACAGGACATAACAGACGGGATGGAGCAACTCTTCCATGCTTGTGGCTTAGGAGATGAGTGGAAGACGAAGTTGGTGTCTGTATGCACAGACGGAGCTGCAGTGAACGTCGGAGTTTACAACGGGGTCGTCCCCAAACTGCGTAAACTGGTGGCGATTGGGGATTGCCTTGTGCATATTCTTTGATCCTTCAACTTGGCCTAAAGAAAAAAAAGATCTCCACAGTTTTGGCAACACAACACTGACTGACATTCTTCAGAAATATGAGGCCATCCTGTCTATCGACAGAGACTCCCCTGTAAGAGAATGGATGCTTTTAAAGCAAGCAGGAAAACGTTTGGCAGCGTTCTCTGTGTATGACTTGGTCAACATAGTGAAGACAAGCAATCCAGAAAGATACTCCAACATTCAGAAAGTCCTGCTGTTGTCCCTTACACTGCCCTTGAGCAGTGCTTCATGTGAGAGGGGATTTTCACATCTTAATATAATAAAAAGCAAGTTCAGATCCTGCCTGTCAGACTCTCGCGTTTCATCCCTGATGCACATCCATTTGTCTAAGATGACAACAGAGACTTTCGACCCAAAACCAGCTGTTGACTTGTGGATGCAAGCAGCTAATCGCAGACTCAACCAGAGAGAAAGTAGTAGGTCTACATCATCAGCTGCCATGTCTGACAGAGAGGAAGACAGTGAGGAGAACAGTCAGGAGGGTAGTGATGACAGCTTGTAGGATTACTGGTCGTGCTAATGTTGTCTTGTGTTCACCTCTGCTTGTGTGTTCTGTGTTCACCTCTGCATGTGTGTTCTGTGTTCACCTCTGCATGTGTGTTCAGTGCCGTGTGTCTGGCAAATAAAGTCAAGACCCCCTCAAAAGTTACGGTTTATTTCATTTTAAGGATGAGCACCAAGCAACATCTCCAGGTGCTCCTTTGAGAACCAGGGCAAACAAGTTATGTGCACCCCTTACAATAGGAGTCTATGAGCTGGCTACTACACTATTAGGGTAGATGTTGGACACACTGTCCCGACACTGTACAGAGCAAAGCATAATCACAGGACATGGAAGTAAGAAGCTCACTGATACCCAGGTTAACATGGAGTTGAAAGAAAACCCTTATTGAACCTGTCCTTACCTTCAGAGCACTAACGTTTCCTAATGACATGATTTGTGTCTGTTCAACAGGCTTCACGAGCTGCGTATCCAGCCTTCTCTGACCAAAGATGGCGTCTTCTCAGCCCTAAAAATGGCTGAACTAGAGTTTCCTCAGTTTGAGACACTTCATCTGGGATATGTGGATGAGTTCCTGCTGCAATGTAAGTTTCCTCCAAATATCTTCAGCAGAACTCAGATCATGTTTCCTTCCCTGAAAGAAATCAGCATTTCCATACTCTTTCTTCTTGTGCTTAATTTCCATGTTAATATATTATTATATTATCAAACAATAGACAACCATGGCTCTCCTTCTCTAGCTGCTTTTTCTTTCTTTGTGAATGTGTAGGTAAGATGACTCATTCGGAGCTGGTGAAGTATGGTCTGGCTGATGTCATTGAGAACCCAGGCATCATCACTGATATTGGAGTGAAGGTAGTGAACGAGGTGTTCACTAACATCAAGTACCTGCTGATCTACAATTGTCCTCACCTGCATAACCCTCACCACTGGATCACAGGTAACACTCCACAGACATCACTGGTTGCCTGAAGTGTGTTTCTCAAGGCGCTAATATTAATGTGGGCTCTATGTAATAGAAGTTGTATTTTGCTGCTGTCTTTGGTCTTTCAGTTGTTGCTTTGTTGTAGTGCTGTGTGTAGCTGTTATCTCTGCCTTTGTCTGTCCTCAGATCAGTCCAGATGGAGTCGTCTGGTCGATCTCACTCTGGTTCGCTGTCATGCCATCAAACTGGAATCCTTTTCCCAGTTCATAGAGGCACTTCCCAGCCTGGAGTTCATCTGTCTGGACCAGATGTTTAGAGAACCACCCAAGGTATACACTACATATATATAATATATATATATATATATATTTCTCCCCCTCAGATCCCTCGAAGTAGACAGGTGTGTGTGTTTTCGCCTCGTAGTTTTTCTGTCCAATTAGAGATTTTTAAAACACAAGTTAGCTGTTTTTTTCCTGTCATGGTCAACATTTTTGGTTTCACGAAGATACCACTTAACATCACATATTATTTATACTTTTCTTCAAAGCGACTAAAATACCCTAGACATGCCTATCGACCAGCTCAATTGGACATTTTGTCAGGACTGACCACATCATGAGTTGTTATCGCCAGTTGTAGAGCACAGCAGCCCTCCATGGCTGAGTAGTTGTAATGAAAAGGGGAAACAACGGAATGCTTTCAACAACAACAATGAACTGAGACTATTGTTTGTGAAACCATTGTATGTACTCATGCATGTTCTGCGTGTCCTGTGTGAGACAGGGCTGTGCCAGGGTGGGTCTGAGTGCAGGGACTGGTATCGGCGTGTCCTCAGCACTTGTCAGCAACCAGAACTCCAACAACGACAATGATAACAACAACAACCACCACCACCACAACAATGAGCCCAACATGCCCCCTGCCCCTCCACCTGTCAACATCATCAACAACAACAACAACCAGAGACAGCAGCAGGAGCACAATGGCAAGTCCTACCTGCAGTCCTAGGGGAACAGCAGTTCAACACAGCAGCAACTATTGTGGACTTTAGCTTCTGGAGTCTTAAAACGACCTTACCTTTTCAACCCTTAGTCTTTAGAAAGTACACCTGAACCTTTCTGGGATTATGCTAGTGCTCTGCCGGAGATGAAGTGAGCTAAATGTGATTCAGTGAAGTGATTCAGACTCGGACATTTTAATGTTGTGCAACATTCTATCACCAAAACTCTGAATGCAGTGTATTTAGTAGATAACTTTCAGATCTGTCAATAGCTTCTGGGAGAGAGCATCTTATCAGAATCAGATATCCTTTATTGGTCCTACAGATAGGAAATGTAAAATCATAGTGCAGTGCAGACAAATCAACATTAGTAGAGTAGAATATTAACTTAGGAGTTTATTTAATAACATTGTTAATATAAACAAATCTAATGAACACAAGTCTGTGGTAAAAAATAAGTAGCAGCATCATAAAAAAGTGAACATATGAAAGTAGTAACATCATTAATTAATAAATATAACTGTCATCTCTCAACAGTGCTGAATATTGAAGTATCAACAAGTAATAACAAAAGTAAATAGTATACCGTAATAGCAACTATTGTACAACAGGGTGGTTATAGTCAGTATTGGTGTCTGTACGAGGGACTGTGGTGATTGGTATGTAACAAATGTTTATTTTCACTGAAGCAGCAGCAGCAGCAGAGGTAAATGGGATGGAGGATGAGGAAGAGGAGGAGGAGGAGGTGATGTTGGAGGAGGAGAACATGGAGCATCAAATAGAGCTGAAAGGAGCACAAGGGGAGGTGAGAGCTGAGGGGGCGGACGCAGCTCCAGGGCCCAGTCGTCTGGCTGAAACACCACAACGTCCCGACGAGGAGCAAGCAGGTTTGCAGCTTGTTTTTTTGTTGTTGACAGTAGCAGGGGTTAAATCTGGCACATGTAATATTAGCGTACACTCAGTTTTGATGTAGTAAATGGAAGCATTAACTTCCTCAGTGTTGTAATGACTGGGAAAGCTGAGTTCTCCTGCTGCAAAGTCTGATCTTTCTGCCAGGAGGCAGGACCTGCAGGCTCACCTGCCACTATGTATCTGGGGAGCTAGGGGGCGCACGTGCTCTATGCTGTTTCAAAACTAAACTTCCCTGTTCTCTTTGCTTGAACTGCAAACTAGTTATGTTTCCAAGACCCATGCGTTGCATCGGGTCAGGGCTGGCATGGCACTCTGCAAACAGGAGCAATCCGCTTTCTCAATGTAGCTTGTTGGACATCCACATAAAAGCTGAAATAATTTCCTAAATACATCAGCCGTCTAATCCAGCATTTCTTCATGCTCACACGTAAAAAAAGAAAATGCTTTTCCTAATCATTTTGGATGTCTACTGATCTGTCTTTCCCAATTCCAGGTCCCAGTGGCTTAGTACAGCAGAACAGAGCAGCAGGGGCAACTGTTCCAAAGCCCCCCCCGGTCATCTCAGACTCTGACAGTGAGGAAGAGGAATGTCTTGTATCAAGGCTAATGCCAGCTTCCTGTTTGCAGCAGCCAGCTTCCTGTGCAGAAGGTAACACTATTTCACAGAACACCAGTCATTATAACCATTGCCTGTCACAATGGGTTGTGGGTGTGGACTGGGGTCAGTAACACAACAGCTACAGAATAAGGGCTTCTTGTTCAATACAAAAAAGGATCTACACACAAATGTGGCTATAAGCATAAGAACATGGTTTAAAACAAAGAGCTTGGGTTGTCCCGTGTATGTAAAATAAACATGTATGTGTTTCCAGGGAAAGGAAAGACTCCTCTGAGGCGGAGCAACAACGTAGCCGGATCAGCGGCAGACTCGCCTGACCTGACGAAGGCTCAGCTGTCAGAGAGCAGCTGTGAGAAGAGCTGCCAGGTGACCAGTGAACAGATCAAAGCCGACATGAAGGCTGCTGCTGACACCAGCAGGAGGACTAGTGCTAAAGGAGCGGAGGCTGCTGCTCGCCTCGGGGGGGACACTGGGACAGGGCGGGGCCCTGGAGGGAGGCCGCTCACTGGCTCTGCTGCCTGGGCTGGACCTGGAGCTGCCTCTTCCAGGCAGGTAGGTGGATGTGGGAGGGTGGTGATGGGGACCTCCCACAGAGCAACCACAACCACTGAGAGAGCAACAGGAACTGGCAGGCCAAGTGAGGGCTCAGAAGGCCCCTCTGGAGCAGGGACTGAGAAGAGCTCTGCTTGTGTGGACAACGGGGCTCCCAGGTGTGCTGCTGTCAACCATGCCTACAGGAGAGCATCACTGCTGCCTGCACAGGGAGAGAGACCAGCCACCCCCCCGGGATCTGCCCCTGCTAACGGGTCAGGGTCACAGCACGGTCAGCCCGGAGACAAGGACTTCGTTCCTAGAAGACCTTTGACCCGATCTTGCACTCGTATGACCCCTGTGTCGCTGGTATCTGAGACAGGTAACTGAACACAGAACACACTGAATGTCCCACGATCATCACTTCAGGGGAGTGGCACTGACCATGCTTTCCTTTATGTGCCAAGGCTTGGGTTTGTAGTTTCATGGAGCCCAGTAAGTGGTGGTTCTGCACTCAGTGTTTCAATATGCCCCCCTTCAAAGTAAAATGAGAAACAAATAACACAGAAATTCAAAATAATGACTTTAAAAAGGTCATTAACCTCTAATCTACACTCAAAATCCATTGAAAGACTATAGAGATCAAATAAATAACTGCACAAGATATCATGAGGGCCTAAACTAAATCTCTCAAGTCAAAATGTGTATGTACTTTGCAGCCACACACGATTGCCAAGCAGCGCTTATTGTTGTTTAGGCTGGCCACTCATGTGTCGCGAGTGTTGACAGGGGGCGGGGGAGCACGCTCATGAACTGTTAGCGCCGGACCCTCGCAACGGCTGCGGAGCGCATTTGCGCCACATTTGGGCCTAAGATGAGGTTTGAGTCTGCGTGATCTGCGTGTAGGGAGGGGCAGCAGCCATACCATTAGCTAGAACTAGCTAGATCTGATGGATTTGGACATAAACGCGAGTGAAGTATAACCGGACGCGAGAGAGAGAGAGATCAGCACCTGCAGCTCTGCCCGCTGTGAGGGACCGGTGAGCGGAGCAAAACACACCTTTTAGACGTCAACTAACACATTTAGCTATGGCACTGTCGTATATATATATACATTGAATTATTCAATTTGATAATATTTAATCAACTTAGGCATCACTCGCAAAAAATAAATAATAAATAAATAAAAATATTCATAACTCATATTCGAATACATTAATAATTATTCGAATACCTGAATAATTTCGAATATTCGATTAATCGTTCCCATCCCTAGTCTTAATATGAACTAATATAAGTACAGTACCACTACATGCATATAAATGCCAGCACAGCTACGGAAAGTCATCTATTTAATCATCTCTACAAAAGGATATTATGTCATTTGAGTATTGTTGCTTGAATTCCGATCCCGCAACCTGCAGTTGTTCAAGGTGGAACTCCAACAATTTCCCAAAATCTCAGTTTGCTAGTGTTGCGGAGTTCTTCTGCAATTGTGATAATAAAGCCTTTGGTGTCCCGGGAGATGGAGTGGTTTCACTGGAATCAGCTGGCTGGGTCTGAACATAACACCAAATATAAGATGTGACTTTAGTCCTCTGCTTGAGGCTAGCGGCTTGAGACTCCATAGGCCACTACTTGGGCCGCACTGACGTTGCAAGATATAAAGAGTATACAGACAGTTTATTATTTAAAACTATTATAAAGTTATAGTGTATATTTGAATTAACGCTATAACTGAGTTTGTTTAAGGTTATATTTTTGTTTATGTTAAGATCTTTCAAGAGCCAGGCCTCGAGTCGCAGTGAGGAGGAAACGAATGGCTGACAAATCCACCAGCACCTCGGACCCTGTCACCGAGGACGACCACGTACAGGTACACACACGCACACACACCATTTTAACTGCAGGGGCATATGCGAGAGACATTTTTTATTTATTACATTAAGCAGCAATTATTATTTTGATCAATATTGAGATCTCAATTATTTTCATGATCATTTATTGGTGTAAGTGAGCGTTGGCGTACGTGCCGAGCAGCAGTGGCGGCTGGTGGAAAATATTTTTGGTGGGGCTGTTGATATAGTGAGTAAAACATTTTTTTTGGGGAGAAATGACCCCTTAAATTGGGACTTCTGGTGATGTAATGGCCCCGTAAAATCGTGGTTCTAGGGCCAGGAACAACCAGGCTGAGTGGGGCCGAGTATGCTAAACTAATTGTAGTAAAGCCAGCCTCCACTCGGGAAAACCTAGTCAAGCCAGCCCTCACGTGATATTGCGGTGCGCGAATATCCTATGCATTACGGTAAAGTAAAAAAAAATCATCCCTTTGTGTTTAGATGAGAATAAAACAAAAACTGTCCAGTATCAAAGACCCATTTCACTTCAGGGTGATAGCAGGACATCCCATCCAGTCACTCAGAAGAAATCAGGACATTCTGATGTACAGTTTCAAAATAAAATACCTTTGAAGTCTCATATATGAGCTATCATCCCTGTCCCCAAAGGTCTTTTAAAAAAGGTCTTTTTCCGAGTGGAGGCTGGCTTGACCGCAGTCTAAAACTAGAGAGAGAATCGCTGTCAAGGGGGCTACAACTACAACAAGATGAACATATTTGACCGTGATTTAATTGTAATATACGTTTCAAAATGATGCCGAAGTAACAACATACTGATACCGGATAGTAAAAACCATGAATTAAGGCTTTGACAAGTCTGCAGACAAACGGCAGGCGAAAAACCTTTTAAAATGCGTGTTTTCTAATGGAGATTTGGCTAAGCTAACGTTGTAAATGCTCCGACCGTCCACACTCACAACAACGGCCTATACAGACATAAATAAACCAGCGACTGTATTCGCCATGACACAGACAGTATGTGGTTTGTACTTGTTTAACTTTTGTCTAGTTTCTGAACAGATATGAAGAGCTGTGAGCTCTGAGTGCTAAGAGCTAACGGCTGTGTTGTTTTTCTGGGGAGCTCATTTAAGATGACGTCACGGCTCCGCCTACACTGCGTTACTTAAGCAATAGCTCACGACAGGCCGTGGTATATGCTCATTATATCACCTCCGCTTCGCGTCGGGCCGAACCACGCCCCTTAGCTGAAAAGCAAACTGCAGGCAGTTTGATTTTCAGCCCAACGGTATACTGTTTTTCTCAGACGCGGAGGGATACTGACTTGTTGTGAAAAGTAACTTACAATTCTACCCGTGGTATACGCTCAGTATATCACGGCTAAGAACCAATCAGATTGCTTGATTTGACTTGTCAGTTTTATAATATAGAATAGATACTACCCCAGTTCCTCACGAGTCTAAAAAACAACTCACGTCAACGCACGTAAGCAACGTGGGCGCCAACGTGAGCGCTCTCGTGACCAAAATATTTGACGGCGCTGATTGGCTGAAATTATGTTTCGGCGGCACAGTTTACTATTGAGACTTTTGCAACGTGCTGGTTGCTGCTGTTTGGCTCGGGGGCAGCGCCCCGTAATGATAAACTAATGCCAAGGGCAAGGCCAGGCAGGAAACATGTGACTTATCAGTAACTTTAGACATCGTAACACAATTTTAAACAAGATTTTATTGTAGATTATAAATTTTACTGATACCAATTGTATGATATTTACCTTGTTCATTAAAAATTAAAAATATATATATTTTTGAAATTTATACATTTTTAAATATTGTTTTTTTAATTTAATATTTTTTTTAATATTTTATTTTGTATGTGGGAAGATATGGGGCGGCGCCCCTAGTGCCCCTATGGACCGGCCGCCACTGGTGCCGAGGCTTCACCCTTCTTCTAGTCAATGTTTATCCCTGTTAAACCAGTGTCATGAATTCACTGTCATTCCAACAATACGTTGTGGGTGTATATGGACTGTAAATAGTGTATTGTATTGTAACATTCTAAAAGCAAAATTATTAATAAGTTACTTTTTATTAAATTAAAGTTTAATTTGGATTTTGTTCCCCTCGGGGGAGCCAAAGTGCTGCAGTTCGGGCTTAAAGGAGAGCCTCATGTTCGTCGTCTAACATCAGAACACTATGGTAGCCTTCTGTGGCTCCATTGATCAGGATTCACTTGTGGGGGGGGTTTAACACTGACTTTCACTGCTGTTTGGTGTAGCCTGTGTGTACCATGTGTGTACTGAGAGGTTTTTGCTGGTGCATTTTTTGTCTCTGAAGAGTGTGTGTACTCTGTGTGTACCCTGTGTGTGTTCTTGGGCTGTCCCGAATACAATTTTTCGGGCTCCGGATATTCGGTAGTAATCAGCAGCGAATATTCGGCCTGCGCGCTAACCACCTCAACACGTGTATTTTGGTTGATTCACGGCATTCATTTTGTTATTCTACAGTAGGCTATTGTTGTTTTGTAGTTATAGAGAACCGCAGTGACGCGTCCTAAAACCCGGAAGTAAACTCCTTCCGGTTCCTTAGTCAAAAAGCAATGCAATTTCTCCATAGGATTTTGGAAAATAGCTCGAAATAAGGTTAGTGGTTGAAACACATTTAAGAGACGGATCACGTTTTGTTCATCCTGATAATATCCACATGTCTACCCTACTTTTATAATTTTCGAATCATAAATCTAATCGCCAGAAGCAAAATGCTAACGTTATGCTATAAACGAACTAAAGCAGGGTCGCTGCTTCAACGTCACGCCAACTTAAGATCCATATTCAAAACTACAGATTCTAAATGGTACAAGTTCAAGCGTTTGTTTTAACAGTTTGCAAGAGCGCAGGTACTTGGTTTCAAGCAGAACAGGGCAAACAAACTTAGAGGTGTGTTTACGTGTTCGGTGTAATGACGTAAAACGGCCTCGACAACTTCTGTAGTCCTATTCAGCCACTTGGTAACAACCATCGTTTTTCAGACACGTCAACTCTTCAGAAATCACCAGTCAGCATCAGCACTGCTGATGGATTTAATGTCATAGAACAAAACGTGATCTGTCTCTTCAATTTTTGTCAACAACAGACCTTATTTACAGATATTTGCCAAAACCCTATGAGAAATCCCATTGCTTTTTGTCGAAGGAACCGGCAGTGGTAAAATGCTAACTTACTTCCAGGTTTTAGGACGCGTCACTGCGGTTCTCTATTTGTTAATGTATACAACCCAATTTGTGTTCTTTGAAATTGAAAAGGATATTGCATTGTGTTATGTCTTAAGTGTAATTTGGCTTGGCTTCCTATTTATGGACATGCTTTTATTGTGAAGGAGAGTTAGCGCGGTTGACAGGAAGTTGTTGTTGCTATGGAAACAACGTGACGGAGAAAAAGTAATATAATAATATCTACATATAAAGACAGAGAAAGTAAACAATAACGTTTATGGTTAAGTGTTAGCACCCCCCGAAGAGGCACAAGCTCTAACGTTGATGTTGGAGTTTTCAATAAATAAAAATGAAAAAGAATATCCGAATAACAACATTTAAACCCGAATAGTACTCCAACGAATGAATATTCGGGTACAGCCCTAGTGTGTTCTGTGTCTACTCTTTGTGTGTTTACCCTGTGTTTACCCTGTGTGTACCCTGTGTGTACCCTGTTTGTACCCTGTGTGTACTGAGATGTTTTTGCTGGTGCAGGTGTTGTCTCTGAAGAGTAAGAACCTGGTGGGCATCACTCTGACTAACTGTGGAATCACTGATCTGGTCCTCAAAGACTGCCCCAAGATGATGTTCATACATGGTAACAAATCCTTTTATTACTTTCTCATAATATAAGGGACAAGTCATTTTGTTTCCGGAGTAAGACAGAAGTTATTTGTATCCAAACATTATTTGGTACCTAACTTTTAGCAACACAATCTTTGATTTTACACTGTCATTTTTGGGGGAAAAGTTGCAAATATTACAGCAATCGCACTGTAGGAATACCAATAGATCAGCCACACTGTCTGCCATGTTGGATATGTGTTTTATAGAGTCAGTGTTAACAGCTCAATTGTTCGGACATCTTATATCCAGTGTCCTGCATTGATATAAATGAATCAAACATTATGACAACACAACTTCGTTACTCTCCTTCAAGGCAGCACAGTCCTCTCTAAATGACTCCAGTTTAAAAAGCTAATGTCGGCAGGGTAGGTTCAGTCTTTGTCCGAATCATTCAGTCACAAAGTGCTCCGTGTGTTTCCTCCCTCTGCCTGCAGCCACCAGATGTCGAGTGTTGAAGCAACTGCGAGTGGAGAGCGCACCCATAGTGAACCGCTTTGATTTCGCCCAGTGTAAGAAGCTGGACATGGAACAGGTCCTGGATCAGATACTGAGAATGCCTCCTGAGAGGAACCGCATAATTTACATGCGCCCTATGCACCAGGTAGGTCCTCTTTATGTTAACCATGAAAGCATCTTGAGATCTGGATAACAAACAGTCTGCTGACGCTCAGTGGCCAGCTGTATGCGCCAAAATGAAATCTTCCCCCATAGATCTCCATTTTGAAAGAGGCTAAACACCAATATACTGTATGGATTTAAATTTGTTTTCAACCAATTATTATTATTATTATTATTGCAAACAAATATATTATCATATTTTTACTGCTTTCAGTTTGTAGATCAGTTTTATGCAGCAAATGGAGAAACATCTCCTACATCTGTTAGGCAAACTTCCCATGTTTTCCATAATGTTGAAATGGTTCTTCTTATACTTCCCCTGTTCTCTCTCCTCTCTTTAGATTGACTCTGTGGGATTGGAGCGTCAGCTCTTCCAGGGGCCCTATCCCTATCACATCGCCATAGTGCATGAGTTCAGCAACCCTCCAAATATACGCAATAAGGTTCGCATCCGCAGCTGGATGGACACCATAGCCAACATCAGCCAGTAAGTTCTGATCAGATATCAGGGGCATTCTGTCAGACATCAGTCCCTTATTACCCTCTGCTTTCTATCTGAACACTTCTCTCCTAAGTGTTATTCTATATGAGAGTGTTATGACATAGTTACATTTAGTAATATGAAGGACCGGAGACAGGTGAACTCAAAGTAAGCCTATCAGGTGACAGATGACCTCAAAGTAAGCCTATCATTTTTTGTTTTTGGACTACCTATGTTGCAAATGTATTATCTTTTCAATTTACACACGGCATCTATTGCACGTCTGTCCGTCCTGGAAGAGGGATCCCTCCTCTGTTGCTCTCCCTGAGGTTTCTCCCATTTTTACCTTTAAACTGTGGGGTTTCCTCTGGAAGTTTTTCCTTGTACGATGTGAGGGTCTAAGGGTGTCGTATTGTCATACTGATATTCTGTACAAACTGTGAAGTCCACTGAGACAAATGTAACATTTGTGATATTGGGCTATATAAATAAACATTGATTGATTGATTGTTCATTTTCGGAAAATGTAAATAGATTCATTCTGCAGGCCAGACACACCAAACGGACATTAGAGAGCAGTGGGGACGATGTTCTAACATCGCAAAGACTAAGCACCAGCATTCTGTGCCTGCAGGAGAGGAAGTCCCCTTCAATACAAACTGACTTCAATATTATGTATAAGTGATTCTAAAGAGACAACCGGAAGATCTCAGACTGCGGATATTCAAAAAAGCAACGAGAGGTGTTAGTGGATGACATGTTGGGGTCATGGTAATGGGTGGGGACTTTATATGGAGAAATTGGATGCAGCAGAAACGGAAATATATCTAATGAAGTCAACAGTAAAAACTTTAGACATTGTCACTGAGCAAGTATAAGGCCAAATCAATTTTAAACACAACCTGATTGATCTGTGTGTGTCTTTGTCTCAGGGAGTTGATCAAGTATGAGTTCTTCCCCGAGGCCTCAAGAACAGAAGAGGATGTGAAGAAGTATCCCAAATACCCCTGGGGCCGGGACATCTACACACTGGAGGGTAAGACTGTGACCCCCACATTAACCCCCACTCCTTTCCAGTGCCCCACTGAAGGTAGACACACACATTCACATCCACCAAACCTGCGCTGTGGCCAGTTACACATTCAGAGCAGGTGATGCTTACATACACTCAGGAACACTGTACAGAACACACCAAATTGCACAATTTTACGGAAGAGTGCACGTGTGAATTTTTATGTTTAGATCTTAGATATAAGTCAGAATCCTGGCTTTTATCTGACTATAGATTTAAAAAAATGCTCTTTTGGTAAGATCTCAAATATTTTCACGTGGCCCTAATCCACCTCTGTACACATTCATATCCCTTAACATGTTAAAGGTAGGGTAAAAATGGAGAAACCAGCTCGAGTGCGCTAGAATTTGAAAGTATGCAACCGGAAAAAATCTGCCACTTCCTCACAGAGCCCCTCCTCCAACACACACGAACGCGCACATGACCAATGAGGGCACGAGATAAGTTTGTGCACAGATGGAAGGCTGACACGCAGGTAGGCCATCCAGTTATTTTAGCCGGGCCGGCTAAAATAACTGGTAATGTTTATTACATAATAATTTATTCATTGCTATCGGGATGTCAAGAGCATTCCATGGAATATAACAAAAAGTGTTTCTGAAGTGAATTACCTACCCCACCCTTTAAGCCCCGGAAACTGTGTCTCAGGGCTTCTTAACATTTAACAACCTATTAATGTGTCATACCCACTTAACGGGTCAGCTAACTGACGATATGAACAATTTTTACCGAAACGAAACACAACTCTAACGCCGAGCGTCTGAATTAGCACTAAGCCTAAGAGTGCTAATGCCCATAACTAACGGTAGAAATATTGTATACTTCATTGGATCTGCACAAACAAGATATCATATGAAAGCTGAGATTCCACGGATTCTAGAGGTATAAGTTTCAACAAAACTTGCGGCAGAAAAGGCAAAACCAGATAACACACAACTTAGCTTTACGGGGCCAAAACGGCAAATACGTCTTACCTTTGCGGTTTTCTGATCAAAAGTTGTGTTCAATGGCATTAAAACGCATAAAAACGCTGCTGAAGGTTAATCCAATGTCTCTGTGTCACTTTGAAATGATTACTGATAATCCATCATAACATTTATGTCAAAAACTGAGTTTTTATAGTGTATGAGAGCTGTAACCCAGCTTCCGGTTTTGGGCATGCAAGCTGCGCATTCACCAATGGTAATGTTTAGATGGATTTAGGAATGTCCCTTCGATTCTATTGGCTCTAACGGTTCAAAAGAGATGTCAATCACCAAAATCGACCGATGCGTTCCAGAGATATGGCAAATCCACCCAAATGACCCCAGAAGTGGGTTTATTTTTCTAAACCTCTCTAAAAAGGTCAAATGTCACTTGTTTTGCATCAATCTTGATACAGGGTACTTATATGTTATAGTTTGGATTCCTAAAGCTTTTTGTCTACTATCCCATCACTCAAGGGTGGTTTTCACTATAAGTAATGGGTTTCTTTTGGACAAACTATAATTTACATTTTTTTTACTATGTTCAATCTGAATTTACTTTAAAATAAAAACATCTATATTGATTCTGACTTTTCTCCATCCAACTCACAGGTGTATCATTACTTTGAGAAAAAAGATGATTAATTTACCCCTTTTTAGAAGTGAAGATAGTAATTTGTTCTGGGAATGTCATTTTCGAGCCTGAGACCTGAAAAACAGGCTCAGGGCTCAACAGGTTAAAAATAAAGAAAGTACCATTCTCTCAGTTGAACTCATGGTATAGGGATCAAAATAAGTTATTTAGCAGGTAAATTATTTTGCCCACACAGATCTGTTTTAAAGATAAGAAACCCTTTTCTGTGCTACAACAAAACTTCAGTATAGAAGATGTATTCCATTCTGATTAGGGAGGAAGTGTCTACTGTGCATTCAATAACTGACGTAGAGTGCTAGGTCTCTTCTGAATGCACCACATAGAATGATGAAGGATAAAGAATGCATGGTTTCAGTATCAAACGTTCTTGTTCAAAGCAAGTGTTCTGCTGTTGTTGTTTAGGGGTGGTGGACGAGGCCCCCTACAGCATGATAACAGACTTCCCCTGGCTGAGGACCCTGAGGGCAGCGGACCCCAACAGCTACGCCCGCTACGACTTTGAGGACGATGAAAGCAGTGAGTGCAGTCATCCATCCCTCCTTTAGCACACTCCCTGGGATTGATCCCTGAATGTACACAATTCATGAGCATTGCCCCTGTTGCTGACAAAAAAACATATAAACACTTTTCCTCTTTGTTGTGTTGTGTGTAAGCCACCATCTACGCACCCAGGCGTAAAGGCCAGCTGTCAGCCGACATCTGCATGGAGACCATCGGGGAGGAGATCTCAGAGCGGAGACAGAGCAAGAGAGGAGTCTTTCAGAGGGTCGTAGTCCTGTTTCTCCATCACTGTGACACACCAGGAGAGCCTGTGGACGATGACTACATCTAGACTCACCAGACACTGTCCAGCTGAGCTCCTGGCTGGAACTCCTTTTATGGTTTCATTCGTCTGCTGGATGAGGTTCACATAGCTGACGCTGATTTTCTCATTATTTGAGAAACATCTAAAAGCATTCATGAGCGTCCTAGAACCATACATTTTCAACTAAAATAAACATTTAGAATATATGATTTGCTTTCAATATGGCAGACGGGCAGATAGGAATAAGACCTCTCTCTGATCTGTTCCAGTTAAAGTGTTTTATTGACATGCAGAGGAGGATTCTACTGGTGGCCTGATCCCCTGTCAATCTGCCTACCTCTGTCACACATGACCACTCTGACACACAAGGCCTTAGTCGGAATTATTATTGAATATATTTTAAATGTAGGTTATTCTTTGAGTTCTGGATGGTGATCAATATGAGTAATACTGTATTTTACCTCAGCGAGCATTAAATGGAGAAGAGTCAGATTTTGAGTAGATATGGAGCTGAACAAACCCTACGGCTGATTCTTGTCGTTCCTTTACATCAATCCTGGGCAAAGTCTTCGAGCCCCACTGGAAGTGGGCTACATCGTGCTGCTCCCAATCTCACCTAACCAGCCTGACCTGGACACAAATCACAACACTTCCATGCAGATGTAATGTCTCTTATGTTAAGATGTTATAGTTACCACTGACTAAGCAGCGTAAAGGAAGCTAAGAGCTGGGCTTTGTTACAGTTTGACCTTTCCCAACGACAAAACGAGAACACTCAACATCTTCCTGGTTGGCTGGTCAACCAGATTACGTAGCTTTAATTTGTTGCCCTTTACCTTTCTCTACTACTGAACCATCAAGCTATTTTTGAAATCTTTTCTCAGAATTTATTTTCGTTTCCTACGTCCAGTGGTGCCCTGTAGGAGAGACTGATGAGGAAAAGGGCGAAGGTTTGAAAAGAAACATGGTTATAAATCAACAGTGGATGTTTCCTATCAGAGGAACTGATCTGTGTGCAGGTTGAACGAATCGATCTGTGTGTGCAGGTTGAATGAGTCGATCTGTGTGTACAGATGTCATGGATGACCACATGCTTCCATGGAGTTTATATGTTTATAACGAAAGAACAAGACTATTTCACATTGAAAAATAAAATAACGGAAAATAAAGCCATCGACTGGTTTTCATTATTAGATCTTAATATTCTTTTTATACTATTTATATTGGACATGAAAATAGCTCTGTTTAAATGGAAGTGGGTTATTGTTTATATTTATACATTTGTGATACTCTTACCAACATGGGACTGGAAATGATGATTGCATTATACAAAATGTATGTTTATTATTGTTGCAACAATCCGAAAGCAACGCTAATTGAAATGAGTTGACTTTAAGGTAATCCGCCTGCAGGCTGTAGCCACAAACAAAACCAAGTGCATTTACCAGAAGCTCTGGAACAGACTCGATGCACCTAAACAGACAGGGCAAACCACAACGTGTTTTTAACAATCAAATCTGTCACTACCACTCGATCTGCAGGAAATGCTATCCAGTATGATTGACCTCCTCCCCTCACACACCTGATCGATTAAAGACCCGTAACAAAACGTCACAGCCCAATTTTTTACATACTTCCCTATCCTCAAGTAATCACTCACATACTCATCCAATCAGAGTTTTTGATTAAAGACGTTGGTCGAGCTAGTGTTAATTTCGTTGACTAAAACTGACGAAATATGTTCGTCAACGACCTTTTTTTCTTTTTTTGACCTTTACTTTCTTGTGGTTTTAATGTTGAAAACGTGGATCTGAATGAGGCAGGTCTATATGTATCCGACCTTAAAGCCATTACGTTGAACTGCCTCCTCACACATCTGTCTCCCACAAAGCCAACATCTGTGTCAAGGCAAATGAAGCAAACTCTTAGACCTCCCTAGTTAAGCAGCACCACCAAAGAAATAAAGCAACAACGCAGAAAAGCAGAACTAATATGGAAGAAAGACCGCCTCACAGAATCCTTTGAAATCTTAAACAACAAATTATGGCAATTTATCACAAAGCTGTAAAACAAGCCTGGTCCTCCTTCTTCTGACATTGTTCAAACAAACTACAATAACACATGAAATTGTCTTTAAAACTCTTCATTCCATTTTGAAACCTTCCTCAAACCTCCAGAAATTGTGAACAATCTTTAACACAAATGACTAACAAAATTATTACAATAAGACTCCAAAGTTGCAGAGGAACAGTATGACCTGGCTCATCAATACAACCCTTCTGCATTTTGTACTCATTTGAAACATTCTCTCTTAGCACTGCACATTAGAGGAAACATTCACAAACTAAAACCTGCCTGCAGTCCTGCAAATGGGCTCCATGCTGAATTCCCAAAAGAGGTTTTTAACTGGTCCCATAATTGTATCCATTTTGAATAGCTCATTATCCTCTGGTTGTCTCCCACCATGCCTTAAGCATGCAGTAGTCCATCCATTCATCAAACATCCAAACCTAGACCTTCTGGATTCCAATTTCTAAACTACCTTTTTTAGCTAAGATTTTAGAGAAGGTGGTTTACACAGAGTTTATCTTCTTTTATGAATCTCAACAACATATTTGATACATTTCAATCAACTTTTCGTACACGACATAGCACAGGAACGGCACTTGTCAAAGTCACAAAGGACATTTTTAATTTAAGCAGATTCAGGGGACTGCTCCATTTGAATCCTTTTAGATCTTAGCTCCGCATTCGAGTTGATCATGTTATCCTATTAGATCGTCTTGGAAAATGGGTAGGCATCGGGGACACTGCTCTCAAAGGGCTAAAATCCTACCTATCAGATCAGACATTTTCTGTCTCAATTGGGGATAATTCCTCCACTGCAGCGCCGAAGGTTCTATTCTTGGTTCATTATTATTTTCCATCTACATGCTGCCACTAGGGCATATCATACAAATGCAAAAATATTCTATATCACTGCTAAGCGGATGATTCACAAATATATGTCCCTTTAAACTGCAGTGATAAAAGCAATGTAAACAAGCTCCTATCTGGTTTAGATCAAATAAAGTTCTGGCCCAAAACTTTCTCCAGTTAAATGACAAAAAATCAGAGGTAAACATTTTTTGGCCATTCTAAACCAGCCCCTTCTCTGAAAATACATCTGGGCTCCCTGTCCTCAGACATAACAAATCGTGATTTTATCAGTTACGTATCATATACAAAATTAAGTCCTTCATCTCCCGGTCTTATTTGGAGACAGTCAGCCAAGCTCTTATCTCTTCTTGTCTCGATTACTATAACTCCCTAAACTCTGGATTAGGCCCAAAATCAATATCTGGCCTTCAACCAAATACCAGAAGGCTGGACCCCGTCACCCCTGTTTGAGTCTCTCTGGGACCCAGGAGATGGGGCCATAGGAGGAGACGACCTACCACGCCGGCAATGGACCACACTAAACCGCCTACGAACTGGGGTCGGTCGCTTCAAAACATCAATGAAGAAGTGGGGCCTGGCAGACAGTTTTGCATGCGAGTGCGGTGACCCTGAACAGACTGCCGAACACATAATCACCACCTGCCCTTTATATAGACCACCCACGGAAGCCAGCCTCTTCGACGTAGGACCAGAGATGCGGGCATGGCTACACAACACCGAGATGGACCTCTGACGTTACACGAAAGAAGAAGAAGTCTCTCTTCACTGTGAACCTGTCTGTTTTAGAATGTATTTAAAGATGTTACTGCTTTTTTTTTTAAAGCTCTTAACTGTTTGGCTCCTGATTACCTCGACTTGTTGGGCCCTTACGAGCCTGTGCTCAGTCTCAGATCCTCGGGAGGGGCTCTGCTGGCTGAAAGCAAATGGTGACGGGGCGTTCTCCGTCAGAGCCCCTCAGCTCTGGAGCTCCCTGCCGATCTGAGGCTGGCAGAATCAGTGACATCTTTTAAATCATTTGTTAAAACTCACCTTTTTATGAAAGCTTTTAACTAATGATGACACCACTCTGTTTTTTCTTAACATCCATTTATTATTATTTTACTTTCTTTTCTTTTTTTAGTCCCATGGGCTGAACTCTGCTGTCCCCTGGGACCTGGGACTGGCTCAACGGCAATACAAATAACATCTGCATACGTTCCTTTGTGATTGCTATGTGAGCTCTTTGAATATCAAACTGTTCAAATAACCTTTTTTTTTTTTTTACTTTTAATTCAATTGAATATTCTTTATTCAGTATCATTTTGTGATTTGCTACCCAAATGTTTTGTGGCAACTATATTTTTTGAAACAATACAAATCATTTGTGTCTGTGTTTATTGAAAACCGAAATAAGGACCATTTCTGATTTGAGCTTGAGATATACATCTTTCATCCAACAGACTTAAGTTTTAACTCTTTGAGGCGGATTTTCCTGACGAAGCTCCAGAGCAGAGGAGTGACAGATAGCAGAAACACAGAACACCTTCTAATCCCTGCTCTTCCTGCTTTGACAAGTTGTATTGGAGTACAGTCACACACACACACCTTTCCACTGTCAGTAGATGTAAACAGAGTGAAG
>NC_136901.1:58151247-58196247 GCF_949606895.1 Notothenia rossii | reverse complement strand
TATTATCTTTTCAATTTACACACGGCATCTATTGCACGTCTGTCCGTCCTGGGAGAGGGATCCCTCCTCTGTTGCTCTCCCTGAGGTTTCTCCCATGTTTCCCTTTAAACTGTGGGTTTTCTCTGGAAGTTTTTCCTTGTACGATGTGAGGGTCTAAGGACAGAGGGTGTCGTATTGTCATACTGATATTCTGTACTTAAACTGTGAAGTCCACTGAGACAAATGTAACATTTGTGATATTGGGCTATATAAATAAACATTGATTGATTGATTGATAGATGAGCAGGCAGAGCATTCCATCATTTAGGAGCCACTGCTGCGAACGTTCAACTTCAAAGTCCTCCTCATTACTTACAAAGCCCTCAACAACCAGGCACACCCCTACCTCACAGACCTGCTGCACCACCACACCCCTTCCCGCTGCCTCCGCTCATCAGAAGCCAACCTCCTATCCATCCCCACCCGTACCAATCACCGGACCTGGGGGGACAGAGCCTTCTCCCTCGCTGCCCCCTCCCTCTGGAACTCACTCCCACAACCCATCAGAGACTGCACCGACCTCACCACCTTCAAAAAACTCACAAAAACTCACCTCTTCAATCTGGCTTTTAATGCGTGATTGTTTTTGTATTATTTGACTTTAACTTTAACTATATATTTATTTGTTGTTCCTTTCTTTTATTTTCTCTTCACTATATCTGTAAAGCGTCTTTGAGCACCTGTAAAAGCGCTAACAAATTAAATCTATTATTATTATTATTATTATTAAAAGACGATGTCGCTATTACTCCTTTGAAAATGTTCAAAAAGTGCTCAAACTTCACATGTGTGCTAACAGTCCAGCCGTGAATACATCTACGGGACAGTTTTGAGATTTCTTCGAATGCCGTTGCCATGGCAACACAATGCTCATCATGAAACACGGTGGCTCCAAAACGGCCCAAAACTTCACAGGTTTGGTAACAATGCAGCCATCAACGCATCTAAGCGTATTATGGGATGTCATCAAACTTGATGGCGACAGATCATTCGCCATCAAGTTAGTTCAAAAGTTTGCAGTTCAAATATTCTGCTGCTTTTCCTAGCCTTTTTACTTTCTTTTCTTCTCTCATAACACATTCAAGCCCCCAGTGTTCATGTATCATTTCAATCTCAATTCTTCACTTTCTTCTTACACATTACATTTCCAGCATAGCAATTCAGCTTTTCAGCTTAAAGCATTCCCAGTAGCAATTTCTTGAGGAATTTCATTCTCTAGTTATTCATTATTATTTGTTTTTGTTTTTTAATAACAAATGTATTTTGTAAGTCAGATGTAAAAAGATAGTCTTTTATATTTGTCTTATCAAATTTGACATACAACGTAAATATATATATATATATATATATATATATATATATTTATATATTGTAGTAATAATGATATAATGTATTTATAATTGTAAATGTAAAAGTATTTTGTTAAAAGAAATCAAAACTGTTAATTTAGTTTTTGGGAGAAGGGGTGGGATTAAATACGTGTAAACTCCTTCCGATGCCTTTTCGGATGTGTAATTAGGTAGATTTTTTATTTATATATAATTTGTAAGTCAATAATATTTAGTTTATCAATTTGATACGGCTTATGTTTCTACAGTATCATAATTGTTTAATTTCACTATTATTCTAAAAATGTTTTTATTATATTACATGTTCGAAATAAATCAAATTGAATGTGTCTCTGAAGAGGAGCTTGATTACTAAAAAAAAAACTGTTAGTGTGTTTATGCACCAGGCTGCAAAAGATAAACATGCAATTTGACCGAGAGGAATTTCAGTGCAGAATACATTTTAATTTATTGGGCACAGTTTCCACTCTGTGGATTCTTCACTGGGGTGAGGCGGGGTCTAATGTTCCCTCAGCCACCAGAAAACAGCTCCAGCTGCAGTACTCCAGGAAAGCCCTCTTCGGAGTAAAAACCCTGCAACATTCCTCGCCGTCCACTTCCCCGATAGCCTGTGCCAACGTCCTTATATAGGTTGTCGCATTGAAAGCACCTGGAAATTTGGTAGGCCTTCCTGAATTCCTGTTTGTGTCCCTCTGTAAATACATTCCAGTGGACGACACCTGAAGTAGAATGTCATAAGACAATTACAATTCAGACAGAAAAAGAACAAAACCTTCCTTAATTCAGCTGACCTTACTCTTAGTAAATCAACTTCATAATACTAGGATAGGAGAAGGCATAAGTAAAGACACTTTATAAACTTACTGTCAAGCCAGTTGGGTCTGACACGACAGATTCTCATAATAACTGACTAAAACACCTCATCCAATATTACAAAACATGTCAAAATGATGAGACTGTCTGATAAACAGTAAAAAGGCAGTCAGCACAGTTAAGATTATTTACAATGAATTCAAATAGTAATACAATGACTATTAAAGAAGCATTTACACTGAAGACAGAACTTAGGCTACTGCTGATTTAATGTAGCGGACAGACAGATCATATTGAAATGCTTTTGTCATCCTTTGAAGTTTAATTAATTAGCTGACTATAATTAATGATCAGGGTTGGGAAGTTTACTTTTTTTAAATGTAGTAGGTTGCAGATGACTAATTACCCTGTTAAAAATGTAATAAGTAATGTAACTGACTATGTAACTATTTGTATTGATATTCTAATGTTTCTTATGGTTATTTTATGTTTTTTGTGAGTCACTTTGGATAAAAGCCTCTGTTAAATAACATAACCATAACATACGGTTTCATTAAACAAATAAACAAAAAGGCTAACAGTTGGTTTTGCAGCGAGTCATCAGAGGCTAACAGATGACTGTTTCCCTGTAAGACTCACATTTAGCAAGTGTTGCTTGTATTGCTGTCCAATTCAATACACCAGGATAGTTGTTAACTTTAAACAAACAACACGATTCACATTACTCACACTCTTACTGTAATTAGTGATTAAATCAACAATTAAAGTAGGACACCTAGTTGGGCTTGCCAAAATCACGCTACAGTTTCATTAAACAAATAATCAAATATGCTAACAGTTTATTTAGCCGAAAGCTATAGCTAACGAATTATTGTTTTTAGTACCTTTAATACGGTTAGAAGCTATCATAAGCTTTTACATTACATTACATTGCATTTAGCTGACGCTTTTATCCAAAGCGACTTACAATAAGTGCATTCGACCAGGAAGATACAACCTTGAAGAAAACAGAATCATATAAGTACATCAGGTTTCATAGAGCCAAACATTTCAAGTGCTACTCAACTGGCTTTAGATAAGCCAGCCCTTTATTAGTATATAAGTGCTTTGTTAGTAATTCTATCGCTCGAAGTGGAGTCTAAAGAGATGAGTTTTCAGTCTGCGCCGGAAGATGTGTACGCTTTCTGCTGTCCTGATTTCAATCGGGAGCTCATTCTACCATTTTGGAGCCAGGATAGCAAACCCACGAGTTTTTGCTGATGGGAACTTGGGTCCCCCTCGCAGTGCGGGTGCAGCGAGCTGTTTGGCTGATGCAGAGCGGAGTGCACGTGCTGGGGTGTACAGTTGAACAATGTCCTGGATGTAGGAAGGGCCAGATCCATTCGCAGCATGGTACGCAAGTACCAGTGTCTTGAAGTGGATTCTAGCAGTTACTGGAAGCCAGTGAAGATAAGCTAACAGATGTTTGTTTGTATTGCCTTAAGACTATCATAGTTAACGTTAGCTAATCACACTTCATTTCAACACACCGGAATTGTTATTCATGTTAAACAAATACAACTTTAAAAGCACTTCACATTACTCACACTCTCTGTGTTGTCGTTCATATTACAACATCAAGAGGATACGTCCCCAGCTGACCCAGAAAACAGCACAGGTTCTGGTCCAGGTTCTCGTCATCTCACGCCTAGACTACTGCAACTCCTTCCTGGCTGGTTTACCTGCATGTGCCATCCGACCTCTGCAGCTCATCCAGAATACAGCGGCTCGTCTGGTCTTCAACCTTCCAAAATTCTCCCACACCACGCCGCTCCGCCGCTCCCTTCACTGGCTTCCGGTAACTGCTAGAATCCACTTCAAGACTGGTACTTGCGTACCATGCTGCGAATGGATCTGGCCCTTCCTACATCCAGGACATGGTCAAACTCGACACCCCAGCACGTGCACTCCGCTCTGCATCGGCCAAACAGCTTGCTCCACCCGCACTGCGAGGGCGACCCAAGTTCCCATCAGCAAAAACACGTGGGTTTGCTATCCTGGCTCCAAAATGGTGGAATGAGCTCCCCATTGAAATCAGAACAGCAGATAGCTTGCACAACTTCCGGCGCAGACTGAAAGCTCATCTCTTTCGACTCCACTTCGAGCGATATAATTATTAACAAAGAACTGCTAACAGAGCACTTATATACTAATAAAGGACTGGCTTATATAAAGCCAGTTGAGTAGTAGGCCTACTTGAAATGTTTGGCTCTATGAAACCTGGTGTACTTATATGATTCTGTTTTCTTCAAGGTTGTATCTTCCTGGTCGAATGTACTTAATGTAAGTCGCTTTGGATAAAAGCGTCAGCTAAATGCAATGTAATGGAATGTAATATTCATGTCTCCTGCTTGCTGGGTGGCAGTTTCACAAAACTACTAGGGTCCTGGGACTGCGGTCCCCGGAGTGCGGTCCTGAGACTGCAGTCTCCGACGCTGCAGCTTCATGCTACTCGCTAGGAAGACTCCCAGCAGCTTCTACTGAAGCCTTTCCCCAACTCCGGGGACTTCCGGCCGGGCACTTCGGGTGGCAGTATACGCCGTGAAGTTGTTTGCAGCCTGCCAGTAAACCCAAAGCAGAAGAAGAAGAAGAAGTGACGTCAGCGGCTTCATTTGCCTAATCCTCCCTCAGGGACTTATTCCGGTGTGAATGCGATCTGTTCTTTAGTTCATCGGAACTAAAAAGCCTTATTAGTTTGTCTGTTTTGCACATCCTCCTATTAATATCTAATAATAAAAATAATACAATTCAATAACGTGCTTTAACCACTAAGTGTCCCTTTCTATCAGCTGTGCACCGTTATGGTGTAAATACAGCCTATCTACCAATTGGATCAAATATAAAAGTCAGCCGAATTAGTGTTGATACTGCAAGGAGACGTATTGTGTGAAAAGAAATGTAAGATGTTGTTTAATTGCTGATTATGATCCACGTTACGTTTTCAGTTTCGGTGGCAGTTCTTCCTGTTTGTCTAGAACAGGGGTTCCCAAAGTGGAGGTCGCGAGACCCCGAGTGGGGGTCGCGAGATGATTACAAAATTAAAATGGAAAATTAAAAAAAATATATATAAAAAAAATTGATTATTTTTTTTTATAATTAAACAAATATATATATTATTAATAATAACGTTTGCATAGACATTTTCAGGGGCGGACTAGCCATCTGTATAATTTCCCCGCAACGAGGCTCCCCTTTGACAATCCACTTGCGCAATGTTTCTCAAACTTTTTCATACCAAGGACTGAAATTAATTCGGATTTCACATCGCATAAACACCATTTCCCAACGTGCATTGCGGCTAAACCATCGAATCACCGAGCTGAGGATCTTGCCCACGTCTGTTTTCGGTATTGTTAATGACGGATGTATTTTGTTATACACACATTCCTTCACATTTAAATTTAAATTTACATTAAAGTATTTCGTGAGGCCTTCTAAAATGTTTTTAAATATAACTACGGTTCTAGTTGAAGAGTTTGTAAATTAACATGAACCGAAGCTGTTGCCTGGTAACGCAATCGCAAAACGTCACGTCCGTTAATTCCACATCCACACACATGGATTAACATCGATTTAATACATTAATGTAACCTTTGTTTCTGCTAAAAGAGGTGTCGACCAGCTGGGGCAACAAACATTTAAAAATAAATCCTTATTATATTAATATTGACAATAACAACCGACCGTCGGGGTAGCATTTGCTTGGCATTTCCGGGTATATCTCCACTGGTTGGGCCATGTTAACAATACCGCGTAACTGTCACGTTTGAAGGGTAGAAATCGTGACATCTTCACGTCTCCCAGCATGGTAAATCGTCTTGCCGTTATACTGGGTTGCACACAACACACACACACACACACACACACACACACATACACACACACACACACACACACACACACACACACACACACACACACACACACACACACACACACACACACACACACACACACACACACACACACACACACACACACACACACACACACACACACACACACACACACACACGGCCCACTGAGGATGTTGAAAAAATGTAAATGGCCCTTGAGAGGAAAAAAGTTCCCCACCCCTGGGTTAGATGCTCACTGCATTTCATTGTACCAGACCAGCAATGACCATAAAGCTGAATCTAATCATATTTAATAATACTAAAACATTCTGACCAGGCACCATGACTATGTAACAGAAAGATGAGCAGCTGAGCTCAGAGCTGAAGAAAGAAAACAGAGATAAGAGTTTGTCTGTATGTTAGATTATAATTACATATATTTCATTAAACATGTCGGAGGTCGGAACTGGGAGTGATTTCACGTCCGAGTTGACTGTGTTCCAGTAGCACAAATTCACCTTGTTTACAGCTTTAGCATTCAACTCACAATAAGCCATTGTTAGGAATAATGGTTGATCTATGCTTTATTGTATATTTTGTGATTACAAACATTGTAGCAACACATCCAAAGATAGAAGATGGGCAGTACCATATATACGTGACACCAGTGGCGTTGCGCAATATTTCGGGGCTCCCCCGCAGGTCGGACAATGGGGCCCCGCTCCCTCCCCTAAATCAATAATAGAGTGACATGGGATAGACATCGCGGCAACTTTTTTAAATTTAAATTTTTTCAGGCATCTTTTGTAAACAGTATAGGTCAGTAGGAACTTTCTGTATAAAGATACATCTGATTTAAACAGTAGGGTCAGTAGGAACTTTCTGTATAATATACATCTGATTTAAACAGTAAGGTCAGTAGGAACTGTATAATAATATACATCTGATTTAAACATCATTGACAAATACAAACAAGTGGCTGTGTATTTTTTGTAACATGAAGGTATATTGTAGAACGTTATATCCTATCATCATTGGAGTTCACACAACGGAACGGTTCACATATATATAACATTCTGTATAAAAGAAAAGTAGCCTACAAAAAACAAACAAATAAAACACATCCTATAGGCTACATAGAGGATGCAATCAGGAGCTGCTTTGTAGGCCTATTATTTTATACGAGCGCGTCTCCTGGCATTCTTCTGCGCAAAGTCCTTAAATAGCAGTCTTTAAATATATACTGCGCGTGCGTCGGCTCTCAATACTAAGGACTGATAACCCAGACAGTCTCTCTTGCGACATTGTGCTCCTCAAATATGTCTTTATTAATTTAAGTTTTGAGAAAGATCTCTCAGCACTGGCAACAGTCACGGGCAGGGCCGTGGGAAGTAGGGGTGCTGAGGGTGCTGCAGCACCCCCTGGTGAAGGACAGGGGATCTACACTTCCACAAGATATAATACCAAAAAAAACGAATTTTCAGCCTTGATGTAACAACATTCATAATTAAGTAAAGATAACACCCTTTTTTCAACTCGGTTACATTTTCCATTTGCCCTGTATGATGGGCGCTGTAGGGATGAAAGTGAGGGATGTTGGCTTAGCAAGCGCCCGCAACTCACAGCCAAAGTGAGAGAGATAGAGAGAGGGGATACCGCGGGGATACGTTATCTCAGTGAGTCTCAAACGTTTTGATCACAATTTATGTAAACAAATATTTCCAAGGCACACCTTTATAATTATTAGGATAAATAAAAACAGGTTTGAAATCATTCCAATGTATAGCCTACTATAGGACAGTAAACCAAAAATATCGTTTAAAACTGGAGATTAAAAAATATGCATAAATAAATAAATGTTAACTGGTAAAATAAGATATGAATGAACAACACAAATAAAATAAGTTACATTTATTTGTTATTGGCTATGGTAGGTTATTGGAAATGTTCACATACTTATTTGATTAATAAAATGCAAACCGATCTGTTGTACACTCTAGATCAGTCGAGTAATTGGGCGCTCAAAGTGCACCAGATTGAAGCATTTGACTTTAAAATGTTAAAAAAATCTTCCCGAGAGGGCCCCCCGGACCCCCCTAGAGGATGTGAAGTCCACCCCTCCAATTAAAACATGTTATAATACTAAATAACTTTGAAGCCTTGTTATATAAGCTGTCCACCATGTCAATATGTTTCTCTTTTGGTAGTGTATTGGTCTTTTGCAGAGGTTTTTCATTGCCAGCTAAAATCTTGCCTTATAGGGCAGCACATTGGTCAGAACCAGCCCTGGTGTCATCCCCACAGCACCCCCCATTTGAAACATGTTCCCACGGCTATGGTCACGGGTATAGTTAAAAACAATTTCAGTGCTGTGGCAACATCGGGGATACTTGGCAAAATGGACTGATTTTCAATGAGCAGGGTTTGTGCAAGGTCTTTGATTGTTCCACGCTCAATTTTCTTTATGGTAGGCCTAAGAGCATTACGGAGGGACAGGATCTGGAAAGCAAACTCGGCTGACAGGTCGTCTTTATACTGGCTTGATAAAGCACTTGCGGACTCAGACAAATCCTTGTCTGTTGCGCGCAAAAGTTTGCGGGGAAGCAGAAAAGAAAATCGCTGTGCAACTTCGCTCATTCCAACAAATCGATTTTTGAGTTGGGCAACGACAATATCGATATTTGCGTAAAATACCGCCACTCTAAAATTCTCCCCTGGGTCTTGGAGCCGCGGGTCCTCGCAAAGCTCTGAAAAGTGCCTCTTTGTGCGCCTTGCGCATCTGTCTTTGAAGAGACTGTGGACACCTGTTGGAGATTTGGAGGATGTTTAAAACCAACCTCGTCTCCGCGTGTCGTTTGATAAGCTGGGTGAATTCGTAAAAAGGAAGGGATTAAGAAACACCAGAATACAAGTTAAACAATAATCTTGCTTTAATGATAAAGAGTAACAATACAAATACAAAGAAATTACGAAGCACTCTGCAGAGTACTCCGGGCTCAGGTTCTACCACCGTGTGAGACAGGTCTCAGGAACGGCCGGTGAAAAACAAGAGCCCGAACCAAAGGAAAACACAGGCTTTCATACTAAAACACAGGAGGAGGTGTGTGCCTGCTTTCCCCCAGAGGTCATCTTATTGGGAGAGACCAACACATGGCCTGTCGCACCCAATCAGTGCGACACAGCAGAAGAAACCCGGAAACAAAAAGTCTCTTTCAGTTTGACGAAGACCAGACACCTTTTGGTGTCTGGTACGAACCGGCTCTCAACAACAAGTTTCCTTATCTTATTTCACATCTTGTAGCCAGCACACACACATCCCACTTTATGGCCCTTTGTCCCTGAGTCCATCTTCCCGCCTCAGGCTGCCACACACAAGTTAAAAGTATGTTTTAAGATATAGTTGTTATAGTTGGCTAAATATACGTAATACATGTTAATTACTTTCATATCAATAACAACGAGGAACACATTACCTATGCTCTTAAGCAGTATTAGAGATGCTTTTCAAATAGTCAAACTTCACACAGGCCTAATATAGAGAACACACTCATTTGTCTTACAGCCTTTCCATTTGTTTGAGCTATTGTTCACATCTTTACTTCAAATAAAAGGTTTCACATTGTATATTTCCAGCTTCCTTTACACATACTGTTATTATTAATACAAAGTAACTAACCACACACATCTATTGAAAACAAGTCGATTTCCCTGATAATTGACATGCTGAAAATCTTCGGAATGTGTCCCCTCCCCCAACTCTCTCGTCCCTGTCATAAAAAACTGCTTCCATTTCATATAGAGTAATAAAAGATGTTTAAGCTAATTTCTCCACAATGTTTGTAGCCATTTAGTACCCACACATGAAAGAATAAGAACAGAGGTATAGTTGACCAGTAATCATGTAGCACATATATTTACTGCAATGAAAACACACACACATTTGCCCTAAGCATGTGTAACGCACACCCTTCTTTTACGAGGGAAACATTCCAGCGTCCTGGCACTATCTCCAAATAAGGGTGTCCCCTGCTCACCTCTCTCTCTAAACACAAGGACTTCACCTCAATATATTGGGGGAGGGAAAAGATACTTTGTCCCTTCTAATTTAACACACATGAATATATATAAGGTGACATTAAAAGGAATATACCAGATTGAACTTTCCTGCCATAACACGTTACTTTAATCCTTCAAATAATTCAAATAATCCTTCACACCCCATGAGGATGCCAGGTCTTGCGCTTGCGCTTTTAAGGCATCAAACTCTCCTCGGAGTTGGGCAAGTGTATCGGTTGCGTTACCAAGCATTGCTGTCGCCTGTAAGAGGTCCACGTCTTTGCGCTGGAGAGCTTGGGACACAATGTTGACTGTTTCAAGGACCTTGCCCTGTATTACAGTCATTAAAACAAACTCAAAGCTCTCCATGGCCTTTTTCAAGCCAGTCGCCTCGGCACGTTCCTCGCTTTTTTTGGAGAGCAAGTCTATCTTAGTTAGCGCTTGCATAATGTCAGCATAACGGAACCGCAATGATTGGACGGCGTCTTGTATTGATGCCCATCGTGTCGGGCATAGTCTCTTCAGTGTAGGCTGGCCAGCCTTGGACCCTGAGAGGTGTGTTTCCAAAAACTCCCATCGTTTGACGCTTCCACTAAAGAATACATATAGCCTTTCAACAGTGTCGTAGAAGTCTTTTATCTCAGGTATATTTTGGCATGCGTCATTGAGTACAAGGTTTAAATTGTGCGCAGCACAATGAATGTAAACTGCGTTGGGCTCTTTATCCCTTATGCGTTTTTGTACACCGGAGTAAACACCACTCATATTGCTAGCCCCGTCATATCCCTGTCCGCGGCACTTCCCAAGTAGTATCCCCTTTCTCTCCATCGATTCGAGAATTTCTCTCTCTAGACCTGCAGCAGTTTGGTCTGTGACTGCATGGAAGCCCAAAACACTTTCGTTTATTTTCACCTCTGTAAGGTTTCCATTTTCATCATTTGCTATAGTAACATATCTGAACACTTGACTCAGTTGGTCTACTTCTGAAATGTCCTGGGTAGTATCCATTATAATCGAATAGAATTCTGCATTCTGTATGTCTGTAATGATTGTGTCCTGCACTTTTTTCGATAGCAATGAAATTATTTCGTTTTGAGTTTGAGGACTTAGGTAGTGCAACTTCTTTTTGCTTTCAATAAGCCTTTGCAGAACTGGATCATAACGCGCCATAAGTTCTATGGTAGATAAGAAATTACCATTATCTATATTACCTATTTTCTCTCTGTGACCCCGGAAAGCAGAGTTGCGAGAGGCCAGTGTTAGTGCAACATCAGTTATTCTGGTTAGGACCTCGGTCCAAAACCCCACCTCTCTCTTAAACTCAGATGATATTTGCGCGTCAATGGTCAGATTATTTTTCCACGTATAGTACACGACACATGCTGCCAAATGAGAGCGAGATAATTCGTGTTCCTTAATCTTTTTAGAGAGACCCTGCCAATCATTTATTCCTATTCTCCACGCTTGGTGGAGGTGATGGGCAGACGGTCTGTCACCGAACAGCCAGCACTGCTCACAGTACACCCGGTCCATAGATGGCGAGTAACATAGCCACTTGCGCGGAATTCTACATCCAATTTTAGATGTTTTGTTATAGAACTCTTTTGAAAAGCACCTTCCCTTCCCATCCCTTTTGAATGGCCCTTCAGGCTTGCATGGCCCGTTATTCAGAATGTAGCCTACCGTTTAACATCATCGTCTTCTAAATCTACAGGGAATTTCCCCCTATCAGTAGGGTATTCAGTCACAGAGTTGTCGCTGGCCAACGTGTCCCTAGGGTGGGTGGGAGCTGCTGTCACTGTCGGGGCACAGCTAGCTGGCTGGGCAACCTTGGCTATGTCTGAACTGGCCTCCGAGGGGGCACAGCTGACTTCTTGCTGACCTGCAAAAATTAACGGATTAGATTCCAATTCCATTGTAACCTGTAGCATACTCTTACTGGTTATGGCGAATAAAACTTTCTATTATTCTAATGTCTAACCTGTCTCGAAGTGCGAGCCACGACTAGCTGGCTCGGCTGTAACGGGGCTGCTGGGCTGCCTGCCTGGACTCGGAGCTGACGGCCGGGGGCCGGGGGGTGTTGCTAGCGGTCTATCTGCAGTAACGTTAGAGTCTACGTCTACCTTTGCTGCCTGCCGGAACAATGACGTTATTTTAGGTAGTTTTGCCCTCTCCTGTTCGGCTTTCGCTCTCATTTTGCTTTTCTGAGCACCGCTTGGGTAGTGGCGCTTCATTTTTCATGTTTACCGGCAACGCAACTAATGAACGTTATTTATATGAGCAATGCTTCCCGCTTTGTTTTGAACGCTGCCCAGCCTGCCAATGAACATTAGTTATCAGCCGGCTAGCCCTATCGCGGGTCAGCAAATAATTATAATGATACACTGTTGTACTACTACAGGTACACATGACGGGGACGGGGTGCCTAGCAACATAGCAGGGAGGGGGGGGGGGGGCCCCGCCCTCTGCGCCCTGTTCCCGCGTTACGAAATCTAAGAGGATAGCCTACAGTGATAGCCTACAGTGCCCCCTAAGGTCCGGGGCTCCCCCGCACTGCAGGGGGTGCGGGGGCCTCCGCTACGCCACTGCGTGACACCAATTATACAGAGGAGCTAAACATGTTATATGATAAGTGTGCTCTTGATGTTGAATGATGATCTCGGGTATGGCGAGGTATCTCCAAGTTTAAGTAGGTTAAGTATAGGAACACCAAGCTCAGGGGGCGTTCCAGTTGCAACCTCCGACTGGGAACTCGGATACTCCCAATGTCCAGTACAACTGGAATGCTCCATAAAGAACGAAGAGCTCCTGAGTTGAGTAAAGTTAGAACGATATTGGCAGATTCTGATTTCACGGATCAATAACTCATGAAAAAAACGTTATTCAGACACAAATGACGTCTCCTATGTACCGTGGTAAGGTTGACAACGAACTACAATCACATGTTGATAAAAAAAAGCCAATATGCGGCGTCCTCCGAGCTGGACACATTAAATTGGTCTCTTCCAGCAGCCGGAGAAGAAACAAGTGCTCAGGGACCGTCTGCAAAGTGCAACTCCGAAAAAAGAAAATACAATAATATTCAATCCCTTCACTATTATACAGTATATTTCTACCAAACTCACTATACACATCAATAGTCTCCTGGTGGTCAGACTACAGCAGAGAGTTTGGAAGAATGTGGTTTGGAATAATTTTGGGGAATATTTATAGTGTAAAATCTTCAATAAACATGGCATCATCTTCAATAACGTCACTATTATACAGTATATTTCAACCAAACTCACTACAAACATCAATAGTCTCCTGTTGTTCATACTACAGTTTGAGAGTTTGGAAGAATATGGTTTGGAAGAATATGGTTTGGAATAATTTTGGTGAATATTTATAGAGTAAAATCTTCAATAAATATGGTATAATCTTCAATAACGTCACTATTATACAGTATATGTCGACCAAACTCACTACACACATCAATAGTTGTGAACTAATTATGAACGCATGAAAATAATGTCACATTCTGTTAATCTGCCAAAGAAGGGAATGTTACTTGCTCACTTGAATGTGTGTAGTTTGAGGAATAAGGTGCATGAACTCTGCCATTTGGTAGAATCAAATAATATACAAATACTGGCTATCTCAGAATCACACCTGGACTCATCTCTTGATGATTCAGAGGTTGCAATGCATGGTTACAATCTGTTCAGAAAGGATAGAGATAAGAATGGTGGCAGAGTTCTGATCTATGTACAAAATCATATTCCAGCTAAAGTACGATACGACCGAATGAAAAATTAAATAGAAGCTTTATGGTTACAAATACAATTGCCACATTTAAAAACCATATTAATTGGATGCTGTTATAGACCACCGAGTGCCAATTCAAACTATCTAGATGGTATTTGTGAAATGGTAGATAATACAGCTGAGTGTAATAGCGAAATATATTTCATGGGAGACCTGAATATCAATGCCTTCAATGAGAAATGCCCCATGTGGAACAAGATTGCATTAGCTGCCAAAATGTGTAATATGACTCAGTTAATAACATCACCAACCAGAAGGGCTACAAATAAACATGGGGCTATTACAACGACCTGCATTGACCACATCTATACTAACAGGCCAGAGCACTGCACTAAAGTGTTGTCACTCACAGTTGGCTTTAGTGATCATAATCTAGTTGCTATAGTACGCAAGACCAAAATACCTAAGGCTGGCTCCAAGATAAATGATAGAAGGTCTTATAAGGGGTTTCATAAGGGACAATGTGTAGAGGAGGTTTGATGTTTGCCATGAGGAAAACCCAGAAAAAGCACTGGGAGTATTTATGAAGTCTTTCATGGGGATTGCCGATCAGCATGTTCCTATGAGAAAATGGTCTGCCCGGTCAAAGTGTGCACCTTGGTTGAATGATGAGATGAGAAGTTTAATGATCCAACGAGATGATGCTAAAAAAACTGCAGACAGAACAGGTTCTCTATGTGACAAACAACATTACTGTAAACTAAGAAATGCGGTAACCAAATTGAATAAATGTAGAAAGAGGGAATACTACATGCAGGAAATCAGTCATTCTACGAATGATGGAAAGAAATTATGGAAAATATTGAATAACATAATGGGGAGGAACTCAAACATGTATCCTTCCTTTATAGAAACCGAGGGTAAATTAATTACCAAGCCAGCAGATATTGCAAATCATTTTAATGATTATTTTACAAATAAATTAGATAAGCTGAGGAATGCCATGGGTGCAGTCGAGGACACAGTGTCACATCACATCATTAAAGATCGTATCATGAGGGAAAAGCAGTGCATGTTTGAATTCCACAATGTTACAGAAGAATATGTTGAAAATATGCTTTTACATCTGTCCGATGATAAATCTCCTGGGATTGACAACTTGGATGGTGAACTGCTCAAAATGACGGCCAAATACATATCCAAGCCATTGAGTCACATTTTTAATAAAAGTTTAGAGCAAGGCGTGTGCCCTGAGATCTGGAAGGAAGCCAAGGTCATCCCATTACCAAAGGATAAAAGAAAATCCTTTGCTGGTTCCAATAGTCGACCTATAAGTCTCCTCCCAGTGTTAAGTAAATTAATAGAAAAAATAGTATACACCCAAATTCAATACTACTTTTCAAGTAACAATCAGACAACGAACTACCAACATTGCTATAGAGAAGGTCACTCTAAAAGTACAGCACTTGCAAAAATGACCGACGACTGGTTAAAGAGCATGGATGATAGGCGGCTTGTAGGAGCTGTGATGTTAGACTTTAGCGCAGCTTTCGATGTAATTGATCATAGTCTGCTGCTGAGCAAACTCAAATGCTATGGGTTTGATTCTGTTGCTATGTGTTGGATGGAGAGCTACCTGACTAGGAGAAGACAGCGAGTCTTTTTCAATGGGAGCTTTTCTGAAAGTAAGGTTTTGCAGTGTGGGGTCCCACAGCGGAGTTCGCTTGGGCCTTTGTTGTATTCTATATTCACAAATGACCTTCCTTGCGTATTAAATAAGTCCAGTGTAATAATGTATCCTGATGATTCCACAATGTACAGTACAGCATCAACATGCAGTGAGTTAAACTATCTACTTAAAATAGAGATTAAAGCCATAGCAGACTGGTCAGCCAGTGGAACAGATAAACGAGACTAAATTGCTTGGCATTGTTCTTGATTCTGGTTTACGGTGGACAAAGCAAATTGACAGTATCGTAACTAAAATGGGAAGGAGCATAGCTGTGGCGAGAAAATGTACAAAGTATGTAACACCAACCACTTTGAAACAAGTCATTCAGTCTCTGTTTTTGTCACATCTTGAGTACTGTCCATTCATATGGTCATCAGCAGCAAAAACACATTTACAGAAATTACAAATAGCTCAAAACAAGGCTGCCAGACTAGCTCTCCACTGTTCGAAGCGCACTCATATTGGAGTTATGCATAAAAACCTATCATGGCTTCCAGTTGAGAAACGTCTGCAATCTCCTGTTATCACTTTTCAATTTTTTTTCCAATTTTGCAAAAAAACACTGTATTTTTATGATCAAATAGTTTACACAAGAGACGAGCATGACCATAACACTAGACAAGCTAAATCAGGCCATCTACTGGCACCTAATCCCAGGACCAATCTTCTGAAATCTTCTGTGTCTTATAGAGCTGTAAAGGAATGGAACTCATTGCCAAACTACTTTACTGAAATAGAGTCCAGAGCCTCTTTCAAGAAGAGATTGAAGGGCCATCTACGAATGACCATGTACCCTTGTGAGCTGTGAACCCTAATTTAATTTAATTTGATATTGGTGATGTTTTTAATGTTGTTAATGATGTCAGGACTTATGTCCTAAATGTTGCTGTATTATTGTTGTATTATTGTTGTATTGTTTTAACTGTCGGACCCCAGGAAGAGTAGCTTTTGTCGAGAGCAAAAGCTAATGGGGATCCTTAATAAACATAAACATAAATAGTCTCCTGTTGGTCAGACTACAGCAGAGAGTTTGGAAGAATGTGGTTTGGAAGAATTTTGGTGAATATTTATAGTGTAAAATCTTCAATAAATATGGTATAATCTTCAATAACGTCACTATTATACAATGGAGTGCTAATAAACTCACTACACACATCCATAGTCTCCTGGTGGTCGGACTAGAGCAAAGAGTTTGGAAGAATATGGTTTGGAATAATTTTGGGGAATATTTATAGTGTAAAATCTTCAATGAATATGGTATAATCTTCAATAACGTCACTATTATACAGTATATTTCAACCAAACTCACTACACACATCAATAATCTCCTGTTGTTCGGACTACAGCAGAGAGTTTGGAAGAATATGGTTTGGAATAATTTTGGTGAATATTTTTAGTGTATTATAACATACTGTATATACAATGTTACACATACAGTATGTTATATATAAATTAAGACATGAAACAATTTTTTCATTAGCTATGAAACAGTAAAATGGTCACAGTCTTATGAAGGACCCAAATGCAGCACTCGAGAAACCAAGGAGTATTGGTAATGAACTTTATTGATAATAATACCAAAGCAGAGGGATAACAGAACAGTATCAGCCGGATGATGTGCAGGCAAACGAACCAGAGGACAGCGGGCAGAAGGTGAGTCAGGGCCGGGCAGAGGGTCAGGGAGCAGGCGAGGCGGTCAACGTAGGTACAGGCAGGGTCACACAGCAGGCAAGGCAGGATAGTCCAAGGACAGGCAGGATCAGGGAACAGGCAGAGCAGGCAGGTCAGGGACAGGCAGGGTTGGAACCGGGTAGGCAATCTAGTAACAAACGCGTGAAAAACTAGCATGAAGGCAAAGTACGATCTGGCAACGGGTGTGTGTCTGGTGAGGGTTTAAACACTGGCAGTGAAGCTAATGGGTGCAGAAGAGAAAGAGAGTGAGCAAAAACGTGGGTGTGGTTAACAGGTGAGACATGCAGGTGAATGGAAAACTACTGGTGAATGTGTGCATTTAGACCGGGTGAAGACACTACCTATTGACTCAGCAATCACTGTAAGTTATATTCTTGTTTAAATAGACTTCTCTGTTTCATTTATTCTACTCTGTATAATTGTTCTGTAGTTATTGTAGCTAAAACGGCGCTTTTGAGAGATTTTAAATCTCAGATCTGCTCAACTGAACCTGTTACACAGGTCTCAGTGGGTCACGCGTCTCAACCCTGCATTACAATAGGCAGGAAGACTCTTCTGTCGCCCATCAGCTGTAGAGAGTTAACTAATTAGAGGGGCGTGGCCCCACAGCTGTGAGAACTCAGCAATCAGGTGTCCATTTTAGGTAGCTCTTTCCTGGAGCGTCAGACAGACGAAGACATTGGAGTCCTGCGGGAGTAAGACTGACAAAGAAATTGGAGTCCTGCGGGAGTAAGACTGACAAAGACATTGGAGTCCTGCGGGAGTCACGAGGGAGGCAAAGAGGAGGCAAATTCTACTTTGATTGAGCTAAGTATCGCTGGTGTTTTATTTTATTTTCTTTAGTTTTCTAGCCCCTCATGCTATAATCATGTGTATTTTCTCCATTCCTGTTCATGTGTCTTCTCGCAATTATCACTGGCCCCGTGTATCTCCTAATCGATTTAACCAGCCTGCTCTCGTCTATCCCACATGCTCCACTGAGATCCAACATCTCGTTTCAGGGGGCCTGTGGAACTGCCAGTCAGCTGTTCCTAAGGCTGACTTCATCTCTGGCTACGCTTCCCTGCAGTCTCTGGATTTCCTTGCTCTCACTGAGACCTGAATTACTCCATCCAACACATCCACCCCAGCAGCTCTCTCCACAGCATATTCCTTCTCCCATACACCCAGACCCTCTGGCAGAGGAGGTGGCACTGGTCTCCTGCTCTCTCCCAAATGGAGCTTTTCCCTCTTCAAGCTACCTAACTTCACTCCTTCCACCTTTGAATTCCATGCCGTCACAGTAACCCATCCTATACAATTAACCATTGTTGTTCTCTACCGTCCACCAGGCGCCTTGGGGGACTTCTTGGAGGAATTACATAATCTCCTCTCACACATCCCTGAAACTGGCCCTCCCGCTGTACTTCTCGGAGACTTCAACCTCCAGACAGGCTCGTCAGTCCCCTCCTGCTCCCTGGCTAAATGACACACTGCGTGCTAATAGAACCATCCTTCAATCAAATCAATCAAAGTTTATTTATAAAGCACATTTAAAAGCGATTTTTGGTCGGGCCAAAGTGCTGTACATGTAATAAATACTACAATAACTTAAAAACACATTACTACATTCATAATAAAAGACAATAAATTACAACAGATATATAGAAAACACTGGCTGGATTTTCCCCCACATGCCCTTTGTAAGCGCAGTACTTCTACTGTGGTAGTAGTTCAAACTACAAGCCTTACCTCCCCAAATCCTGGTACCTGTGGTAAAAGTTACACAAACTCACCTGTAGCCTCTTTAGTTTGGGAGTATACACAGAACACAATACCACAGGGTTTGTTTTTTTGGGTATTCGTGCAGCAGTCATTCCGAGGCACTGCGTGTGAAACCATCTTCCACAAGTTTCACCCTGAATATACATGGGGATAAATACAATAAAGATATTAAGAAAATGTAAAGTGTAGGACACTTGTAAAGCAGGCATATTCATTTATATTTTATAGAGATTATACTTTTTTTTTTAATATATATAAATACTTTTTGTTGTTCAGGTTTATCTGTACTGTGCTAAAACTTTAACCAATTATAAGAAAAACAAAAGGAAACCTGTAATGTATAAAAATATACAAAATGTCATTACTTTTATGTTGTTTCTGAAATCTAACTCCAGATGATCTATATATTATCTACCATTCAGAAAATCTTCTGGAGTTTCAAAACAATGCATAATTTAGTCTCACCCAAACAGCATCAACAACACTTGTGGGCAGGTCCTCAATTCCACAGAAGGAACAGAAGTCATCCTTTGAAACTGAAAAAATAATCGGTGTATTACTGTTCAATTTACAGGAAGCCATCCATATATTCATTTCATATTTTTGGCTAATACCTGATCCTTTGAGAATTTCTTCTGCCATGTCTCTTCGTAGATGTTGAAGACATTGTTTCGATGACTTGATGTGAAACGTCTGTGGAATTTTCGGAAATTCCTTCACTGTCATCTTGGCCATCTGGACAGATGGTAAAATAACATGACGTTATGACGTGTTTTTGAATTTCCCTTTAAAATAAAATGCTTTATTATTAATGAACACAACATGTTGCATTGAATCACCTGCATGACAAAGGCTCCACAACTGGTGGCATCTTTCTGGAAGGTGTGGGTTATCTTTCCAGGCTGCCATTTGATGTTAACCCAGTCCTCTTTTCCCAGTCTGTTCCGGCGCATCTTGAAATACTCTCTATAGAACAATAGGAAAAACAATATAATTGGCGCAAGATTGACTTTACCAACTGTGCATTTAACCAATGTATTTCCTGTAATATATTTGTATTACCCACATTTGTAACCAGCCTTTCTGGAGTCCTCAACTTCATTTGACCCTTGCAGAGGATCAACCACATGAATGTGGTTTGAAAGGGCATGGACGTACCGTATAATTAAACCAAACCTTTTTCAATATGTCAGCAGCAACAATAATGCTTTTCTTAAAAAATGAAAACCACAGTTAACTAATAGATTCACATTATTAAAATTTCCTCAACTCTTAAAAAAGCTATTAAAAGTAATACTAAAATAATAACTACCCATTTTAAATGGGTATAATTAAGACTTAAAAGTATTGAAATAATTAAAGATGTCAGATCAGATGAAAGAAAGTTGCACAATTTGGGGACAGAAGACTCAAATATTTAGTGGAGCAGTAGCGGCCACCAATGAGAAATGTTTGAATGAGTACTTATTTTGGACTACATTTTATATTGTTTCCCTATGATATGGATGAAGAACATGAAGACATTAAAACTAAAAGAAGCATTTTTAAATCAATCCTGAGGCAAAGATGCATTTACAAAATGGGGCTGCATGAGATACACATTTTAGTCTTAACTCTGTCACAACATATGAGTAATGTATTACAATATTTTTTAATAGCAGTGTATATTTAGTTGTATGTATTTGAATAAATGTAATCATACATCTTCAAAGTAATAGTTGATTAACTTGAAATGTGCAAACCCTGAGCAAAACATACATGCTGTAAAAGCAGCTACAGTATTACTACACGAGAAGCTGAATACTCACCACAAACTTCAAGTGCACATTTCTTATATTCACAAATCCAATGGCTCCATCGTAAAATTATTGAAGATGATGCCATGTTTATTGAAGATTTTACACTATAAATATTCCCCAAAATTATTCCAAAACATATTCTTCAAAACTCTCTGCTGTAGTCCGACCACCAGGAGACTATTGATGTGTGTAGTGAGTTTGGTAGCACTCCACTGTATAATAGTGACGTTATTGAAGATTATACCATATTTATTGAAGATTTTACACTATAAATATTCCCCAAAATTATTCCAAACCATATTCTTCCAAACTCTCTGCTGTAGTATGACCAACAGGAGACTATTGATGTGTGTAGTGAGTTTGGAAGAAACATACTGTATAATAGTGACGTTATGGAAGATTATACTATATTTATTGAAGATTTTACACTATAAATATTCACCAACATTATTCCAAAACATATTCTTCCAAACTCTCTGCTGTAGTCCGACCACCAGAAGACTATTGATGTGTGTAGTGAGTTTGGTAGCACTCCACTGTATAATAGTGACGTTATTGAAGATTATACCATATTTATTGAAGATTTTACACTATAAATTTTCCCCAAAATTATTCCAAACCATATTCTTCCAAACTCTCTGCTGTAGTATGACCACCAGAAGACTATTGATGTGTGTAGTGAGTTTGGTAGTAATATACTGTATAATAGTAACGTTATTGAATATTATTGAATATTATTGTATTCTCTTTTTTCGGAGTTGCACTTTGCAGACGGTCCCTGAGCACTCATTTCTTCTCCGGCTGCAGATAGAGACCAATGTAATGTGTCCAGTTTGGAGGACGGCGCATATTGGCTTTTTTTTATCAAAATGTGATTGTAGTTCGTTGTCAACCTTACCACGGTACTTAGGAGACGTACTTTGTGTCTGCACAACATTTTGTTCATGAGTTATTGATCCGTGAAATCTGAATCTGCCAATATCGTTCCAACTTTACTCAACTGCTGAAGGGCACAAGGTTATGGCAAGCCATTTGAGTATTTATTCCATATCCTTGATATCAGGCGGCAGCTGCCTACACTAGTTGGCTCTTTGATTGCACTTGTTAGATTTGTGGTCAAACTAGTTTCGCACTCTGCATTATTAGTTAAATATAACATTACACTAGTCACTCTTTTTCAGCAACTAGTGACACTTTTGTCCGACTATTTACCACATAAGCCTTACTAGTTATGCCGGGAGCAGCACTAGTAGCACCAAAGTCCCAACTTGTAAGCTTTTTGATGAACTAGTGACCCTCTGAGAGAGTCCTTTAGTTCACTGAGTCTCTCAGTCTGACAGGAGAGGACTCTCCTCCACTTTGTTGTTGAAAAAACTCCTTATATCCATTAGCGTAGCTCGCTAGCACCAGAAGCTAACAACGCAACACACTCTCACTCCATAAACGTCCAGGAGCGACGCTTGGTCAGGGTCTTGAGGCATGCAGTTGTGACGCTCCTAGGCTCCTTCAGCTTCATAAAGGGACGCAAATAGTTTTCAACTGATTGCAATGTATTCCCATTTGCGGCGGGATTTGACACTCATGGAAGCACGGCATTCGTTTGTGTCGGCTGCCCTTAAAGGCAATGTGAGCGTCCATTCCCATTGGATAACGGAGAATTGTACACCCGGAAGTAAGTATTCCCCTTACTGTCGATTGATTTTACAGTGATATCTGCACTACTCATCGACTAAAAAACACCAGATTATCCTTGTTAATTACACAACATTGATTGGTTTAAATTGTGTGCAATGCTTTTGTATTTTTCCCCTTCGATTCGGAGAAACAAATATTTTTTCGGAGTAAAGGATGGCAGAAGACACTACACTAGCCCATACTTGCCAACCTTGAGACCTCAGAAATCGGGAGCATTTCAAAATGCAAAATGGGGGGGGGGGGGGATTCATTAACATGCTTATTGTAGTTCTAAGTGCAATGCGGCCTGTAGCACCATCCTCTTGATGGAGTATATGTGTGGGCTGGACCTGTATTTTACAGGAAAGGAGTGAGCAGAGGGTGGAGTTGTCGATTCTTGTTCTGTTTGCTGTGACTATCTGCCTCACCCTCTCAGACTTTGAGTTGCGCGCGCTACTAAAGAGACGTGTTACCATGGAAACCAAACAATGGTGTAGCTGTATTAAAGTCCGAGTGGAAACAATCCTGAGTAAATCAGATTTTGTCAGTAATCGGGAGAAATGCGGGAGAAATATGACCCCCGGAGGAAACCGGGATAGGGCAATGAAATCGGGAGTCTCCCGCGAAAATCGGGAGGGTTGACAAGTATGCACTACCCAGAATCCCCAGCTATCGTTTAGGACTAAACCATGTGCTCTGTTTGAAAAGCCCCGTGATTAGTTCTCAAGCTCTGTGATTGGTTGACCTCCAACTGCATTCCATTCATTCCAATGGCTGGCGTCTATGTCACATGATCTTCATATTTCTCCCTGCAGAAAAAAAAAACATGGCCGAACTTCGTTTTATTCTCGGGGGAAAATGCCTATTTTAAAGTTAGTTTGGCCATTAAAATGCGCTTTGATGTCATTTGATGCGAGATTTATGAGTTGTTATTTCAGATTATGTGTGCAGTGGATGTACATGATCTTTAGTTTGCTAGTTATTACGAAGATTACTTCAGGAAATTGTGTCCATACAACGTTTTCATTGTTACCAAGGTGGTTGTTAGGGACGCTGCTATCGATATCATTTCTGTTATGTTGTGTAACTGTTTAATGGTGTTATCTTTATTGCTACACCCTTCCCAGTCAATGTACTGTGTTGGTCCACAGCGCAAACGTATTAGTTTAACAAAATCCGCATCTAAAATTATGGCATAGATACTTTATTTTCACCTGTGCAATTCTCCATTTACTCAACAATAACAAATAATTATCCTTGTGTTTATTTATTTGTTTGATTAATAAACACAAGTTGGAGTCCGTCAGGACCGAGGGTCAGAGCAGCTCATTTGCTTTAGAGAATATTACACCCGGAAGTAAGTATATAATGGGCAGCATTAATATATATACCCACATGCCAGCTAAGGTCAGAAGAGCTTTATTTAACACCTGGTCTTGTGTCTGTGACCCCTCCTGTTGTTAATTGATAAGCCTGAAACATGCACTTGTCAAGGTTCAGAGGCAAATTTTGCAAATATGGCAGTAGCCATCGATCGTCTTAAGATAAGATATACTTTATTGATCCCAATTTGGAAACATTTGCATTGGTATGCACAAATATTGATAGATGTCTTGTAATGCACTATTGAAGAACCTGCGACCCAAGTTTTTCATTCATTGCATAACTACACCGTTTGTGTATATGATATGTCAATAAACCTTAGAAAATCTTGAAAGGGATGTGCAAAATAGTCATTATATACAGTCTTTAATGAACTATTAGTAGAGAATAACGAGTAATGAATATACTTTATAGGCAGTGGCGGCCGGCCCATTTGTTTTAAAAACAAAAAAATATTTTATCGTTGGTATCAGTAAAATCTATAATCTACGATAAAATCTCGTTTAAAATTGTTTTACGATGTCTAAAGTTACTGATAAGTCACATGTTTCCTGCATGGCCGCAGCGTGTATCATTAATCATTACCCTAATAATAATAAATGTAATTGATATAGCGCTTCTCATCTGCCAAGACAAATCTCGAAGCATCCTCTCTCGTCCGGGCGGTAGAAAGGAGCCCTCAGCCTGAGCAGCAGCAGCCAACAAGCTGACTGTTGCTTTCTGTAAACTATGCCGCCGAAACATAATTTCAGCCAATCAGCGTCGTCAGATCTGATGCTCAAAGGGCGCCCTGTCAGCGCCCTGGCCTGTGTGTCTGTGAGTTGTTTGGACTCGTATCCAAGGTGACGCTACAATAGTTGATGAGGATGGCTGCGCCTGCAGATGGAGACTCCGGTGCTAGTGGATCGCCGGAGCTGTAGATTAACATTTACATGCTTATTGCAGTTATAAGTGCAATGCCTGTTGCACCATGGAGCATATGTGTGGGCTGGACCTGTATTTTACAGGTAAGGAGTGAGCAGAGGGTCGAGTTGTCGATTCTTGTTCAGTTTTCATCTTCCTCACCCTCTCAGACTTTAAGTTGCGCGCGCTGCTAAAGAGACGCGCTACCATGGAAACCAAACAATGGTGTAGCTGTATTATAGTCCGAGGGGAAACAGCCGTGAGTAAATCTGATTTTGTCAGAAATCGGGAGGAATGCGGGAGAAATATGACCCCGGGAGGAAACCGGGAGAGGGCAATGAAATCGGGAGTCTCCCGCGAAAATCGGGAGGGTTGGCAAGTATGACACACACACACACACACACACACACACACACACACACACACACACACACACACACACACACACACACACACACACACACACACACACACACACACACAATGTTCGTATTTAGTCTCCTCATTTTAAATGGGAATTAAATCATTTGAGTGTTCCCAAAGCACCAGTGTTTTGCAGTTTGTGTGGGCCTACTGTTGCACAGTTTTGGAAGATTCATAGCTAACCAAACTGAAGATTATGGATTATCTCATATTTTTAAACCTCAATTTGTCCTCCCCCCCCCCCCGCCTCTAACATCACCAGAAGTCATAATTGAAGGGGTCATTTCACAAAAATGTCTTCCGGGAGAGGATCCCCCCGGACCGCCCTAGTATGGTTTGGTCACCATAGCCCCACCAAAAATATTTTCCGCCAGCCGCCACTGTTTATAGGGATCCTATTAATATCTAATAATACAAATAATGAAATTCAATAAGATGCTTTAACCACTAGGTGTCCCTTTCTTTCAGCTGTGCACCTTTATGGTGTAAATACAGCCTATCTACCAATTGGATCAAATATAAAAGTCAGCCGAATTAGTGTTGATACTGCAAAGAGACGTATTGTGTGAAAAGAAATGAAGATGTTGTTTAATTGCCGATATATTTATGATCCATGTCACGTTTTCAGGGTTGACGGCAGTTCCTCATGTTTGTCTAGAAGAACAACTCATATTTCTCGCATCAAATGACATCAAAACGCATTTTAATGGCCAAACTAACTTTAAAATAGGCATTTTCCGCCGAGAATAAAACGAAGTTCGGCCATGTTTTTTTTTTCTGCGGGGAGAAATATGAAGATCACGTGACATATATGCCAGCCATTGGAATGAATGGAATGCAGTTGGAGGTCAACCAATCACAGAGCTTGAGAACTAATCACGGGGCTTGTCAAACATAGCACATGGTGTATTCCTAAACGATAGCTGGGGATTCTGGGTAGTGTAGTGTCTTCTGCCATCCTTTATTCCGAAAAAATATTTGTTTCTCCGAATCGAAGGGGAAAAATACAAAAGCATTGCACACAATTTAAACCAATCAATGTTGTGTAATTAACAAGGATAATGTGGTGTTTTTTAGTCGATGAGTAGTGCAGATATCACTGTAAAATCAATCGACAGTAAGGGGAATACTTACTTCCGGGTGTACAATTCTCCGTTATCCAATGGGAATGGACGCTCACATTGCCTTTAAGGGCAGCCGACATACGAATGCCGTGCTTCCATGAGCGTCAAATCCCGCCGCAGATGGGAATACATTGCAATCAGTTGAAAGCTATTTGCATCCCTTTATGAAGCTCAAGGAGCCTCGGAGCGTCACAACTGCACGCCTTGGGACCCTGACCAAGCGTCGCTCCTGGACGTTTATGGACTGAGAGTGTGTTGAACAACGACGATTTCCGGTACCGGTGCGCTCTCTCCCTCGCTCGCGCACAAAAAATGGCTCGTTCCACACACACACACACACACACACACACACACACACACACACACACACACACACACACACACACACACACACACACACACACACACACACACACACACACACACACACACACACACACACACACACACACACACAGAGCCGAGCTTTAATGAAACACAGAGACCCAGACCTAATAGTACTGTACTGAATCATATTATTTTAGAATCAATAATTTTTCAATTTATGATTTTTTTTTTTAAATCTTTTTTTTTTTTTAGCCCTTTTTCCTCCTGGTCTCTCGCCCCCCACCTGGCATGCCTCTGTGCCCCCCAGGGGGGGGCGCGCCCCCCCCAATTTGAGAACCACTGGACTAGTGTAATGTTTTATTGAACTAGTAAAGCAGAGTGCCAAACTAGTTTGACCATAAATCGAACAAGTGCAATCAAAGAGCCAACTAGTGTAGGCAGCTGCCGTCTGATATCAAGGATATGGAATAAATACTCAAATGGCTTAACATACAAGGTCACTAGCTTACAATATTGCTGTATTGACAGTTCCTATGAAAGGCACATTGCTTAATATTTAATACAATTGGGTGATTTGTCTGCAAAATAATTTGTTTTCAAAGCTTTCACACCAGCGTAAAATAACCATTGAAAAACCTTTTAAAGAGAAAGGACCAGATGTGGTACTCAGACCTTGTACTTATACTCATAATGCAGTTTTGCCCATATCACAATCATATGTTTTGATTCTAATCAGTGATGCATTACATTGTTATCAAAGCTGGTAAAGGTGGAATACATTTGAATGACTTAATTTAGTGCTGGGTAAAATAAATCCTATTTTTTGTATCATTAATCTGTAAAGTAAATAAAGGTATTAAATAAATGTAGTGGAGTAAAAGTACACTTTTTACCTCTGAATTTTTAGTGCAGTAGTAACATCAAATGGAAATACTCAAGAAAAGTACAAGTACCTCAAACTTGTAATTAAGTACAGTTACTTTACACCAGTGGACAGGACGGCTGTTAGACACCAACCTTAACCTGGCTGTACACTGAAAAACTCAAATGTTGACTTTAATGAAATGTATGATGTCAACAAATTACACATAAATGTATTAGGTTAGTTCAAAGCAATAATATTACATTTCAATCAAAAACAAAAGGTTTAACTTAATTTTATTGCTTTCAACGAACTAAATTTGTTGACATAACACATTTATTTAAGGCCAATGTTTGAGTTTCCTCAGTGTAGTAATGCACTAAACTGGCATCTCACCCTGCCCCCTCCTCTTTGAAATCATGCACCTCTCTGCAGCGCTCTATATGTGTGTGTTGACTTCTAGCTCATAATCATATTCATCATCATCGTCTTCATCATCATCATCTTCATGTATTCTCCACTGGCAGGATGTGAAAAGTTTTCAGGAGCGCCTCGCTTCGTCTTCCTCGGAGTCAAATTAGTTTGTGAAAATCTGTCAGTCTGTCGCTAAGAAGTGTCAGCTGCTTAGCGACAGCAGATTCTCAGCCGCGGGGCTGACACACACACACACACACACACACACACACACACACACACACACACACACACACACACACACACACACACACACACACACACACACACACACACACACACACACACAAACAGGCCAAATCACATGATCCGCCATGTTCACACTTAAAGCTTGTGTATGAGTGTGTGTGTTTATGCTATATGCTCATTCTCCTGCCCTCTCTCTGCAGCCCTGCTCAAACACACACAGCTGTGCTCTCCTAACATCAGCGGGGGGGATCTGTCTCTCCAGTCTCACCTGAGGGCGAGCTGCGAGCTGCAATCTGTCGGCTGTCACTCTCCATCACTTTTCAATCCTCATTCCCCTCCGATACACACCAACCACAGCCCGGCTGCGACAACTCTTTAAAGACTTTCAAATCAACTTGAGTCATATGACTGCAGTTCAACAGCTGTCGCTAATGAAGGGACCTTGATGTGTGGGGGGGGCCCGCCTTGCATGCTCTCTATCTTCATCCTCTTTAGTTTGATATTGTCTCTTTTTAAAACCTGAGACTTTGTGATGTGAGAAATGACGATGAGTTGACTTACAGGCAGCGAGACAGCTTCTGTGAACAGGCCTCAGTGAGTGTGAATGAGTTAAGATGGAGACCATATGGAGCTGAATCTCCACATGCAGTTTCACATAGATTAGGCCCAAATTCATAAATTATAAATAAATAAGGAAGTGACTGTTGCCACCCTTTTCAATCACATTCAGAGCTGTTTCCCTCAGGCAGGCGCTATAGATAAAATACAAACAGCAAGTGTTTCTTTTATAAAATGATTAACTTAGGAGTAATTAAGTGCTGGTATAACTAACTAACTAACTAACTAACTATACTAACTAATTATGCTAACTAACTATAGCCAAAAACACATCCGTGACTACGATTTGGACCTGAGGATACTGAATGATCATTCACTTTAACTGTATTTCTGTTTAAAAAATCCAGTCCATCAGCTGTTTCAGCTGAATCCACTGTACTCTACCTGCTCAGCGAACAGCAGACAGACACAGTCACAAAGTAGCTGGGGAACTTTGTGTAAATATAGCTGTTAAAAGACAGATTTGACTCTTGAGTTAAGCAGAGAGAAAAGGAAAAAGCTAGCTACAGCTTTGGCTAACGTAGCTGCATTTGTTGCAAAAGTGGGAGCTGGACTATTGAAGTGAGTAAACCTATTAATGGGCAAGAAGGGTCTGAGCGACACAAAGAGTATGTGCTCATGGATCCAAAAGGGACATAAATAGGGGCAAAAATCCACGCTAAATCATCTTAGGGGCTTCTAATTTTGGCGCCTTTGCTCGGACCACATCTATCTTCAAACTCAGCCTTCGTTTTGATCTGGACTCCACATCTGCGAATATTCTTCTTGCACGGTTGTGACACTCTTGTGATGACCAAATCTGTCAACAGACAAACGGAAGGACAGACAGATATAAAACATCTGGAAAACCTCCTCTGTGGTACTTCCTGCCACAGCAGATGTCTCCTGAGAAAACTGTGACAGGATGACAGATAGATTCCTTCATGTAATCACAGTGCAATACAAATACTGGAAAATGCATTTCCTGCGGAAAATGCGTGCGAATGCTTTAAACTGTGAACATTTATGGCTGCCTTTAGCTGAAAATGCAGAAAAAGCTGAATATGTTATTAGCTGAATGGTAGCTGCTTTTAGCTACAAAAATGCAGAAAAAGCTTAATATTTAAAAGAAAAGGTTTAAAAAAGTAAATATCAGATGTACGTAGTAGTATAAGTTCAAGTAGCATTACATCTATAGGGCTGTTCTTTTGAAGGGGTGTGTGGTTTTGGAGAGTGTGAGGTGTAGAAAAAACTAAATGAGATGTCAGACATCAATCAATGGGAGGTTCACCAATAAAAATAATGGTTAGGTGGGCAAAGGCCTTTGGCCTGCGTGTGTGTGTGTGTGTGTGTGTGTGTGTGTGTGTGTGTGTGTGTGTGTGTGTGTGTGTGTGTGTGTGTGTGTGTGTGTGTGTGTGTGTGTGTGTGTGTGTGTGTGTGTGTGTGTGTGTGTCCGGCCAGACGAGGACGCACACGGCTAAACCATAGACTGTATATATAAATGGACGTAGGGTCCGTGACGTCACCCATAGGATTCTGCAGAGTTGCAGAGAAGCCCTTAGTAGGCGGAGTCGCCACTAACGGCTCGACACTGACGTCAGAGTTCAACTCCCGCCTACTCCAGCCTGCTCCAAATAAGGGCAAAGAGGCGGAGCCGAGGCGGGACCTGCTGCCACCGGGTTATGGCTAGAAAGGATCCGTCTAGTGTAAATATGACGTCACGTTCTCGTTGTAACTCTCGTTGTAATCGGAGCGGATCGGAAACACATCTACAGCAGTAACATGCAACATACACATTAATGCAGCAGCAATATTAATAGAGAAACATCAGACTTAATAGTAAAACACTGCAAGGGAACATTTTATTGCACCAGGAGCTATCTTGGGACTTTTACTGCAACAACATGTTAGAAATTAAAATCAATGTTTTATGGCATAATTTAGTTTAAACATGCCATCAGTTAAAATGCTGATTTATAGCCTACTGAAAAAACAGAAGTTTTCGCGCACATTGTCTGATGTCAAGCTTTTATTGTGAAAATACTTCCGGTTAGTTTCCGCTTGTGATTAGAGTTTATTTTGAAAAGCTATTTCGGAAAAGATCTCCGGAATACCAACAGTAGCTTGACTTCAGGCTTTACGGAAAACACGATTTATAGCCGGTAAAATGTGTTAAATGAAAAGTGATGAAAGATAATATGAGGAGGAGAGGCGTGTTTATGTACATGTTGAATGTAAAAGGTCTGAATCCTCTGTTTAAACGCAATAACGGGAGTGATTAAGACGTGGAGGACCGGCCTCCAGCTGCGCCAACCGGCTGACAAGGAGGAGCCAGCAGAGGAGATATAGAAGCTGGAAACCAGGGGCTCTCTTCCCTAACGAGGAGCGGATCACAGCTGTTTGTCTGACTGAACAATATCATGCTTGTGACATACCCGCGCCTTTTTTAATTAAAGTACCCAATTGAACCTTCACAGAGACTCCATTTAGTCTCCTTTTAAAGCTTCTCTCCTGGACGGGAGAATAACGAACACAGTTTACAATCTGGTGACCCTGATGTGATTGGGAGTGTGTATAATGTATAATGTCAACATGGTTGTAAATGTAAAATTCACAATTTAAATTTTTCTTTAAGGATTGAAAGAAACTTTCCGCCCCAACCCAGATGCTCAAACTGAGCATTGAAGATAGTTTTAGGATTAACCTGCTCCATATCTACGGATAATATACTGTTTGGTGAATGTTGACATGTTTCTAATATTGATTGAGTTATAACCGGTAACACAGATGCAGAATCAGTGGCCAAGGGGCTACTGTGAGAGATGTAATTCCAGAATGGAATACCGAAGAAGTTGACCTGTGATAATGAAACAATTTTGTAATATTTCAACAGATATTAAAGTACCTGAGGTTTGAAATGTAGAAAGAACATATTACAGTTCAGCTAAAACATAGTAATGTAATGAGACGGAATTTAATTTAGACAACATCTTGTAACTAGCCTGGTAAAAGAAGTAAAGGCCATAGACTTTATTGTTTAGGTCATTATGGGGATATACGTTTCATTTAAATTCATAATAGAAAGACATTTGATGACAGTATGTTGGATTTCTGTATTAATTTTTCAGCTTGATAATAGATAGGTAGAAGCAGTATTGCCAGGTGCAATCGATGGGATTTCTGCACACGATCCAAGCAGAGAATGAGGTACCTTACAGGACAGACACACTCAGGAAATCATTCACTCTGACATCATCATGACTTTAGTTGTTTTTGAATCATAATGAAATTGTATTACATAACGTTAGTGTGTTTTTACCACAAACAGGAATAGTTAATTGTTATATTAGATTTGAGAAAGATTACAAGGATTTTATTTAGTTCACCATGAAGATGTTTTTTGTTTGTAACATATGCCAAGTAGTAAGATTCAAATATCAGCAGGTTCTGAATTATTATTCCTCTGTCCCAGAACCAACAAGAATGTGGATGGAGAGAACTATATCTACTGGAGCCAGCAGAGATTCGTAAATTGCACCAGAGACACAGCAAAAGGATGACACAAACAGTTAGATAAAAACAGACCGATAGAATGGCGCTAGACTTGTTTAAATAAAGAGTAATATTTAGCTATTTTTAGATAGTTTAATCCTTCTTATACTTAGTAAAAGAACAAGTGCCTTTACACCAGATACAGTATGAAGATGATTTATGATGTGAAAGGAGGGCATTAGACATTTTCCATACCAAGCTAATTGCTGCTATTTTGCGAAGTGACATTAAAGGTTTAAGATAGAAGTTATGCACAAATGAAAAACTTTATATTTATGATGAATATGTATTCTTATTTGTATTTTTTACTTTTATGAGTTATGTACCATGCAATGTTCGGATGAAGAACTCATTGATTTCAATATTATTTACATACCTTAAATGGTATGTAAGGAGGGATTGTTAGAAATTAAAATCAATGTTGATATGGCGTAATTTGAATTAAATACACTATTTGATTTAAATCAGTTTTATTCTGAAAAACCGGAAGTTCTCACTATTAGCTTAACAATTTTATTCTGAAAATTCGTCACTTTCGGTTAGCATTTAGCATCTGGCGGAATCATACGATTTCAAACCTTGAACCAAGGTGAAATGACATGTGATGTTGTACACTGAGCACACTGGGATTAGCACTCATTTATTGACGCTGAATAATGTTTATTAGGGAATGTTTAAATAACCACAGACACCAGAATGATGTAATTTAGCTACAGAAAAAGGCAGGAATTGCATTGGACCCGCCCCCCGACTACGCCGACCAATAGGAGAAGACCTCAGATGACAACGGGAAGAGCAAGCCAAGAATTGATCTCTTCTACCCCCTGACCTGTACTGACCGGTCGTTGGATGTGGAGAGCGCCTCCACTCGCACATTTCATTTTGTACCGCATATTTTGTGTAATTAAATTCTGTTAACTTTTATAAGCTTCCCTTGACTCTTTTCAGTCTCTCCTGCCTTCAGGGTTCTAGAATTGCTTTCAAACGTTGACTTGCCTGTGAATAAAAAATAAACCATAGTGTTGGTGATCTACAGTGTTGTCATTCTTCTTTGAACACCAACAAGACCACTAACACCCTATTTCAACAATCACACTCCCTGTCATTGACATAATTAATAGATAGTTTAGCTTCTCACCATCATTTGCTGTGGCCAACATGAACCGAGAGTTTTACACAAGACGGATACTTTCTAGCCATGGCCCTGCCACCGAGCTGAAAGTTCCAGAGCTAGCTGAAGCTACCAAGCTAAGCTAACATGCTCCCCATCTGCACACTGCCGTGGCATTTTGCGTTTCTAAGGTAAGCGGACATGAAGCTATTCAGCAAAACTATAAATAATAATCTAAGTTATTGAGTTTTTAGCATAATACTTCAGAATCTTAAAATCCCTTAACGTTTGTATGCAATTGTGCTAAATTCAACACTGGAATCAAGCAAATATTAATATGTTTGCATGACATTAGTTATTTATATTTTGATATCACTTAACTATACGTTTAATACATTTAAATCAAGCTAAGGTACATGTGATGGTAGCTAGTTAGTGCTCTTACCTGTGAGGCCTCCTCCAAACAGCATAATAACCAGACTGTATCATTAAAACTAAGTACCAGTTCTAGATCCTTGACTTTAGACAACAATTCAAAAGACAACATGTATTTAAAGACCAATCATTATTTGAATGTGCCTCTTAACCTGATATATTAGTTATACAGTAATAGTATTGACAATCTAAAAAAACTGAGCAACTCAACAGTCACCTTTATGTTTCTTATTCTCTAAAGCATTTATTATTTTCATTTTCCCCCTCTCATATTCAGCGTGGACAGATTGAGACAGCGTGGTGTCCAGAAAGCGGCAGAGACTTCAGGGAGAAACCTCCGTGTGATGGACGTCCTGTCTGTTGGTTTGGAGAGGACTGAGGGTCTTTCCTCAGCTAGGAGGACCAGGCCTGATGGAGGAGCCCATGCTGGGCAAAGCTGATACCAACTGCACAGGCCTAGTCTGTCACTTTATTTGACTAAATGTGTTTACTTATACATTTAATAGGTTTACACCTTCTGTCCATATGTGCTTTTTATTTAAAACATGTTTGATTAACTTTTGGTTCACATTTCAATAAATTGTATTTGTATTTGCACTCCTTTTGTCCATTATTCTTACTGAAAATGTTAGATTACATCTGACTGAAGATTGGCCCCATTTATTTGTGACATTGCAAACTCTGCGGTACAAGGCACAAGTGATGTGAAGCTCATAAAGCGAGGCAAATAGAAATAATCAGCTGATGGAGTGTAGATGTGGAAATAGGTGCATTCGATCAGCTGACTGTTTTTATAATAAAAGTAGTTTCTTAGTGTACTGGTCTTAAAATCTCATAGCATCAGCTTTTAATTTTCCTCTTGGATGTTCTTCTTGACCCTCAGAGAAGTAGAAAATGTTGTGTCTTTCAGGCATGTCCTTTCCTAACAAATATTACAGGAAACATAAAACATATTATTGCAGAACAAGTGTGTTATTTATGAAAGCGGTGTGTTTGTGTGTTTAGGGGCTGTAGATATAATTATTTTGTAATTGTAATGTTTTTTTTATTTCAACAGTGAGCTACAAAGACAATCAGATTATGAATGAAAAGTATGAAGTTCATCAACATTTAAATATATGTTATTATCAAAATAATATTTAACTGTCATAAAAATGTAGTGCAACTGTAGAAGCTTGCTCTGTTGTCTCACTGAAAGAATAACTTTTACCAAGTTTTTTACAGACAATATTGAGAGATAAATAGTAGCAGTTCTCACTGTGTTAAATATCTTTGCCTTCAATACATTAAATTAGAAAGCTGACAAAATCATATTGCTTGTTAAAGAGCATCTTGCAGGTTTTTATTTATTCTACATTTATGCTTAAACTTGCTTGAAAATTACAATTAAAAAAATGAATGCAGGATTTGATATGTTTTACGAGACATAAGGACAGGAATTCAGAGGGAAAGGAGCAATTTTGAGCTCTACTCTTAAAAACGGCTTTTTTTTAGGTCATACGTCAAACGCGTCATATTACATCACATAGGGGACACATCTCCGCTCTCTGACCGCGGGTATAGTTGGTAGTTGCGTTGAGTTGAGCGGTTGTGTTTTAAGGAGCTGGTATTTTTCGGTCGTTTTACATTGTATTTCACCATTTGTAATCATGGTGCAGTATTGTGATTGTGCAGGTTGCACAAATACCAGCCTGTCAGGACATCGAGTCCACAGTAAAAAGGACCGGAGCTAGCGTTCGTTCCTGGGTGCGTTGTGCATCCACCTCCCTGCAGCACATATTCTCCACAGCTTTATCAGGAAACCGTATTACTTCTCTCTCCCCCCCCCCTTCTCTGCTCTCTCTCTCTCCCCTCCGGTACACAGCACCGTAAGACATTGCATTAGGTAACGCTGTGGTGGCTGTACTGCTCCAGCCGTCTCCTTTGTGTTTGTTTGTTTCCCCCTGTCTGTGTTGTTTGTGTGTGCATGGTGGCTATCACTCCTGGCTCCCGGCTCAACCTCCACTCACCTGCTGCAATCAGCTGTGCACCCTCCCCAACTACACACCTGCTTTCCATCAAGCCGTTTACAACGACATATCAACGGATACAACCTTTCTCCGCCAGATCGTCAAGTATCAGCCGTATCTCGCGTCTCTCCTCCGGTACACAGCACCGTAGTGTGGAGTTGCATTAGGTAACGCGAGATACGGCTGATACTTGCGCATTAGTTTCTGTTATGGATCAGTATCAACAGTCCTGCCAGTAATGTTACTATATTATCAATGCTACTTTATATATATCCTGATATATGATAGCTAACTTTACAATGTTGTGATGTGACGTTAGCTAACATTCTGTAGCTAACGCCGGTCACTCACCAAGATAGCTGCCCAGTTCTCCACTGATTCTCCTCACACCACAGCTCAATTTCTCTCCGATGGCCGTTATTTCTTCTAATCCTTGGCTGCTCCTGGTCTCTTGGACGCCTAGCAGGCTCATAAATATAAGTTTGTGGTCCGTCATATGCATTCGAATATTCATGTTCAACTTCTTCTGTGTCGAAACTAGCATTGGGATCTATGTTTATTAATACGTTACACCGGCCGCTCTCCCCCTTGTGTCCCCCGTGTTATGTCACACGCGGGAGGTCACGTGCCGAGGCTTTTTTATGCGGAAGTGAACATTTCTTACAAAAACGACGCCAGATGTCACTGTAGTGTATATTTCTGTATATTTTTTTGAAAATCTAGTGTATTCATCATTTTCCTACACATTTATTCACAGGTGTCTTTAACCTGGAAGTTGCTCTTTAACATCTAAATGTAACTTTTCGCATGGAAAAAACCCTCAACTTCACTGATGTGTAGGTGATCTAGTATTGTTTAATGGAATGTATATCAGTGTATTAAAGTCAATACTTCATTCATTTAAACCAATATCTTTCTTGATTCTTTGTACAGAGTCTTTATACCTGTGCTGAAGTTCACTGCTGTGAGGAGTCCAGTTATGTCTCTCACTCTCTGGTCCAGCCTGTCTGCATCACCTGGACACCTTAAACAAACAGATATATATATATATATATATATATATATATATATATATATATATATATATATATATATATATATATATATATATGTAAAGTACCATGTGTACAAACAATATAACTGATTCTCTTCTGTTGAACATGTTGGATTGTGTATTGTCCGAGTCAGGGTCCTTTTTATTCTACTGTAACTTTGGAAGTTGTGTTACCAATGCTTACTGTTTATTTGATACCCATTTGGTAATGCAATTCATAAAAACAACGAGGTTTGGGTTTGTTCTTCAGATGACTGTGATGTTAACGTGTAAGCTCAATAATGAACTCCAGATCAACCAACCATATTGTAATATCTAAGTAATCATCTTGAAATATGACATTAATAATTTTAATATACACACATCTTATTGTGAGGTTGATTTCACATACACTACTACTTCGACATTAGCTTGTCTACATACTTGAGCACAGCCAATTTAAATTAACCTTAGCGATGCATACAGTTCCTACCTACATAATAACATATCTCTCTAAGTGACAAGGATGACCTTATTTTATCAACCTCAAACAGAAGCTGTTTGTTCAACAGTATTATCCCACTTTACACTTAACACTTCTCTATTTCGTTTTAACCTTTATATATACAGTCTATGATTTTAACTTGGAGGCTACGATTAGCATCGTTAGCACCGATGTAGCTACCACTCGCTTAGCCTTAACATTCATTACGTTGATTAAAATCATTCACACATAAATAAAGCACTCGAATTTCACTTACCGCAAAACCGCATTCATGCACCGTCTGTTTTAACCGCAGAGCGAGTCACAATAGTCCGATATATAAGCATGAAGAACAAAAAAACACGGCCGGGGGCAAGTTGTGTTCCCTGGATGAGCTGAACAGGCAGAGTGCCTGTAGCTTCACGGAGCAGCTAGCAGAGAGACAAGAAGCTAGCAGCAGCAGTCACTTGACAGAGCGGTCACTCAATGTGACCACGCCCTAATTTATGCAAAAACTTTAAGACCTAATATAAATAAAAGGGTCGTGTTAGAAAAACAATTCACTCACAGATTCATAATCATGAAGGTGGAATCTAACTATATCGATAATAAAATGTATGGAGCCAGGGGTAGAAACATGTTTTTTTCTGCTGTAAAATTGGGCATTTTAACATGGGGGTCTATGGAAATTGCTCCTTTCTGCAGCCATCGCCTATCGGCCAATATATGAACTGCAGTATGTAGCACTTCCGTATTGGCGTCCCGGCTGCGTCTATCGTTATTCCAACCCAGTTTAGATTTAACCACGCCCACTTCCGCATTACGCAAGGATCGACGTAGCTCTACGCGATAGCGTCATAGACACGGCACACCCGCGAAATCTGAATCTGACAAGCAAAATACCATCCTTATAAACGCTGAATAATATACAATATAATAGTGCTTCTTTGTCAATATGACTGACGACCACACTTATGCAGTGCTGAGGTAATGTTAATTCATCATTTAATATTAATTCCTGATGGATATAAGAGGGTACATTAGCAAACATCTGTATATATAGCCTATATATAATGTTTCGTTTTTTTGTTTGTCATGTAACATGTTAACGTCTATTTAATATTTTATAGACATTTATAATATGTTATAAAGGTCTATTTTAACATTAATAACATATTAACGTTTTGCCATGTAAAAATGAAATGTTGGGACGTTTATAAAAATCTATTCCTTTACATAAAAGTGCTTTCCAGAGGTGTAAGAAGTGATAAGATCTTGTACTTGAGTAAAGGTACAAGACGAGATCATTCCGATCATGGCACATGTGTGTAAGTAACAAGTATGCTGTATAATCTGCAACAACTGTCAGGCGGTGTTATTGATTATCTTTGCAAAAGAGCCCCCACCATTATTGATTTTGAAAAATATATTTTAATTGAAATATGTGAGCAAAAACAAAAGGGTAGAATTGATCATACCATATTCTGTTATTATTGCAACTGTTTTTATTATATTGCGTTGTTTTGTTTATATATATATGTATGTGTGTGTGTACAAATTAATTAATATAAAGTGTATATATGTGAGTGTGTGTGTATAAATGAATGAATACATCTGTGTGTATAAATGAATAAATACACGTGTGAGTACATATAAGTGTGTGTTTATATATATATGTTTATAAATGAATAAATGTGTGTATATATATATATATATATATATATATATATATATAAAATAGTATCAGATAAACGAAGTAGGCTACACAGTAATAGTCAAGGTTATATTCAATATTCTGCACTTACACCAGCTGAGATGATAAAACACCAGTCATACAATCTCAGGACTCTGGATCGTTTACTTTCAGTCAACAAATCCTTTGGAAAGACAAAAAAAAACTATTCAATATCCTGCTTTCCACCGCGACCGCTCTAACTGCCGAAGACGAAGTCTATGACACTAAAGCTACGTTCTTGCGTAATGCGGATGTGGGCGTGGTTAAATCTAAACTGGGTTGGAATAGAGAACCGCAGTGACGCGTCGTAAAACCCGGAAGTAAGTTAGCATTTTTAGCACTTCCGGTTCCTTCCTCAAAAAGCAATGCATTTTTTCCATAGGGTTTTGGAAAATAGCTCGAAATAAGGTCTGTGGTTGACACAAATTTAAGAGATAAATGACGTTTTGTTCTACGACATTAAATACATCAGCAGTGACCCCACTGGGGATTTTTGAAGAGTTTACGTGTCTGAAAAACGATGGTTGTTATCGAATGGCTGAATAGGACTACAGAAATTGTCGAGGCCGTTGTACGTCATTACGCCGAACACGTAAACACTCCCGCTAAGTTTGTTTTCCCCTGTGTTCTGCTTGAAAGCAAGTACCTGCCTATCTTTAGTATCTGTATATCTATATCTGACCTTTAGAATCTGTATTTTTGAAATTGTCGTTTTTAACACCGTAGTTTTACAAATTATACAATAATTAATTACCAGTGTTTTCCAATTTTACTCGTTAGTTCGTTTCGTTGGCTAACGTTAGCTAAAGCTAGCGCTAATAGTTAGCTTCGCAATGGTTTGTTGCTTTGCTCCGGGTTGCAGCCACAGGTCTTTGCATGAAACGTGCTTGTTCTATCGTTTCCCGGCCAATGTTTTCGAAAGGAGAGTCTGGATTCGTGCCATGAGGTAAGCTGACGTTACATTTTTGTTCATGTCACGGTGAAATGTAAATAATGGGTAGTGACTGTATCGCCGTTATAGAGATGGCGCTGCTGAAAAGACCGCAACATAAGTAAAGATAATCAATACATCCTATTAAAACCTGTGTGGCTTATATGATAAGTCTTATTAGTACAAGCAGCATAACGTTTCACCATGTAACTAAAGATTGTAGTCAGGGAAATCAGTTTGACATATTGAACTAATAACAAATCACCTCAGGCTGGCAGAGAACTCTCTGCTACATAGCTTCTCCTGGACGTAAAATCTCATGTACATTTTACATTTATTTTCAATTTAATATTCCATCCCTCACATACTTTTGTATATATAATAACTTATATTTTGTTTTTCTTGTTATGCTGCTGCAACACAAACATTTCCCAAATTGGGATCAATACAGTAATATCTTATCTTAATTAATTAAGAAATATAACTATTATAATTAGTGTAGCAGCTGACACCTATTTTCAATATGGATTAATCTACCATTTATTTCTTTAGTTCAATTTTCATCTATAAAAATGTCAAAATAGTGAAAATGTTCACGAAACTTATCAAAGTGCAAGGTTATATCTTTAGATGTTTTGTTTTAGCCTATGTACTGTATGTCTTAATGTTCTTACAGTATATGTGACGGTGTGACTTCCATGAAACTATATTTTATATCTTCCCAACAGACGAGCTGACAGGAAACCTAAGACTCTAACAACCACAACATTGCAAAGGCGAGTAAATGTAAATTAAAAACAATTCACAATTTTTGTATTTCTTCTTCCTTGCAGTGAGGTGAAGTTGACGTTGCACTTGGTGCCAGTAAGGATGTTCCTCACGCAGGCTGAATGTTTCTCCTTCCTTACTGACACAGAAGCCCTTGATTTGCAATGCTTCACTAATTGTTATTTCCCTGGCTCCGTAGGGACACTTTACCTCCAGCACAGCGGAAGACCCTACCAGACCATCCGGAGATGCCCCCAACAATCCTGATAGGGAGAGCCACAAATCTGACTCATGGACCTGCATCTGAGTTGCAGTGGTGAATGCCCTGACGCCCTCACATTCATTCATAGTCCCCCACTGTACAGACAAAACACCATCAAGGGCCTGTTGTTGCCCTAGCACCCTGGCAATAAGGGAAGCAGTCACACGCTTTGACCTCAGGACAGCTCCAAAGTTGCTGGCAGTCAACCTTCCTTTCCTGAACAAATGCCAGTTTGGGTTGGTTCGCTGACCAGTGGTAGCCACCTGAATTGCCCTCTGTTGCTCTTCAGACAATGCCATGCTTGCCACAATTGCCTCAGGTCCCTGATGCCCAACAGATTTGATAATTTCAGGAACAGTAAGTGTTTCCAAGCTGTAGTGTTCCTCTTCTGGCTCGGGGGAGAGAAGCCAAGAAATTCCTGAGAACCTGCCCCCAAGTCTGTCCCTCAGCCAGTCACGATCTTCGGAGGTGGGCTCTCTTGTCAGCGGGTTAAATTAGTTATTGGTTTCAACAGTCACATTAAAACAGTTACTAAATCAGCTTACTATCACCTAAAGAACATATCTAGGATTAAAAGACTAAAGTCACAGCAGGATTTGGAAAAATGTGTCCATGCTTTTATCTTCAGTAGACTGGACTACTGCAATGGTGTCTTCACAGGTCTCACTAAAAAATCTATTAGAAAGCTGCAGCTGATTCAGAACACCGCTGCTCGAGTCCTCACTAACACTAAGAAAGTGGATCACATTACTCCTGTTCTGAAGTCTTTACACTGGCTTCCTGTTTGTCAAAGAATAGATTTCAAAATACTGCTGCTGTTTATAAAGTACTGAATGGTTTAGGACCAAAATGCATTTCTGACCTCCTGCTAAATGATGAACCATCCAGATCTCTCAGGTCTTCAGGGACTGGTCAGCTTTCTGTCCCCAGAGTCAGAACTAAACATGGTAAAGCAGCGTACAGTTATTATGCTCCAAATATCTGGAACAAACTCCCAGAAACCTGCAGGTCCGCTGCAACTCTTACTACTTTTAAATCCAGGCTGAAGACTTTTCTTTTTGTCGCTGCTCTTAATTGAACTATTCATATCTTAGACTGCACTGTAACTTTTATCCATGTATTTTTTCTTTTAATGTTTATTTTATTAGCTTTTCTTTTTAATGACTGATTTTAAATGCCATTTTCTTAATGTCTTTCATTTTTTGTAAAGCACTTTGAATTGCCTTGTGTTGAAAAGTGCTATATAAATAAACTTGCCTTGCCTAATAAAGATTTCATGTGACACATACAATTGATTTGTTGATGGGAATTAATGTGAATAAATTAGCTCGGTCTTAAAAGGTTAACGGTACTCTTGCTATCACTACTCACCGACACTATACACCTGGTCCCTCATGCTAGCCCTGACAACACCGGTAAGCACACCTTCATCTAGGCTGCACTGTAACGTGTCCTGACTTGTAGTGGTTCTCTCCTCTATCTACACTCTTCTTGTCATCTTTGTAAAACGATATCAGACTGGTAATTGACACAGCCATGACTTCTAGTTAAATTCAGTGTGGCTAAAATGAAAAGCTTTGTTAAAATATGCAAGCACGCGAAAGTCAAATTCAGCTTTATTGTCAAAAATTCTACATGTGTTATACATCCAGAAATATAGAAATATCGTTTCCCACAGTGTGACATGTATATATAAAACAAAAAGGGCCTAGATAAACGTGGTATACATTAAAAAAAACGGGCCTAGATAACCGGGGTATACAGTTTAAAATGTTAATATATTTAAAGTGTTCAAACTGCAGTTTCAGTGCAAGTCAGTTGAAACGATCTTAAGTTGGCGCAACGTTGAAGTCGTGCGACCCTGCTGCTGTACTGGCTTGTAGTTCGTTTATAGCATAACGTTAGCATTTCACTTTTGGCGACTAGATTTATGATTCAAAAATTATAAAAGTAGGGTTGACATGTGGAGATTATCCGGCTGAACAAAACGTGATCCCTCTCTTAAATGTTTTTCAACCACCAGTGTTGGGCAAGTTACTTCCAAAATGTAATATATTACATATTACTTATTACTCTCTTTTGAAAGTAATAAGTTACATTACAATATTACTGTCTCTGAAATGTAATGAGTTACACTACTTTAGTTACTTTTTAGTTACTTTCACCAAAATAACCGCAAAATAATAGCTAGGTATTTTAAATGCTAAAATGTAGTTTAGTGCAGCTCATTATGCATCCAGTGAAGGGCAATGTGGTATAGCATAACAACTGTGTAGGCCCTTATGGCTACTAACAACTTGTATTACACGGCTTAGTTGAATACTCGATTCTGATTGTAAATTCTTAACATGTGACACGTTGTTAATACAGCAGTACAGACCGCTGTCAAGGACTATAATGAAGGTTAACATATTGTAAATCAAGGCAAATATTATTTAAACCATGCTCATGGTTTGAAATGGCAAACATTGAAAGGAAAAAGTATTATTAAAACCATGTAGCCTACTACATCATCACCTTGGTCCCATCATATACGCTGGGAAGAGAATATTTACTGTGCTTGAAAACTGGTATCACATCATCATGTGAGGTTGACTTTGTGACCTGGAGAACATTTCAGCTGCAACATCAGCTCGTTGATAATAAGCTTGGGATATGAGATATTTTTGTAGCCATTCGTGGTGAAGGCATCTGTGCTATTGTATGCATTATTTTTGACCCAACATTTCTACAGGCATGTCAGAATATGGTACTATTTTCACATGAATATTCTAGCCATTGTCTATTTTTATACCACAAGCTGCAAAATGACCGCCTTACCCCACTGTACAGGCGGGTAGTTGTTTAGATATACCTGGCACCTGCGGGCCGCAGAGGGGCGGCGTAGTTTCGGGCGACGAAGACTGCTGCTCCGGAGCCGGCAAGTCAGGCGGGAGTAAGCTAGTGTCCACAACGGAGGGTAAAATGATGTCCGCATCTGACCTGTTGCTACTGTCTGCAGTAGATGCAGTGTTGCTGGCGTTTAGTGATGGTTGCTTTAACCATTTTCGTATAAATGATTATCCAAAGATCAGATGTGTGTCACTGCTGTGGAAGCACTTTGGAAATGATGCACGCGCAGCGGAGCAGGTCACGCGCACCTGACACAATTTGTTGTTTATATTTTTCGCTACGTTCTCTTTTTTGAATGGTTGCATAACGTTCAACTTCCCCGAAGATCTCGACGCGAAGCCTGAGGGGTAAACACCAGGTTTACTAATCTACCCGCACAATTTGTCCGGTGTCGGAATGTTTCGCTATGTTAGTACATTCTTAAAAAACAAAACACCATTTAATTTCGGGTTAAAATGTGTTGTAACTGCGTTACTGAGCATTGTAACGGGTAATATATTACCCACATTTCATTAGTAATGCGTTACATTACTTCTTTACAGCAAAAAGTAATATATTACTGTGACTGCGTTACTTTTGTAACGCGTTACACCCAACACTGTCAACCACAGACCTTATTTCGAGCTATTTTCCAAAATCCTATGGAGAATTTGCATTGGTTTTTCGCGAAGGAACCGGAAGAAGTTTACTTCCGGGTTTTACGACGCGTCACTGCGGTTCTCTGGGGAAGAGCCGGGACGCGTCTACCCCAGAGTTTGCCGCTTGGGCTAAACGCATAGGATTAACGCAAACGCAATTGCAAAAAAGCTTCCGTCCACACGCAATGTTCACCGGATAGTGTCTGTCCACACGAGAAAGCTCCGTTTAGCTCCAACCGCTGGAGAAGCTGCATTACATATGCAGGAGCCTGTACGTGGCGCTGTAACTTCCTGCACAAAAGCAGCGAAGAAGCATGGTTGTCATGGT
>NC_136901.1:58093474-58130974 GCF_949606895.1 Notothenia rossii | reverse complement strand
GTTTCATTTCCCCCTCATCACCGACGTCAGGAATACGTAACCAGAACACAAATCAAAGTCTACTTTCTTTTTCTTACTTTAAAAAATCTGTATTTATTTGATCTTACTTACTACAATCTTACTCAATGTGGGATTGTTTACCCTACATTTTAAACTTCTACTCTCTCTGTATGGTTGTGCCTGTTTACCATAATAAAGAGTATTTGTTTTATTTCCAGAGCACATAGAACATATAGTTCTATTTTAGTTTGCTCCTTTAATTTAGGATCCTTCCACCTTCATTCAGCCACCCGCCACACTTATTTGTTTTCCACTCTGTATGGAGACACATCTTGCTGAACCTGCTCTGTTCAATTAGCAACGATAATAAGCTCAATAAATCTACTCAAGGACTTGTTGTGCACATGCATACTAAGCCTACAGCGCAGTGTGCATTTTGATTTTGTTGTTTATTTATTTATTTTCATTTCACCACCATATGACATCTCAGCAGGTTCCTAATTGTTTAAATCATCATGTCATGGTTAATTTAAACGTAATTTGAAAGCTGTTTCAAAGAAGATCAAACAATGATATCCTGGTTTGCCTCTTTCCAACAAATATTGATAAAAAATAGGTTTTATTTAATTTGCTCTTTTCATTATTGCACATTGCTAGTTGCCAGGTATATTGTATATACCGTAATTTTCGGACTATAAGCCGCGCCTTTTCCCCTATTTTTCGACGCTGCGGCTAATCTATGGATTTTTACAGCTAACGGCCAACAACTTTAACTCTATGGGCTCTATGGCCGGTCCGCGGACCCCCACCTTTAAGCGGCGGGTTCCAGCAGGAAAAGCTGGAGGTCGGAAAAGAGTGAGACAGGTAGCGCGCAAAAGTAAAAGTGGAACCGAGAGTGGTATGCCGCTGCTGCGGCTTATATTCAGGTGCGGCTTATAGTCCGAAAATTACGGTAGCTATTGTTTTATAAAAGCAAAGCCTTGAGAAGGCAATTTTAAGTAATTATACAACAGCAAAGTACGGTGGCCAACAGGTGCGAACAGGCTGCAACAGCCCAAAACACTTCCATTTGGGGAAACGCACTTCAACTCCAGAAATTATGCAAATATAAAAACTGAAATGTATCAAAACACATTCAAAGTAAGAAACATCTTCACCACCTTGATGACATATGCACAACATTTAAAAACATTCACCAAGTTGACAAAACATGCGCAGCATTTACTAAAAGGGTTGAATCAACAAAACGCTGGGAATACAAGTCACTGTTTTGACAGTTTATTTTAAATGACTAGGCGAGCTGGTTAGCTATAAGCAGATCTGAAATAATATCTTAAGGAATCATGCGATCACATCGTTAAAATTATACAATAGAACTTACATTTTAGGTAAGTTTCCAAAATTGTTCCACGTTTTTGTTTTTTATATTTACATTGTTTCTTTAGCTGCAGCGCATTTTTCCTAATTGGAAATACATTCGGCCGTTGTAATGCACCTGTCGGCCACCGCAGTAAAAGGCATCATGTGGCCTATTGCTAACAGCAGCCAAATGTAAGAAGGTGTTGGGTTTTGTTTTCAGTGTAGTTACAAGTGCATTATAAGGGATTCTTTCATAAGATAGACCCTCCAGAAAAACGCGATTCTGCGATCGCAGAATTTACCGCATAATCAGCAAAATGGCGCAGATTTTTAAAAGGCCGCATATTTATCAAAAGGCCGCATAATCCCCGCATTTTTCCACACAAAGTTGAGAAGAAAAAAAAGTTAACTCGTCTTGACGTGACGTCATCAGCTCGCGCATCACAGAATGTAAACAACACTGTAGAGTGAACGTGTGGAGCTCACACGATAGAGAAAACACCAAGATGAAAAAATCTAATCCATCTAATTTACCGACGAACATTTATATTAAAGTCCGGGCAAAAAGTGGGGGGAAACTATTCTGCACCCCGTGCAACTGTGTGTTGGAGCCATAGACTGTATATATAAAGGTTGGAGCATAAGAGAAAATCGACGGTGACGACCCACTTTGATTCATTCAAACATTCGAAAGGGCTTTCTGCTGCTGCGGACAAGAAAGCCAAACAACGCACTTTCACCGAGGCATCAACCTCCAAAACCCTTTCGAGGGCTACAAGAAATGAAGTGAGTAGCCTACAAGATTGAAGCTGGTCAGATAACGAACGAGTAAATGAAAACAGAATGAGGAGGAGAAGTGTGTGTGTGTGTGGGGGGGGGGGGGGGTGTGTGTGTGTGTGTGTGTGTGTGTGAGATTAAAATAGCTTTGCTTTTACAATAAATAAACATTGAATTTGTTTAATTGAATAGTAAAGGGGTTTAACGTATGTGGCAGGTTGTGTGTGAGAGAGAATAAATAAGACAGCCCCATATTTAAAAAAATTGTTATTCTTTTTTCCCGCATATTTAGCATATTTCGCAACTTTCCGCATATTTCGCAACTTCCCGCAATTTCACCGCATAAAATCACATATAAACCCCGCATGTTTAATCGCATAATCAAGGATTTTAGCCCGCATAATCAAGGAATTTAGCCCGCATAATCAAGGATTTTCCCCCGCGTTTTTCTGGAGGGTCCAATAAGAGGCTCAACTTAAAACTAAATAGAGCCAGCAGTCAGTGTTGAGAACATGTCTCTTGTTGGATTCCATATATTATGCTAAACCCCTTTTTCAGGTACGTTTATATGTGAGGTTATGAAAAGAGATACATGCCTAAAACACAGGCTACAGATATATAAATATACATGCTACAGCAAGAATACAAGAATATGAAAGGCTTGTGTTCAACCCTCCCCCCCCCCTCACTGGTGGTGTGCTGGTGATCAGTCTGACAGACGGAGTCTAATTTATCCAGCTGATAAGGCGTGTTATTGTGTGCGTGTGCCATGCGACAGTCGCTACTGTGCTTAATTTGACCTGCTGCATGTCGCCCGGCGCCCTGGTCAATATTAGCTTAGCAGCAACTGACTCAAAAGGACATGTTTGTTCACCCTGCACCTTCCCTCCACCACAGAAAACAAACACACACTCACACACAGGGTGGTGACGGCTCAGATAGTAGCATGGAACAGTCACTCACCAGAGCCAACAGCTGACACAGTATTGGCAGATGTTTGATAAAGCAGAAGTGTTCTTTGTGTTGTCATGGTGTCACATGTTTTTACAACTCATATGAATGCTGATTAGGGCCAGAGCATGACAGTGGCAAGAAATGTATTGTTTCTCTAAAGCAGGGGTGGGGAACCTTTTTCCTCTCAAGGGCCATTTCAATTTTTACAACATCCTTCGAGGGCCGTACAAATTATTGAACTCAACGTCTGCTTAAAAAACTCAAATCACAGCCCATTCATTTCGCGTTTCTTTCATGCTGTGCAAAGAAAAAGCAACCTCTTAATCCAGATATTTGTCCATGACCCGCGCATTCATGCACCGTGGCATGACCACCAAAACAGAAAGATATGGACACAAGATGTGTGCAAATGTATTTAGTTTCATATCCATGTGGACAAGTGTGTGTGTGTGGGGGGGGGGGATCTAACCTCATCTAGGGGGGTTTGGGGGCATGCACCACCAGGAAGATCTTTTTTAAATGTTGAAGTTAAAAGCATCAATCTGGTGCACTTTGAGAGCAACATGAAGAGATCTATGGATACATCTCTCAACACCCATATGAAACAGAACTGTAGGCAGATTTGTTTCTTTATGGATATTTTACAAATCACTTCCCTTTTAAACTGTATTCTTGTTTATTAATAACAACTTTTTTTTACTGTCATATTAGTATTGTATACCTGTTTACTTTATTCTCTTATTTTTCTATAACTATAATGATCATATAAAGATGTGCCTTTACCTCACTGGTTGGAGAAAAAGCTTCTTATATTCGTTAGCATAGCTAGCTAACCAGATGCTAATAACAACAACGTTATTGACTGTATGATCAGTATGACAGATGAACAGATCGCCCACTGGGCTTTCAACTAAAGACACAGCCACGCAAAAACTGCGGCATGTGTACAGCTCCTTATGGGTATTGCAATTTGTGAAGTCCCGGCCCGGAGCCGCGTTCTGGTGCTCTCTGTTAGAACTACACTCCTGTCAGACGAGACATATACCACGTGATGACACGTTAGGCTCGTGTTGTGTTCAAGGACCCTGACCTTGGCCAGGAAAAACAGGCTTGTTTAATTATTTTGCGGTCTAGATTTCTTGAATTTTTTTCTTTTTTGCGTGTGTTTATAAATTACCTCGAGGGCCGTACCAAATGGTCTCGCGGGCCGTATACGGCCCGGAGGCCGGAGGTTCCCCACCCCTGCTCTCAAGGGTATCATTTTGCTGCTCTTTATACTAATTTTTGAGGGGCTATGGATAGAAAAGGATTGGAAAATGGGAAAATATTCCCAGACATGACTGGTAAAAGTTGCAAAATTCGGCAGTGACTTGGCCCACATGTCCTTTAGCGCCTCCTAACACAAGCCATGGTCAGGATAAAGTTGCTTTGATGTTCAGGAGATTTGGGGGATCATAGGCTTCATTCCAAAGTGGTGCATGAAGCCTAAAATGGAGCGACTGTAGATTCATAAAGTACCCGGATCATCGTTTTGCTTATAGAGAATGCACACTTGAGTATTCCTTAAGCCCCGCCTGGATCTTCCACTCTCGGCTCAGTCGAATGATTGGAGAGAGAAAAAACTCTGGATTGCAAACTTTTACAAAACTTCTCGATCCTAATGGTTCTAAAAAGTGTTCATGGAGGGTAGGTCATTTTGATAAAAGGAAGGATCCACTCATTTACAGACATCTCTTCCCCAATGTAAGTCAATGGGAAAAAGTATGTTTGGGCTAAAATGACTTCATGGAAGTTATAGTACCACCGTTTGCCACTACGGCCATTCTGAAGATCGTGTGTTATTGGAATGTTTAATAGAGGTTGAGTAAATGGAACTTATATCCAATAGAAAAAATAAAATGACAAAACATGGCATGGTTTCTTCACATCTCTCAGTGAAACTGATTGGACGGCACATCATTTTCATAAGATTATGTACCATCTTGTTTAAGAGGTTTGAACATAATCACTTGTAAATTGTAAAAATTGTTAACACGTTATTAAAAAACAAGATTAGGTCTTTGCATGTTTATGGACAAAAAACTGAATCTTGTCCAGCTTTAGAACTTTAAACGTCAAACTTCATCATCGTGCTGTTGGTTTGTCGTTTCCACTCGGACATGAAGCTAGTTAGCCCAACATGTTGTTAGCACTGATACAGTCTATGTGCAATGTGCAGTTAGTCCTGATAGTAAAGGATGTGGTTTAGGTAGTTTTAGTTATCTTCTTTTCATGGGTTTAGATGTATTGTGAATAATCTGTCACAACTAACACCAACATCACATGCCATGAAGTCGCTGGAGAGGCTGGTCCTTAAACACCTCCGTACAGTGGCCGCACCATCACTAGACATATCAGCATATCAGCCTTGTATTGGAGTGGAGGACGCCATCATCTTCCTGCTGCACAGAGTACACACACACCTTGAGAAGGCAGGCAGCACTGTGAGAGTCATGTTTTTTTACTTTTCCAGTGCTTTCAATACCATCAGACCTGCCCTGCTCAGCAGTAAGCTACTGGACAAGCAGGTGGATGCTCCACTGTTGAGCTGGATAACCAACTATCTCACAGCTCGGCCACAGTACGTGAAGCTGCAGAATAACACCTCTGACATTATATTGAGCAGCACGGGCGCTCCTCAGGGCACGGTCCTCTCTCCCTTCCTGTTCACAGTCTATACATCAGACTTCAGACACTGCTTACAGTCCTGCCATCCGCAGAAATACTCAGATGACTCTGCCATTGTGGGCTGTATCATCAGAGATCAGGAAGCTGAGTACAGGAGTATGGTGGACAGTTTTGTGGAGTGGTGCGGTCAGAACCATCTGCAGCTCAACGTCACAAAAACTAAGGAGCTAGTGGTTAACTTCAGGAAGCGGAGTACCGCCCCAAGCCCAGTTACCATCGTGGGCATGGATGTGGACATTGTGGACAGCTACAAGTTCCTGGGAGTCCACATAGACAATAAACTGGACTGGAGTAAAAACACTGACGCCCTATATAAGAAAGGCCAGAGTCGCCTGTATTTCCTCAGGAGACTCAGGTCCTTTAACGTCTGCAGCACTATGTTGCAGATGTTTTATGAGTCGGTGGTCTTCAGTGTGATCTTCTTTGCTGTAGTGTGTTGGGGCAGCGGGGTGAAGACAGCTGATGCCAACAGACTCAACAAGCTCATCAGGGGAGAAGGCTCTGTCCTGGGAGTGGATCAGGAGTCGTTGGCAGTGGTGTCGGAGGGGAGAATGCTGAGGAAACTTCTCAGCATTCTGGACAAAGGGTCTCACCCCCTGCATGCCACACTGGTTTCCTACCGGAGCACTTTCAGCCACAGACTGAGATCACCCATAACCACCACACAGCGCCACAGGAGGTCTTTCCTCTCAGTGGCAATCAAACTATTTAACTCTTCACCCCCAAGTAAAGGGCACTGAGAACTTCCAAACCAACACTATGTGCAATATACATATCAATATAATTACCATCACTGCAATACACTCGCTGCTACATATAACTATATGCAATATTATATTATTATTATTAGCATTATTAATAATGCTATGATAACGTGCAATTACGTAACTGCCACTACTGTACGTTTTATTTTTTGCACTATAACTACTAAATACTGCTAATAATTGCATTGAATGTGTGACCATGTTTCTATGTTTTATGTTGTCTGTAGATATTTAATTGCTCTTTTTGCTGCACTTTCAGTGTACAGTTTTGCTGTTGTGCTGCTGTGTTTATTGTGTTTATTGTATTTTGTTACTCTGGCACAACAATTTCCTTCGGGATAAATAAAGTCTTATCTTATCTTATCTTAACAACTCGTCCTGTGACCTCATTCAGAGGTACATGACGCCCCAGCATCTGATCTAACCGTGCCTCTTCACGCTGGGAAATAAAGGTGAAAATGTCTCTGTGTTTGTTGTTACACAGCTCATGTGTGTGTTTAAGTGACTAAATCCTATATAAGGTTGATGGTGGGCGTGCGGGGGCGGGCTGAGTGAGTGTTTCAGCTCACATCCTGTTTGTTTAGACTCTGCAGCTCTATGAGGGCAGCAAGGTAGCGGCTCACTGAGTTTAGATTGTTTGTCATTTGGCATCTCAAGTGGAACTAACAAGACTATAAAATGATAACAAGAGGAAGACGAGAGGAGGCTGAGAGCAACCTGGAGAGAAGAGAGATATCCGGAGGAGGGGGGGTGAAGAGGGAGCAAGAGGGGAAGGAGGGAAGAGGTGAGGACAGGAATAAGAGATGCATTGGTAAAGATACATTGTATGAGACAATAACAGTGGTGTAGGCCTACATATGAGGGAAAGGAAGGGGTTGACAAAACAATTTGTTAGGAGATTTGGTAACATAATCTGGTTATTCCATGCTCAGGTGGATCTACACCCCCAGCCCCCCGTCTATGATTATTTATTTTTTACACCCGAGGAGCAGAGACAGGATGCGCAACACGTTCTCACTCCCAACCCGTCACATATTGACGGACGGTCAGGGCCCCTCCCCATCAATCTATTACGTACAGGGTACCCCGTGGAAGTCAGTTTTCAACGGGCAGGGCGTCCCATTGACTTGCAAAGAGCGAAATGCTCTCCGCAGATCCATTCTCACAGCGTTTATCAACCTTTTTCTTACTCAATATCAAGCCACACTTATTGTTTTTACTTCTTTATTTTAATTGAATAATGTAGGACTTCTGTTACCGTCAGTTATGGGGAGAGTAGGGGCTCAGAATACTGAAATCTGTATTGCTTCATCGTTTTTTCCTTGTAATTTTGTATTCTTTTCTAAACCACACACTGTTATTTACTCAACAATAACACATCATTATCCTTGTGTTTATTTATTTTTTTGATTAATAAACACAAGTTGGAGTCCGTGAGGTTGCTTTAGAGAATTTTACACCCGGAAGTAAGTATTCTCTCCGCTTCGCTTGACAAACCCATGGATGTATAATAAGAAATGGATACAGCGTGGGAGGTGGGGCCTCATTAATTCCTATGAGAGTTGCTCAATGGCGCGTGGATGACAAAAGGGCCCAACTTTTGAGAGAGTGAAACGTAACAGATTACCCAGCATGCCTGAGAAGTACCCGTATGTGCGCTCATAGAGCATGCGCAACTTTAACCACGCCCCCCAAAAGGCTCGTTCACATCAAGCACGTCAATTTGCGTACACGTAACAGCACCACGCATTCTGGATTGTTATGATGGATTTGATATTAGCGAATAACAAGGCGGCCGCGACAGTTAGCAGCTAGCGGCTAGCTATTGTAACGTCCGAGCCATTAGTAATTATGCTAATGTACACATCAATCGTTATGTACTTTTATATTACGCTGATGTAACAGGATCTAGTGATGGTTTTGTTCAGCATTGCCAGCTTCACTGTTGAGCTTTATATTGTGGCCAGCATTCTCCTGTGCTCTGAAATCAAAATGTGGATAAGCATAAAACAACACTAAAATAAACACTACAATACAACTTGTTATTTGAACACACAAGCATGTTCATTTGTGTGTATAAATATACAACACAGGCTATATACATATATACATATACAAGTGTAAATTAATACAACTGTTCATTTGATTAGAGCTTTGACACACATATCTTTATTTATATATACAGTGGGGCAAAAAAGTATTTAGTCAGCCACCAATTGTGCAAGTTCTCCCACTTAAAAAGATGAGAGAGGCCTGTAATTTTTATCCTAAGTATACCTCAACCATGAGAGACAAAATGAGGAAAAGAAATCCCAAAAATCACATGGTCTGATTTTTAAAGAATTTATTTGCAAATTATGGTGGAAAATAAGTATTTGGTCAATAACAAAAGTTCATCTCAATACTTTGTTATATACCCTTTGTTGGAAATGACAGAGGTCAAACGTTTTCTGTAAGTCTTTACAAGGTTTTCACACACTGTTGCTGGCATTTTGGCCCATTCCCCCATGCAGACCTCCTTCTAGAGCAGTGATGTTTTGGGGCTGTCGCTGGGCAACACGGACTTTCAACTCCCTCCAAAGATTTTCTATGGGGTTGAGATCTGGAGACTGGCTAGGCCACTCCAGGACCTTGAAATGCTTCTTACGAAGCCACTCCTTCGTTGCCCGGGCGGTGTGTTTGGAATCATTGTCATGCTGAAAGACCCAGCTACGTTTCATCTTCAATGCCCTTGCTGATGGAAGGAGGTTGTCACTCAAAATCTCACGATACATGGCCCCATTCATTCTTTCCTTTACACAGATCAGTCGTCCTGGTCCCTTTGCAGAAAAAACGCCCCAAAGCATGATGTTTCCACCCCCATGTTTCACAGTAGGTATGGTGTTCTTTGGATGCAACTCAGCATTCTTTCTCCTCCAAACACGTCTAGTTGAGTTTTTACCAAAAGTTCTATTTTGGTTTCATCTGACCATATTTTACTGGCTTAAGCAGGGGGACACGTCTGGCACTGCAGGACTTGAGTCCCTGGCGGCGTAGTGTGTTACTGATGGTAGCCTTTTTTACTTTGGTCCCAGCTCTCTCCAGGTTATTGACTAGGTCCCCCCGTGTGGTTCTAGGATTTTTGCTGACCGTTCTTGTGATCAATTTGACCCCACGGGGTTAGATCTTGCGTGGAGCCCCAGATCGAGGGAGATTATCCGTAGTCTTGTGTGTCTTCCATTTTCTAATAATTGCTCCCACAGTTGATTTCTTCACACCAAGCTGCTTACCTATTGCAGATTCAGTCTTCCCAGCCTGGTGCAGGTCTACAATTTTGTTTCTGGTGTCCTTTGACAGCTCTTTGGTCTTGGCCATAGTGGAGTTTGGAGTATGACTGTTTGAGGTTGTGGACAGGTGTCTTTTATACTGATAACGAGTTCAAACAGGTGCCATTAATACAGTTAACAAGTGGAGGACAGAGGAGGCTCTTAAAGAAGAAGTTACAGGTCTGTGAGAACCAGAAATCTTGTTTGTTTGTAGGTGACCAAATACTTATTTTCCACCATAATTTGCAAATAAATTCTTTAAAAATCAGACCATGTGATTTTTGGGATTTTTTTTTCACATTTTGTCTCTCATAGTTGAGGTATACCTAGGATGAAAATTACAGGCCTCTCATCTTTTTAAGTGGGAGAACTTTCACAATTGGTGGCTGACTAAATACTTTTTTGCCCCACTGTATATAAGTATGACGACTTCCTCGGGCGATATCATATGGTAGCCTCTAGCTAATTCATCGGTCAAAACGTGTTGTGCCCATATGCAAAGGTTGTAAACTCTGGCTTATCCCTGCGTGGTATTATAGTAATAGCAAACAGCAACGTTCAACTCCTTTAATGGTATATTGCAAGTGCAATAAGAAGCTACAGGGACGTTAATCTACGTCGGTAATATTAACTTTATTTAATACAAGATTTACATCATACAGCCCATGTAATATAATATTTTACAAATGATGAATTACAGCAAACATGTGCAATATATCCATTATTACAGCTCCGTGGGCTGGCAGTAAGGCGATATGGGTCCGTTCTTATTGTGCATCCATGGGTAAAGGTAAAACTCATGTAGTGCAGTACACGTCACATCACATGAACGTGCCGGGCGGCGCAGTCCCGTGGGTTAGATGCGCGTTCATAATGCAGAGGGAAATAACTCTCAGAATAACGTTATTAGCAAATTTTTACAACTTGAGGAACGAATTTTTTTAATAAGGGCTATACAAATGTTCATACTGGGTAGTTTATTTAGTTTAAAAAAAATTCTCCAACGATTTACAGACCACTCTTTCCCCATGTAAGTCAATGGGGAAAAGGGTTTCCGGGCCTGGCAACCAAACGGAAGTGTACTACCGCCGTTTGGCCACAACGAATATTTTCATCTGAGTCCGGCGCACTTCCTGGGGGCTTGGACAAACCCCGTGATAGTCCTCAAGCTCTGTGATTGGATGTTTGAGTGTGCGCCGAGGGTTACGCCGAGCGTCGAACAACACTTTGAAATGGGATGGAACCACGGCAGACTGTCCAAAACTGGATTTGAACGAGTCCACGTCAAGTGCTACTCAACTGGCTTTAGATAACCCAGTCCTGTATTAATATATAAGTGCTTTGTTAGTAATTATTAGGGCTGTCCCAAATACAATTTTTCGGGCTCCGGATATTCGGTAGTAATCAGCAGCGAATATTCGAATATTCGGTGCGGAGAGATTTCTTCTGTTTTTTTAATAACAATTTTTTTTCAAAATGTTTTCATAACACGTTCCGAGACACCTGACAACCCGCTATTAAGCAGAAGCGCAGAAAAAGCATACTATTACGATTTATATTTATTTATTGTCTCAGTACTCACATACATTAAAACTAAATGTGTCCTCTGCATTTAACCCAGCCGCAGTGCAGCGCCCGGGGACCAAATCTGGTTCCAAATTCCGTTTCACGTTTTACAACCTGAAGATACAAAACAAATATTTCTGTTAACAACAATACTTTTAATAACATAGCCGTAACAGTAGGCCTAACAGTGTAATCTTTGTTACCGATACAGTAAACAGTATTTAAATGAAGAACGAAAATTAAATGAACTAACTGTATCCCAATAATTGCCTTAGCCCCAGATGTTCCCACATTTCTCCTATTATTTTCACTATTCGGATACAATTGAAAAACTAATATAAAAAAACAATTCGGTTGCTTGCTTGCAACTATTTTCCAAGCAAAGTAAGTGCACGATTTTAACATGTGTAACGTTACTGTTTAAACGGCGGATAAAGCAGCTTCATCATGGCAACTTGACAACAGCTAAGCTAAGCTAGGCTAGTAACTACAGCATCCGGTGACTTTTCAGAGTTGTTGTGCCACCGTGGTAGGACAGTTTCTTGTCGCATATTTGGCACATTGCCTTCTTCTTACCGTCGTCCAATTTAAAATGGTCCCACACAGCTGAAGTCTTCGGCATTTTGTGTTCAGGTGTGTGAAACGAGGTGAAGCGTGCCGTGTGCGTTCGTGACTGTGAGTGAACGCAATGTCAGGAGCACAGGCTGAGATTGTATATTTCCGCATTTTAACAGTGCAATTCAAAAGTATAAATATAGTATAAGAATATGGCAATTCGCCTTTATTGATAGCATAGATTTAGGAAAAAAAAATCAAATGTAACGATTAAAAAAACGAATATCCGAATAATGGAATTGAAACCCGAATAGTTGGCCATTGAACGAATATTGGAATAGTCGAATATTCGGGTACAGCCCTACTATACAGCCACCCTGTACTACGAGCCAGTTCAACCCTGGATATGTTTGAGTTATCTTAACTAACCCAACAAACGAGATCTCGCTAAGCGGTCCTACGACGCTGGTTATCAACTCGGTAAATCAAGCCAGGGTTTCTCTCTCCAGCTGAGAGCGCATTCACGTGAAAGGGGCGGGGTTAGCTACATTTGACCAATCACAAACAGGGACAAGTGTACTGACAGCGCAGCGTCATACTTCATTAGTGAAAAGTAAACTAATATTAGACAAATATGAACTTTAAAAATCTATGACTTAAACATATAATCCAGGATACAAGCCACATAGTTAAGGAGAATACAGAACAACTGGTTAAAAAATAAATAAATTACCGAGTGTTTGAAAGCGTACAACAGTTTTATGATACTGCCCAATCTAAGACACGAGTGGATCTGACTTTAATTACATTTGAGTTGAGTGTTTCGTCAACTTAATGTGTTGCTTAAAATAATACGTCTGCATACAGTAGGCCTATATGTGACAATGTAAGTGTTGCACGGCCAGATACGGCTCGAGAAGCTGACTCAAATCAGGAAATATTGTGATATTATATGATCAATGATCTGATTAATGATGTGATATCAGTGTGATATGAATGATAAATGCGACTAGCCGGCGTCTTCTCTGCATACGGCAGTTTAAACTGTATTTCCTATATCGTGTATTTCCTTTATCCTGTAATATGACTTGCTATATTTAAACTCCGCACACTGAGCTCTGATTTGTCAGCAGGCGGTGCTTTCACTGAGTTGATTTCTTTTCTATAGACGCCGGAGGCGGGCAGCGTCAGGTAAAAAAAAGTTATTTAGCCTTCCCAAACCTGAGCCTCACTATGCCGCAGGTTTATATGTAAGTAATCTGTGCGACTTGCACGTCCACATCTCCACTTGCAGTGCTGCATCAACATGGCTTAGTCAGCGATAACTTTCGAGGGGTGGAGCGGAGGTATGCCCATTATTTTGAGTTCGTCAGAAGAATAGATTCCATTTGCACATTGGAATCACCATCGTTCAGAGATATACTGCGCAAAATACAGATAGCAGGAGACAGAGGACAGCCATAGTCAGATAGGAAAACATTCGGGAGCTATCTGGATCAGTCTTATGCGACAATGGAAACTGAACTAAAGAGAACATTGCAGACGTATTCACCTGTAAACGCATACTGAACGACATACATGCACATTCACCATTTACCTCACTGTATAAAAAAGTAATTGTGTTGATAATAATAATAAACAGGAATTATATTTGTAAAGTAGCCTACTTTGTTTCCAAAACATATTTTTTCACTCCTGTCGGTTGGGGGGGGGGGGGGCCTCATCTCACAATGCCAGGGGCGGCCCTGGGGGGGAGACAGAAGACAACACAAAAAAAGCACACAACAAAACCAAAACTAAACAGAATCATCACAGTACCCCCCCCCTCCCCTCAACGGACGCCTCCTGGCGTCCTACCAGGCCTGTCCGGGTACCTAACATAGAAGTCCCTAAGGAGATCATGGTCCAAAATAAGGGAGCGGGAGATCCACGAACGCTCCTCTAGCCTGTACCCCTCCCAATACACCAAGTACTGGAACCCCCGGCCTCACCTTCGCACGTCCAACAACCGCTGGACGGTGAAAGCAGGGTGATTGTCAATGGTCCGGGGGGGAGGAGGGGGCTCGGCCGGAGGGCTCAGAGGACTGGAGGAAACTGTCTTGAGAAGTGAAACATGAAAAGCTGGGTGAACATGATCTTGAGCCTAACCACAGCGGGATTAATAATCTGTTCAATTAAAAATGGGCCAATGTACCTGGGTGCCAGTTTGCGGGATTCAGTCTGGAGTGGGAGATCAAGGGAGGACAGCCAGACCTTCTGGCCGGGCTGGTAGTCCGGGGCTGGAGTGCGATGGCGGTCTGCAAGTCTCCGAGCAGCAGTGCAAGTGAGAGCTGCCCGGGCTTCACGCCAGACTCTGCGGGCACGCCGATGATGCCCCTGCACTGAGGGAACTGCCACATCCCTCTCCTGGGTGGGGAAGAAAGGTGGTTTGAAACCAACAGAAGCCAACGGGGGACATACCTGAGGCGGAGCAAATCAGGGAGTTGTGGGCATATTCAACCCATGGCAGGTGGGAGGCCCAGGAGACTGGATGGCGAGAAGAGACACAGCGAAGGGCCGCCTCCAGGTCCTGATTAGCGCGCTCATTCTGGCCATTGGTCTGTGGGTGGTAACCTGATGACAGACTGGCCGACGCCCCCAACGCCCGGCAAAAATCTTTCCACACTCGAGAGGCAAATTGTGGACCCCTGTCTGAAACAATGTCCTGAGAAAGGCCATGCAATCTAAAAACATGCTGGGTGAGTAGTGTGGCAGTCTCTAGAGCAGAAGGTCATTTAGGTAGGGAAATGAAGTGTACAGCCTTGGAAAAGCGGTCAACAATAGTCAGGATAACTGTATTACCCTCCGATGGGGGAAGACCCGTCACGAAGTCCATGGCAATGTGAGACCAAGGCCGATGAGGAATGGGAAGAGGGCGAAGAAGGCCAGCTGGGGAGCGTTGGGATGCCTTACTGCGGCCGCAGACGGAGCAGGCGACGACATACTCCTTGGTGTCAGTGGACATGGAGGGCCACCAGAAGCGTTGCTGGAGGAAGCCTAGAGTCCGAAGTGCTCCTGGATGGCAAGCTATCTTAGCATCATGTCCCCACTGGAGCACTGAAGATCTGGCGTACAGTGGAACGAACAGCCGAACCGGTGGGCAATCCTCAGGAGCTGGATGGTCCTCTTGTGCCTCCTGCACCACCCTCTCAACCTCCCACCTTGCTGCTCCCACCACACAGGAGGATGGCAGAATGGTCCCCTCGGATGGCTCCTCAATCGGAGGAGCGAACTGACATGACAGGGCATCCGGCTTGACGTTTCGTGAGCCTGGCTGATAGGTAAGGGGGAAGCTGAACCCGGGCCAGGAAAAGAGCCCAACGAGCCTGGCGGGAGTAGAGCCTGCGAGCAGAATGGAGATAAGATAAGTTTCTGTGGTCAGTCCATACCAAAAACGGGTGAGTCGTGCCCTCCAGCCAGTGCCTCCATTCCTGCAGGGCTAAGACTACTGCCAGCAGCTCCCGGTTGCCCACATCGTAATTCCTTTCTGCATGAAACATGAAACTCACACTTCTCAGCCTTAACATACAGTCTGTTCTCCAGGAGTCTCGGCAGCACCAACCTCATGTGTTGGACAAGTTCTTGGGGATCACGAGAGAAAATGAGGATATCATCAAGATACACAAAGACAAATCTGTTTAGCGTATCACGAAGGACATCGTTAATGAGTGCCTGAAACACAGCGGGGCGTTAGTTAACCCAAAAGACTTAACAAGATATTCAAAATGGCCCAGGGGAGTCTTAGACGCAGTCATCCACTCGTCTCCCTCCTTTATCCTTACCAGGTGGTAGGCATTTCGGAGGTCCAACTTTGAGAAGATGGTGGCTTGATGGAGGGGACCAAAAGCTGAGTCTATGAGAGGGAGAGGATATTTATTCTTCACTCTGATGTCATTCAAGCCCCTGAAATCAATACAGGGGTTTAGAGTATTATCCTTTTTGTCAACAAAAAAGAAGCGAGAAGGGCGAATGAGACCAGTAGCCACAGTGCCAAAAATATTCTAAAAAAATTGAAGTTTCACTAAATTAGCATCTATCTTGACACAGGGTACTTATGATATATTGTGGTTTGGATCCCTAAAGGTTTTGGGCTCCTATCCCATCATTCAAGGGTGGTTTTCACTATAAATAATGTGTTTTATTAGGCGGAGATTAGAATTTACATTTATTTTACTATGTTCCATCTGAATTTACTCCAATGCAGCAACATCTAAATTGATTCTAACACTTCTACCGCCAACTCACAGGTGTATCATTGCTTTGATAAAAAATATTATTCATATGCCCCTTTTAGAAGTGAAGATATAGTCATTTGTTCTGGGCATATCATTTTCGAGCCTGAGGCCTGAAAACTAGGCTCAAGGGCTTTAACAGGTTAGCTTCACCATGGCTCGCTGACAATCAGCTGTCCCTGACCGCCAGCCAGTAGCCTGACCGAAGATCCAATGTGCTGAAAGACTCATGGATTAAAGTTATGTTGTGGGCATCCTGAGGTGTTTTGGCATTCAAACCTCCAACGTAGAGAGTTTTCACTTCAGTTTTGTTTTCTATTTCCTGTCATAGATTTGCATAGCAGACAAAAACAAAGATGAAACCTACCAGATGAATGTGAAAAAAAGAAAACTGCAAAGTGTAGTTCTTATCAATAAGTTTATTAGGCTGATTCTCTGAACCAGAAGTGCAGTCCATTTGATCACTAACATCAAATAGTAGGCTTAAAAAGGAGCAGACAACAAGAAGCCATGAAGCTCTTTCACAGCAGAGGAGGAAGATCTCAGTTGGGAATCTACATTTGTTTAGATGTTTTGAGAGGGGGACATTATTTATAGATAAACCACTTGAAGTAGAGGAATATTAGCACACATGTTACATAACCTGTCTTTCAGTGACCCAGCTGATAGCTCATAGATGTGGAGAATTTTCACTTTGATGTCAGATTCTCCCATTCAGGCTTATTGAGTTGCAGTCACTCCAGCAGCAGTCAGTGAAACAAGCTGCGGTGATTCAGCACGGTGAGCAGCTCTCCTCCCATCTTAGTTGTATTTGTTTGCTTATCAAGTGAACAAATACATTTAGTACATGGACTGTGATTTAATTCAGCAGGCAGTACAAACAACAGATGAATGCATGACGTGAGATGAGACCAACCATTTGTCAGCACAGCATGAGAGATTTTATTACTATTATCTTTTTTATTTCTCAAGGACAATGCAAAATACATTTTAAGAGTGAACGTAACTTGATACACGTGTTCTGCATACCCAAGGCCACATTTAACCTGTTGAGCCCGATTGCCCCTGCCGGCGGGGACAGACGCAACATCTTGCAAGAAACTGTATCTCAGGGCTTCTTAACGTTTAACAACCTATTAATGTGTCATACTCACTTAACGGGAAGAAACTCAGCTAACAATTTTTACCTAAACAAAACACAACTCTAGCGCCGAGCGTCTGAATTAGCACATAACTCACGGTAGCAATATTTTATACTTCATCGGATCTGCACAAACTAGATATCATATGTTGATAAGCGGACATTCCACAGATTCCACAAATTCCAATGGTATAAGTTTCATCATTACGCGACCAAAACTCACGGCAGCGAAAGCCAGGAAAGACAACACACAACTTCACTTTACTTTTTGTCTACTATCCCATCACTCAAGGGTGGTTTTCACTATAAGTAATGTTTTTTTCTTTGGACGGAAACTATAATTTAAATGTTTGTACTATGTTGAATCTGAATTTACTTTAAAATGATAACATCTATATTGATTCTGACTTCTCTAAATCCAACTCACAGGTGTATCATTGCTTTGAGAAAAAAGATTATTAATTTACCCCTTTTAGAAGTGAAGATATAGTCATTTGTTCTGGGCATGTCATTTTCGAGCCTGAGACCTGAAAAACAGGCTTGGGGTTTAACCATAGACTGTATATATAATTGGATGTAGTGTCCGTGACGTCACCCATAGGATTCTGCAGAGTTGCCTAGAAGCCCTTAGTAGGCGGAGTCGGCCACTAACGGCTTGACAGCGACGTCAGAGTCTAATCCCGCCTGCTCCAAATAAGGGCAAAGAGGCGGAGCCGAGACGGGACCTGCTGCCTCCGAACTGGAAGTAAACAGATCTAGCTCAGGCTAAGAAGCTAAGCTAACATGAAATACGTGCATACCAAGTTACTGCTAACAGTGTAGTTCCCCTATATAAATGTTACATTCATAATCAAATGAGACAATCTGCAAGAGAATTAGCTATATTTTTGTTATTCTTAATGCTTGTCATTCACACGTTAAGAAAAGACGGACTCCACCGCCCGGCCCCGGACCTAACGGAGCCGCAGTGGGCTGGCTCCGGGACGCCGGCTGGAGCTAGCCCCCTGCGGCTCCGTTAGCTCCGGCGGCCACCACTGGGATAATTTGGTCCCCTATTAACATTTGCTCCCGTTTAGCATTATGGGCGTCATAGCCATAGACTATAAAAGTCTTACCCAAGGCTGAATCATAAACTAAAATGTATATCGTATAAAGGGTTACGTCCTTAGCTGGCTAATAAGTAACAAGCTAAGCTACCAAGCACACAAACACCTGCGAACGGGACATGTATAATATTATCATTTTAGACTTCTTGGAAGTTCTGTTAGTACATTCAAGCGCACAGCACAATATTCCCTAAAAGGCACAACCACCACGAACACGGCTAAAGCTAAAGGGTAAAGTACAGTAACTACAACTAACTAACGTTGTAGCCTCTATGGTTGTAGCCTAGCAGAGTGGACAAGTTGCTGTTAGCTGACAGTGAGGCATGTACATGTCCATCAAAGTGACCACGCCCTCATTTATGCAAAAGCTTTAAGGCTTAATATTAATTAAACAGATGACTTGAGAAAAAATTCACCCCCCCAATCCATATTCATGAAGGGGGGATCTAACTATACAGAGAATATGGTTTTTTGAACCACGATGTAAACATGTTTAATCCTGCTCTAAAGTTAGGCATTTTAACATTGGGGTCTATGGAAATTGCTCCCTTCTGCAGACTGCTTCTACTGGCCACCAGATGAACTGCAGTTTGAGGCACTTCCGCATTGGCGTCCCGGCTCTTCCCCAGAGTTTGCCGCTTGGGTTTAACAGGCTAAGAAACTAGGGATGTCATTGTTGGAGCTAGTTCATTTAATGAAATTATAAAATGAATCATGATAATTGGGAATTGAGGTTACCTGGTAAACATTTGTTTTCATGGGAAAGAGGCAGTGAAAGTTCAATGGAGCATTGATAGTTTTGTTGTTCAAAATGACATTAATTCATTTATTTTTATTTTGAGTTATGAAATGTTTCTGTCCTGAATTTTCTGAGATGTAGAATTATGAGATGACCAAACTCCTTATTTACAGCTTTTATGAGTTATACTTGAAAAGGGCCTACAAAGACAACTGCAAATGAAACCACAATCATTATCCGAAATGAATGCTCTTCAGTCTTTCTTTTGTCTTCACACAGGGGGATCCTTTAGGGTCCATTAGTGTTTACTTCATCAGAACTGCTTTTCCGATGTTTGCATAGCTCTGGAACGTTTTTTTCTGTGGTGATAAACATAGAGCAGAAGGTTTGCCTACAGTCATGTGCTCAGAGCCGGCCCGACCCATTAAACATTTTTTTTAAAGTTTAATTAATGTTGTTAATATGACTAGATTGCCTACTCTCAAAGTCATGTATTATATAATTGAGTCACTCTTATAATACATTAACCATGCTTTACCTGAACCTCATCATGACACTAGAGAGGACGGCAGGATTGTAATTTCCCGTGTTCAGTGAATGCAACGGAGGCAAGGCACCAGACCAACCAGAGAGTTGAATGGAAATAAACATCTGTCTTATTGGCTGACAGGTACCTATCCTGTGAGCTGTGACAATATTTAAAATAAACTGTCAGTCTCAGACTCAGAGTTTTTGAAGATGGACATAAGAACATTTCTTCTTAAAAAAGACGACAATTCTCAAGTGGTGGTTCACACAACAACCCCAGAGACACCACTTGAGCCAGGTAAACAAGGTATGTACATGTCAGTAACTTCCAAGTTATGCGAACATGTAAGCAAAGCATAAATTACAGCTACGTTGACGTTACTTTGAATCGCGGGGGTAAGCTAAACCGTTAGCAAGTAGCTATAGCTAGCCAGATATATTAAATAAACACTTTGTCATGCAATCTAAAAGTAATGTTTTTTAGTGTTACCTAGTGATTTCAAAGAAAGCTCTCTGGGAAATGTTGACTTACTGTTTGACATGAAGCTAGAAGCTACCTTACAGTACACAGTCGATCCTGAGTCCTGTCAGTTAAGTGTTTCATAGTTAGCTTAGCTAAGCATCAACCTAGCACTGAAATATATAGATGTTATGTGACAGTATTTCTGAGAAAAAGTCAGCTGAAATGGTGGCATAGTTGCCACTGCTTTACGTATCGACAGCATGTTTGAACATATTTGCAGCAGTAAATGTGGCTGTTTGGCCACTGACGTTGCCATAACAACAACTGAATGTAAATGTGCAACCTCTTTTTGTGACAGATTTTTGCATCAAATTATAATTCTTCTGAATGATATTCCTATTGACAGCTAGTTTTTATGTGAACATTATGAGATGGACAGCCAGAGAGAATAAATGAAAAACAGTTATGAAATACTATATGACAAAGCAAGAAAGGGGAGTGATTTCCAAAATATCCATAAAGAAAAATCTGTTTACAGTTCTGTTTCATATGGGTGTTGAGAGATGTATCCATAGATTTCTTAATTTTGCTCTCAAAGTGCACCAGATTGATGCTTTTAACTTCAATATTTAAAAAAAAAATCTTCCCGGGGGAGCATGCCCCCAGACCCCCCTAGAGGAGGTGAGCACCCCCCTAGGATGTTAGGTCCACGGTGTTTACATGCTTATTTATACAATATGTGTGCTTATACTAACATCATAAGACAAAAGTTGGTTCCGTGTTGTGTGAAGTGAGAATGCTCTAGAGCGAGGGGGGCCCCCAAGCCAAAGCTCGCTTAGGGCCCCCAAAAGTCTAGGGCCGGCCCTGCATGTGCTATAGTACAAATGTCCTATTTATAAGCAGTGTAATTATCAGTTGAAGGTACTGAGATTTAAATGTAGTCATGTAATTTTGCACAAGCCAAAGCACGGCTCACCGGCCGCCTAAATAAAGAAAATGTTGAAGACAGCAACATCATCACCATTGATAAATATGGACAAAACCATTACAATAATTGCATTGAAATGATTGCAGATGATTGCATCCTTTGTGTCAGTGGTTACTTTGTTATACTGTGAATATTAGCCGGGCAATGTACATGCCAAGGTTGTTGTTCCAGAGACTACACAACACAACAAAGGCCATTAGCATGAGCTAACCCTGGCACATTTACCCTGATTACTCTGATTGGATTACAACAGAAACTTTTGCTAAAGACTAGACAGCATACTTTGTGTCAGGAAACTTAAATTGAAATAACATTTTGAATTGAGAAATATTTTCACTCAGTCAGTTTTACTTAAGCTCAGGAGGGGATGCACAATTCAAATTCACTCAACAAGATTTTTCACACCCTTTTTTCCTGTTTTACCTAGGAAGAGAAAACAAAAAAGATGTACGAAAACAATGGATGGATGACAAAATATATGGACTGTGTGGCAATGTGCCAAGTTTCATTTTCTTAAATCATGAGGAACGTTTACTCATTCTGTTGCCAAATTGTGCAACACTTTCAACCAAAAGAAGCAATAGTTTTATTAGATTTATTAAAGACTATAATTAACCAAAAAAAACATCATGGTTTTATAGCATAGCACTAAAGAACCTTGGGGCAGAATAGGCTTTTTGGCCCAGATTAATCCCCCTTTCTGTTACCACTCTCTGAGCAACATACCATCTCTCCATGAATACAACATGGTGCTGGATAACACCACAGGAATTGGATATATAACTAAGCATCACATTTCTGTAAATTGAAATTGGTAAACTCAACTTTTCTTCCCACAGAAAAACTCTTAAATAATGTATTTCAATACATGTAATCAATAGTGTTATGCAAATGCTGTTTGATAATACAATATCTTGGTGACCTGTCCGAAGCCTTTGACATAGCTGACTAATCACTTGAGTAGATAGACCAGATTCTGCTGGCGTGGATCAGAACAGCTGCAAGTGCTTTACAAGCTATTTAGTAAATAAATAAACAATGTATTTTCTCAAACTACCCACTTCTTGTTATTAGGTTCACTAAAGGTGTACCACAGGGTTCAACCTGAAGTCCTTTACTTTTTTGACGTGTATATTACATTATAAATTTTAATGGTAATAATACTGTGCTTTATTAATTTGCTTTTAGTGTAATCTATTTTGTTTGCTGACTTCTTTAAAATGGACGAACCAACAGTGGGTTACGTATTGTAACCCTAGTTCTATAAGCACAGGCAGAGCCCTCTACTGGACTCTATGGGTACTACTCTCATCAATGAAAGGCGAGCGTTCATACACTGAAGTTGTATACACGTAGCCGGCCAATCAGGGCGAGCCTACCTGAATGCGCGCGCAGCTCACAGTATACAGGACTGTCTCAGAAAATTAGAATATTGTGATAAAGTTCTTTATTTTCTGTAATGCAATTAAAAAAACAAAAATGTCATACATTCTGGATTCATTACAAATCAACTGAAATATTGCAAGCCTTTTATTATTTTAATATTGCTGATTATGGCATACAGCTTAAGAAAACTCAAATATCCTATCTCTAAATATTAGAATATCATGAAAAAGTATACTAGTAGGGTGTTCAACGAATCACTTGAATCGTCTAATTAACTCGAAACACCTGCAAGGGTTTCCTGAGCCTTGAAAAACACTCAGCTTGGTTCAGTAAACTAAATCACAAGTATGGGGAAGACTGCTGATCTTACTGCTGTCCAGAGGACCGTCATTGACACCCTCCATCAGGAGGGTAAGACACAAAAAGAAATTTCTCAAAGAGCAAGCTGTTCACAGAGTGCAGTTTCAAAGCACATCCACAAAAAGTCTGTTGGAAGGGGGAAATGTGGCAGGAAACGCTGCACAACCAAGAGAGATGACCGCAGCCTTAACAGCATTGTGAAGAAGAGTCGCTTCCAGAATTTGGGGGAGCTTCAAAGACAGTGGACTGAAGCTGGAGTCCAGGTATCAAAAGTCACTGTTCACAGACGTGTCCGGGAAATGGGCTACAATAGCCGTATTCCCATGGTCAAGCCACTTCTGAACTCAAGACAACGGAAGAGGCGTCTGACTTGGGCTAAGGAAAAGAAGCACTGGACAGTTGCACAGTGGTCCAAAGTCCTCTTTTCAGACGAAAGCAAGTTTTGTATTTCATTTGGAAGTCAAGGCGCCAGAGTCTGGAGAAATTCTGGAGAGGAGCAAAATCCAAGTTGCTTGAAATCCAGTGTGAAGTTCCCACAGTCAGCGATGGTTTGGGGAGCCATGTCAGCTACTGGTGTTGGTCCACTGTGTTTCATCAAGCCCAGAGTAAATGCAGCTGTGTACAAAGAGATTTTAGAGCACTACATGCTTCCGTCTGCTGAAAAGCTCTATGGAGATGAGGAATTCATTTTCCAGCATGATCTGGCACCTGCCCACAGTGCCAAAACCACCAGTAACTGGTGTACTGACCATGGCATTACTGTCCTCGATTGGCCTGCAAATTCCCTTGACCTGAACCCCATAGAGAATATGTGGGGTATTGTGAAGAAGAAGCTGAAAGACACCAGACCCAACAATGCTAATGAGCTAAAGGCCGCTATTGAAGCATCCTGGGCATCCATAACACCTCAGCAATGCCACAGGCTGATTGCCTCCATGCCACGCCGCATTGATGCAGTAATCCGTGCAAAAGGATTCCCAACCAAGTACTGAGTGCATTAATGGACATTTTCAAATGTTTGATTGTGTTTTGCTGTTATAAATCTTTTTTTTTTACTTGGTCTGAGGAACTATTCTAATTTTTTGAGATAGGATTTTTGAGTTTTCTTAAGCTGTATGCCATAATCAGCAATATTAAAATAATAAAAGGCTTGCAATATTTCAGTTGATTTGTAATGAATCCAGAATGTATGACATTTTTGTTTTTTTAATTGCATTACAGAAAATAAAGAAGTTTATCACAATATTCTAATTTTCTGAGACAGTCCTGTATAATGCGGCTACGCCTCCTGACTGTCATTCTACGCCTTCTTCAGCGAGCCGCATAGGAAAGATAGGGCCCCTAGGTAGAGGGCTCCGCCTGTGCTTATAGAACTAGGGTTACGATAGGTAGCCCACCGTTCTCACACAGGCTCCGCCCTCCACTGGACTCTATGGGTACAGTAGGTGGAGCCCCGATGGATAAACGCCCTGTCGTCCCACAACATCGACACACCACACTGCCCCTGACCGGCCTTTGGCTAACAGCCACCGCACCCCAACTTCCGATCACCCGGTTGAGACCGTGGAGAAGTCGGGGCCGTAGCTTACATGGCTGGCTAGAGCCTAATTGGTCTGAATAAGCCCATAGCTCCTTATGTGACTACACACTGCGCACCACGTTTCCCAGGTCCCTAAGGAGCATGGGGAAAACGTAAGTGTACTATGTCCTCCACACTCACACGCTTTCCTCGTGTAGTGTGTGCACAGACCCTAGTGGGGAAGGCTCTCCCCACCTGCCTATGGGCAGGCGGGGAGAGCCTTCCAGCCCTGTATGGGGTTTACTGCGTACCACATTTCCCAGGTCCCTAAGGAGCATGGGACAACGTAAGTGCATTATGTCAAAGGGGGTCGGATATAGCTTACTGACCCACAGCCCTCCTCCTTTCACCAGTCCTGGGTTGCCCCAGCAAGCACCAACGATGAAAAAGGAGCCAGACATATCTAAGAGATACTTACCTTATGAACGGGCCTGGCGTAGACCAAAACGCCGCCATGTATAGACAAGTTTACGCGCCAAAACACGGGTAGCGCCATGACACTACACAAATGCACTTCATTTCCGCCGGAAGTCTTTTGCACAGCGTCTGTCGGTGTAAACCGATGTAAACAGTCAGACGGGCACTGGTGTAAACACAGCGATTTCGATGCTAACAGTGATGCTAGCTTGGGAACACGATTCTACTTCTTTGACTGGAGATGGCGTTACTCTCCCCCACCCGAATTCAGTGCAAAACTGGGAGGATAACATGACGACGTGGCCCAGCATAAAACCAAAATAAACTGCCTTATTTAGGTCATGCCCACAGGAGCCAACAGTTGTCTGTTGTTTACATAATGCACAATTTACATGATCTCTTTATGCTGTGCAATATATCATATGTGCCTGTACTGTTTGAGTGAAAATAAAGTTTGATGTAATTTAATTTCATTATTGCACTGTTATTGCATTATTGCATTTCATATGTTCCTTAGAGTGCTACAATTTCTTTTAACACAGTTCATCATTCATATTAAGCTCATACTGTACATAAATAACACTGAATGAATTAATTGTTGAGAGGAAACTAAAGAAATGGCTTCAACAAGAAAGATCACATGTTTAATCCTAACAGGTATTACAAATTAAAATATAAAAGCAGCCCACACAATTACATCACTATGAAAATATTCATATATAATATTAAAAAATACAATGCATGCAGTATTTGTTGTGTTTATCTGTATTTAATGAACAACATGGCTGGGTTCTGGGTGCTGGTTTGTGGTCGTAGCACTCTCTATCTAACCACTCGTTCAGGTGCTTTCTCGAGTGATTGCAACCAACTACCGCACACGTAGTTCCCGAACCACTTTTCTTCATGTTGTAATTGTTATATCCTCTTTGTCTCTGCGATATCAGTGCTTTGTCGGCACAACGGAGCTAGCTAGCAAAACAAACCCAGTCCGCCAAAACGGAAGTGCATTGCATCGAAGGGAGGAGTTCAGGATGTAGAGCGGAAACGGCTCAATAACTTGTGTATAGGTGGACGACTAAAGCCGTCTAGCTGTATAACCCTCAAGCTGGAAGAACTCCTTTGGTTCTTGGGAACAGAGGAGGGGTTCGGTCTGAGTGTCGGTCTGAGTGTCGCCCTGCTACGCCGCTACGGTCACCACGAACCAGAAAGCAACTCTGGTGCACCGATAGAGCGGTCAGTTTGCATACTCTCTTGGCAGAAGTCAAAGCAAGCAGCAAAGCTGTTTCCTTTTGCTTCTCTCTCTCTCAATGATAGCGCCTACAGTGAGGAGAGCTCCAGAGGCTCAACGGTTCTTTAACCAAAGCCTCAAGCACCAATGGCAGTTCCCATTGCGGGGTGGAGACATGCACCACTGGCGCTGTTTCCTAATCCCCTGCAAAAAACGCTTCATAAGCGGTTGGCTAAAGACTGGTCTTCCGCCAAATCCCGCATGACAGGACGAGATGGCTGCTGCATACACCTTGACTGTGGCATGAGCAAGTCCCTTGTCCACCAGTAGCTATAGCCAGGATAGAATAGAGCCCAATGTACCGGACAGAGGCTCTAGATTCCCTTCCTCGCACCACGTCTGTCTGTCCTCTGACAGAGTGGCACGTAGCCAGCCCTCCTTCTTAATGGGGCGTGCACCTAGCTCTCGATGGGGGCCGCATTGAGCAAAATCCCCAGACACTCCACCTGCTGGTGAGGTATGGGACTGCTCTTCTTCCAATTGACCATAAATCCCAACTTGGTTATGTGTAGGATCAATTGGGCTGTGTGGAACATTGCCCATTACCTGGACCTGGCCATGACTATGAGGTCATTGAGATAAAATAAAACCCTCATGCCATCGTCGCGAAGCGGCTGAAGCCCTGTGGTCACACATTTGCTGAACGTGGGTGGGGATAGGGAATAGTCGAACGGTAGTCTGTTGTACTCGTAAGCTATCCCCTGGAAGGCAAAACGCACATACTTTCTGTGCTTTGGAGCAATTTCACAGGAAGCGTCCCTCAGGTCAATGGTTTGTGAACCAATCGCCCGGCTGCACCAGTTCCAGTAATTGTTTTATGGTTAACATATGGAACTATTTGCAGACAATGTGCTGATTCAGGATGCAAAGATCCAGAATAGGTCTGAATTCTCCTGTCTTCTTGGAAACCAGGAAGTATATGGAGTAAAGGCCCCCTTTTCCCTGAGAGTGCACAACAGACACAGCCTGTTTTTGAAAGGAAACTATCTCCTCCTGGGATGAAAGATTTGCCTCTCTTATGCCCCTGAATGGAGAAGGGACGCTGCAGAACTGGAATAAGTAACCCAGTATCCACCACACCGAGCTCAGCCTGGTCATCCGTCTCATCACTGCGCAGTGAGACGTAGTGGGTCTGGAAATGATCCCACCGGTGCTGGCGTCTGAGCCGTGGGAGCATCCGGCAGGCAGTGCAGGACGGAGAAGGCTTCACGTCGTCCACGGCGTGGTCAGGCCCCAAACACTCGAAGCAGAGGTGGTGGGGATCGGCGCCCGCTTTTAAGCCAGGGCACGAAGGGCAGGCCCGGGTCTCTAGAAGTGGCGACTCCATGAAGGTACGATAAATTCTTTCTTCGTCTTTCAAACGTTTTACTTTTCTCTGTCAGGTGTTGTCCTGCTCACTGAACAGAAAAGGATGACAGTCAGGAGACGTGGCCGTCTTATATACTGTGAGCTGTGAGCGCATTCAGGTAGGCTCGCCCTGATTGGCCGGCTACGTTTATACAACTTCAGTGTGTGAACCCTCGCGTATCATTGATGAGAGGAGTCCAGTAGAGGGTGGAGCCTGTGTGAGATAGAACTTATGCAAATCTCTACATTTTTTGTGGAAATTCAAATCAATAATTGCCCTTTGGATGGCTCGCAACTAAAAGTGTGTGTCCCAATAAGAACCTCAAAGTTGGTTAAAAAGTATAGAATTAAAGTGATTATTTATTAGCATATAACAATAGAAAGCTGTTAGCACAGTTTAATTTCCTGTCAGTACTTGAATGCTGAATCATTATCCTCAGAGTAAACATGCTAATGCCAAGCAGGTAAAGTGTGTATTAGGTTTGTCAAATTAGTTTAACATGTTAGCATGCTAACAATATAGCTGATCACCAGAGGTGATTACACTTCAGTATGTGCAGAACATTAATGTCTGTGCTTAATGTTTTTTGACTTGTACTTGTAAATGTAAACCTCCAGAGTGGAGCCAGATGTGGTCACAAAGAGATTCAAGGTGCCACTGCAAAGCTTTATTGTGATGACACAGTGCTTCTTATTTGTTGTGTTGTCACAGCGCTGCTCACCATATGTCCCCCCGGAGAGAGGAGGCTCTCCACTGATTAGCAGAGCAGCTTGTTGCCAAACAGGCTGTGAGGTTGAATGACCTCTGGGGGAGAAAACAGTGTGTGTGTGTGTGTGTGTGTGTGTGTGTGTGTGTGTGTGTGTGTGTGTGTGTGTGTGTGTGTGTGTGTGTGTGTGTGTGTGTGTGTGTGTGTGTGTGTGTGTGTGTGTGTGTGTGTGTGTGTGTGTGTGTGTGTGTGTGTGTGTGTGTGTGTGTGTGTGTGTGTGTGTGTGTGTGTGTGTGTGTGTGTGTGTGTGTGTGTGTGTGTGTGTGCGTGCGTGTGTGCGTGCGTGTGCGTCTGGTGTGCGTGTCATAATTAAAAGGGACTAACTGATTACAATTTGTGATTTGTAAGTGGAGCTGAAAAAGCTGTTGTTACATGAACAAAGGCATTCTGGCCCTCAACGTCTCTGTGCCCCCCTGTATATAGAGCTGGCTTATTTTATGCTTACGATTATGATGCAAAAAGACCCAGATAGTTTGTATGATATTCTAATTACATTATCTTGTTTGTCATGTTGTTAGTGAGACTAAGCTTGCAGATGCTCATCCATAAAACTGTTTGCCATCGCCGCTTCTTCCATCACCAATTATTGAAATAGCATGTGAGCAAATTAAATCTCACACCACGGTACATTGTGTTTATTAGAGACAGGGTTATACTTGTATGTATGCATGTGTACATGATTGGTCAGCCATAAAAGTGTCTCCTCCAGCTCCCCTCGTCTCCATGTATGCAATCATCCAGCCCCTCTGGACCGACGGCCCTCAGCACCGCCCCCCCCCCCCCCCCCCCCAGCATTGACATGACTGGAAAGCATTAGGCACAAAAAAAGACACATGCATGGATTCAAATTTGCTCAAACTTGGAAATGGAGTCAAAACATACACACAAGAATGTTGCTCCAAAATCGATTCTCCTCTTTGCTGTTGAGCAGGAACCTTAAACAATTGAAACCTACTTCATCGCAGTTGGTATAGTATCCTTCATAAAGTAAAATACTTGCATCTGTCTCGGGCAATCGGCTAGCTCCCTAACAACGATTTGGACCTCTCAACAAAAACAGCTGTCTGCTATCATGGCTCTAAAACAGTGGAACATTGACATCAGAAAGTCTATCCGTCGCAGACTGAGATTTCTGAGATTACTTCCCACAGACTGAGATATATGTGTTTACTCCATATAACTCTGTAATAGAAAAATATTATACTCACTTACTTATTTTAATAATATCATTGTGTGATTCTTATTTGCTAATGTTTATCTATATTTACTACTTCTCACATTTCTTAGTTAAGCTTGGGAAAGAAGATTTGTTGCAATGTTGTTAGTAACACCAACAGTATGACCTTCAACTCAGTTGAATTGAGAACATCCTGATATGGCCTCCCTAAACTTCCAGAATGCTCCTTTCATTATCACCAAGCTCAACCCCTCCCTTTCTCCTCTCTCTGTGTTTAAATATACAACTCAAACACTTTCTGTTGGGATCTTCTTACGTTTTTTGCTCATGTGTTGTCACATTGGGAACAAGTTTGTTCAGTTACTTGTGTCTTTATTGCACTGTGTTTAGCTCTCGGGTATCAGGTGGCCTGGCTCCTCACACCTTTAAAGCTGACTTATTAACACACTATCTTGTTTGTATAGTCATTTCATAAAAGTGGTGTGAAAGTAACAATTAAAAACACTTTTATAAATAGCAGCCGGTGCAGTTTCCTCGAATATTGTCATTGCAGGGAAGTTACCATCGTATCTGTACAGAGAATAAACCAGGATTCCAAAAACAAATGAAAAAAGAGTTTAACCAAATCAATGCTATTTCATTTGAATAAGAGTGCACTGTTGCTGATAAAGATGTCGGAGATTTCAGTTGAGATACAGGTACAAATACAAAAAACACAAAAACATCCAATCACAATGCCTCGTGTTGTTCCTCAGTCGTCTGGAGTTGAAAGTGTAGAAAATTCACAAGAGATGATTCATGTGGAGATAATTTCACACTGCAGGCAGTGCGTGTCGTTCTTTGGTTATTCTGTTGTGGTCTTATGCCGATGAAATGAAAGTGATGCTACAGCGGTTTAAAGGGTGGGGCCCCTGCGACTCTCTAAGTGTCCACATTTTGTACTCCACTGCTTTAGAGAGACAAAATAACTCTTAAGGCAACATGATGGATATTATTGCATAAGAGACGCAATGTCCATTCCATTTGTAGTTTTATCGCATTCTTATCAGTGTCTGCTGACGGCATGTTGTTGTGTTAAATCGCTCAGTCAGGTAAATAATATCACATTTAGTTGCAATGCTTGTGGGAATACTTTTGGTTTTGAGTAGAATCCTTTTTGAAGTCCAAAACATGCCATTCCAATTAACGGCTGAAATTGAATTCAAATGTAACATCTTTACAATTGTCGAGAAACAGCAACGGAATGTCTAAAATGCAAAACATGTTTCTTTTTTATAAATAAAAGGGAACATGTTTTGCTGTTGCAAATTTGAAAAGTACGGAAGAGGATTAGGTCCACATGTAAAAACATGTATTCAGATCTGACCAAAAGTACATTTGTTTAATCTTTTAATTCACGAAAGCCATAATTCAGACTTTAATCTCAGAACAAAAAAAAAGTCACTTTTGATCTGATGTCACCACATTTTTCCCATGTGGCCATCATCCTCTTCAGTCAAAAAGCCACTTGGATTGCATCGAATGAAAACATATACAGTAAAGGAAAGTTAAACAAAAACCTTAAAAATCTACTTCAAATCTAGTATTTATTCACTTTTAGCGAGCTCAGTATATGCCATATTGACTGTCCGTATTGCCTTGGGATGATGGTGATGGTGATGATGATGATGATGATGATGATGATGATGATGATGATGATGATGATGATGATGATGATCTGAGGAGGAGGAAGAGGAGGAGGAGGAGGAGGAGGAGGAGGGATATCTCCAGTTAATAACCCCAACCGCTCTGCTGTCAGCATCATGCTCTCAGAATGTACCGGGACCCCCTCAGCGGAGCTGCGTCGTGATGAGTGTCCGCGGGCAGAGCAGCAGCCCGGTGCCGCGTCACATCCCCTCCATCTGACCGAGTCCTGCACGCGGCGCTGCGCGGTGTGATCCGGAGCTTTGGCACACACACCGAGCCTCTCTCTGGAGCTTTCTTTGCTCCGACACATCCCTCCGAGGCTTCTCCCTCCGTACTCCTGGGGATTTGAAACTTGAGCGACTTTTCCGCCGCAGGCAGAGAACAAAAGGCGGACGCACGGAGAGTGTAGGAGCGGTGAATGTAGCGGCGGGCTGCGGTCAATCTGCGGGGCGCACAGCGGTGCCGCGGAGAAGAGACGCACCAAGTCCCCCCCCTTGGAGTCCCGGACACCGCGAACATGCTTCTCCTCGGGATTGCAGTCTTCCTCTCAGGTAGGTTCAGTGATTATATCATGATAATATAAGGGGGAACTCTTTGGGGTCTTTGTCTGATGAAGTTGCGCAGAGAGGGTGGAGAGGGGTCACACTCCACTGGCTCTCTCACTGTTTTTCTCGGAAGTATAGAGAGCCTCTTTTTATTATATTCACTCCGCTGAGGTGCATTTTGTGGCTCGTGTGGTCAATTTCACGCTCCTGGGGCCACGGGGATGGAGAGAAGTGTTTTTCCTCCCAATTTGAGTGAAAATAAAATATATTGGCTGGTACTGACTTTTTAAATCCTCGAGTATAATGCTGCCTCAATAGTTCAGTGTTAATCTGAGTTTAGTTTAAAGATAATCTGATCTGTTCTTCCAGAGCGCCAGCAGGTTACGCCCTTCCATCAAACTCTCTTGACATGTGGCTTGTTGGATTTCACTTTATTTTCTCATGTACGATCTTTAGAGGAGAGCTTGATTTGACTCAGTTTCGAGGATTGATGTGTTGGACTACTTTTTTATTACATGAATTCAAAAAGCTGGTCCTCCAGGAAACTAAGTACAAATCGGGCACGAAATTCATTTGTTTCAGTGGTCCATTGTTTGTTTGAATTAATGAACAGAGCTATTAGTAACTATTTCATGATGTTTGGAGGAAATTCTTCCGTAGACTATATATCCTATTTGTTGTGATTTATGCCAAAAAAGATTTAAATAAATGGAAAGCAGCTTTGCTGCATCCCTACATTAAGTGGTTTCTCCTGCAGAGATAATTAAAACAATCTGAATTAAAAACCGAACATAAATTGAGCTTTATGTTATTGAATAATGGTTCTTGACTTTCACGGCTCATGATGCACAGACAGGTGGGGCAGTCCGATGATGACCTCGTTACGTCTCTTTGTCTCTCAGTGTGTGTGTTGGGTCAGTGTGTTCGGGCGCCTGTGTGAGTGGTGGCTTATAAAAAGGTTTTTACAGCTCCATAAACCTTCTCTTTTAGACAACTTCTCCATTGTTGAAGGCACAACAGGGGGCTGTGGGGAAGACCACCATGATGTGTTGAGGGTCACGGGCAAGTGTGAGCCACAGAGCTGAAGGGGGTGTGTTTAAATTTATTTTACATTACAGTCTGGTAAATGTATGGGTCCCTCAAAGCAGGCTCAACAGTTACAATCTCTCATTCCTGCCGATGTTGATGCAGCCCATCAAACAAATGAAATGTGTAGTTTAAAGGTTGGCCATGGAGTTTGTGCAATAGGGCGTCAGTGTCAGTATGTTGTCTGTTTATATGTGTATGTGTACACTGTGTACATGTACATAAGTCATGTGTGAATATATTGTCTTTTATTGTGTCTATGTAGTATTTATGATTTTTGATCAGTTGTGGAACTGCTGGACAGAGTCAAAAGCAGATTTCCTCACGAGGACAATAATATGTATCATATCGTCCTAAGCGTAAGGATAAGGGTAAGGGTCAGTGTACAGAGTGCTAGCCACAGAAAAAAATATAGATGTGTGGTCTAAGGCGAAGAGTGGTCACAACCAAACACACATTGCAAATATGGTAAACCCCTCAAAGTCAGCATTCACACATTTAAACAGAGACAGAGGCTGCCATACAGGTGCACTTGCTCAAAAACACTAACACACACACACACACACACACGCACACGCACACACACACACGCACGCACACACACACACACACACACACACACACACATACACACACACACACACACACAATGACAATCTATTGGGAGCAATTTAGGGTTTAGTATCTCTTACGATCGGTGGACGACCCTCTACCTCCTGAGCCAAGGTCGCCCCCAAATACTTTTGACTGAACATCATAATCATAGCATATCAATTATCATAATCATGTGGAGGACAGATTCGATTAGAAATACTTTATTGATCCCAATTTGGGATTTGTTTTTGGATAACATTTGATTGGACACATTGTGGGTAGATGAAGGTTTGTTTCACTCAAGGATAAAGCTGATGTAATCATTAATCAATGTTCAAATGTAGGATTAAACAGGAAGAGGTTAATAAGCATAAAACATCTCAATGTGGTGCTCCGTTTTTTTCTGTTGATGGGTCTCCAGCAGGCTCCTCATATCCGGCTGCTGGTCAACATGTTTCTTTTTCTTCAAAGTGTTCCTTAGTTGCAGTAATTTCAATTTATTTAGCCATTCTTCTAACTGTCAATGGCAGTATACATTGGACGGTTGAAGACTGACAGGCAGGCTGATATAGTGTGTAGTTAGTGTGAGAATACAAATCTTATAGTTTACACACCCATTTCAGATGTCTGTGTTTATCATGTTTAGGATATGTTTTGTCAAATCCTTTTTCTACTTAATTTTCCATACAGCTGGTGCCAGTCCCCCCCCACACACTTTGTTTGATATCAGTGCAGTAGCAGGGCTAATGGAATTCCCCCACAGTGCATTGTGTTAGTGTGTACTGCAGCAGGCTGTGTTCATTAGCCGTGTTAATGATGGTCCAGCTTGTAGTGACACTGTAATGTTGAGTGACAGGTCCCCATCCCCCCCCCTCCATGTCACTGTCTCAGGTTTACCTGTCACCCCCCCCCCCCCTTAAGGCTTTCAGACTTGTGCTGATTTTCTTTTTTTAAATCTCAATCCAAATTCCCCCTCGGATTCTGTGGCGCGTCAGAATAAATTGTTCAATTCGTTCAATGAGGAAGTGCAGTCAAACGATGCCGGTGTGCAAACACATTTGGCGCAGTGGCTGTTGACGTCTTATCGGAGCGCAGGCAGGTGTGCATGTTTGTGTGTGTTTTTACTGTGTTGTCTACAAACCCCCAGTGGATTTATAAAGACCTAAACTAATACTGATCCTTTGGAGTGGCCCACTCTTGGGATCAGGATCCCTCAGAAAGGTGTTCCCTTTTGGTTGGTACTCAGAGGCAGGGGCAGACTGGCCATTGGGAATACCGGGAGTTTTCCCGGTGGGCCGGTGCTGTACGTGGGCAAAAACAATAATTAAAAAAATAATAAATTGCTTACTTAAATCCTAACAGTATACACCAGGGCTACTCAATTGGCGGCCCGCGGGCCAAATCCGACCCCGGGGTGATATTTACTGGCCCTTTGAGTATAATGTTAAAAAGTAATCCATTTTTTTTTTGTTCCAGAGTGCCTTTATTCCAGAGAAGGTGTTAATTTGAGAGATAGAGGGGAAGACATTGCCTGAAAACTTCGGCGGGCTCGGGTTTCGAACCCACCTACTAGCTACTGTAGTGACAACTCCTGTCATTTATTGCATCTCTGCGTGAATGATTGGATAATTTCACCTAAATTAAATCAAATGAGATGATGTTGATGGTTAAATTAGCTTCACATGTAGGCCTACCGAGTTCTGAACTTACCATTTGGATCTATAAAGGCCTTGGGGCTATGTTGTTTGATTTTTGTTTGATTACTGTATCTGAAGCTCTTAATATGATTGTACGGTGGCCCTGAAGTGCAAGACACCACAGCATTTTACAAAACACAACAGCCTTTCAGAAAACACAACAGAATTTCACAAAACGCCACAGCATTGCATTTCAGAAAACACTACAGCATTTCAGAAAACGCCACAGCATTTCAGAAAACACCACAGCATTTCACAAAACACCACAGCATTTAAAAAAAACTCCACAGCATTTCACAAAACACCACAGCATTTAAAAAAAACTCCACAGCATTTCAGAAAACACAACAGCATTTCACAAAACACCACAGCATTTCAGAAAATACCACAGCATTTCAGAAAACACCACAGCATTTCAGAAAACACCACAGCATTTCAGAAAACACTACAGCATTTCAGAAAACACCACAGCATTTCACATTGGATGGAAAGGGTATTCCTTAGGGAGAACACTTCTTGTTTATGATTGGACAGAGCCAGCCAGAGAAGCACTGCTGTGATTGGTTGTTTTTGCTGCCAGTCAAGAAATGATGCTTCGTAATTGGCCCAACACATCAGCCATTAGCTGTTAGAACACACTCAGAGCTCACAGCTCCTCATATCTTTTCAGAAACTGGACAAAAGTTAAACATGTACAAACCACAGACTGTCTATGTCATGGTGAATACAGTCGCTGCTTTATTTATGTCTGCATGACGTTGTTGTTAGTGTGGACGGAGCAGCTACAGGTTAGTTTAGCCCAGGGCTATTCAACTACACATTCAGTTGGGCCATATTTTATAACTACAAAATTCAGCTGGGCCAGACATTCAGCGGCCTGTAAAAAGCGAGTAGTGACACATTTTAAACAAACACATATTACTGCGATGAAAAACATGCCATTTTTATTCATTGTTCATCTAACAAAGGTAGGTCAAAAAGTGCATAAAAACACAACAAATTAGCATTAATTTAACAGAATCTGAAAAAAAAAAGTGCACAGTTGTAGCATTACATTTGTTTGCTTTAGAAGTCAAATATTCAGGTTATTTTTTTTTAACCAAGCACATCAAAAAGTGCATTTACTGAATATAATAATAGCAGTCTTAATACATTTCCTGACATTAAAAAAAAACAGCTAAAGAGCAATGCAACACAAAGAGGTAGTACTGTAGCAATACTATTTTTTCACTTTTCAAGTAATAACAAAAAAATCATACGTTTTGGTCACATTTGACCCAGACACATTACAAAGTGCATTTAAATGAATACAGAAAGAACTGTCCAGTTACCCTTCAGTGCACAAACCCATAACAAGGGATACGGGTAACTATATGAATGAATACTACACTACACGTCTACTATAGTAAACTAGGTGCTTACTATCACCTCATTTGTGATTTGTCATCGCTGACTTTCTCAATGGGAGAAGGGACATTTTTAGTTTTGAACAAGAGCAGTGATTTTTGGCTCATAGGATATCAATGCAATCCTAAGACATTGGTGAAAAGTGCTGTCAGTCAGGGAGCAGCGAGTGCTACTTTTGATTGAGTTCATGTGTGAAAAGCTTGATTCACATGTGTATGTTGATCCAAAACTACTGAGCACACAGATCGCTACTTTCTGAACGTTAGGGAACTGCCGTTTTTTGACATCACTCCAAAACTTCGCCGGCCCGTTAGTGCGCTGCATGTCAATAAGTTCCAGTGTATATTTCCCCTTGTCGATGCAGGGGACCACTTCCTTTGCTCTGGTTGATACGTCCCCCTCTATTGCAACAGTGAAGGGGTCTCTGGCAAAGCCCATCACCTCTGTGGGCAGAGCAAGTCCATCCAATCGACCGGCAAAGTTCTCTTTCAACCTCGCAATGAAATCTGTAATCACATCCGTGATTTGTGCCGGAGATGTGATGTGTTTGGGGAGCGTCGGAAAATGCAGCATCCGACCCGTGCTCAAGTCGGTCGCGAAAAGGTCCAGCTTGACTTGGATCTGCTCCACAAGATCAATGACCGTTTTGTCTCTGTTTACGCTTCAGAGTTGAGAGAGACATGTTTTAGAGTTGCTATCATAGGACCACCGTTACTAGCACCACTAGATGCACTTTCAAAAACGTGCTGCGTTGTGGTTTGGTGGTTTCTATGCAACGCGGAGTGTTGCGTTCAAGGTCTGTACTAGTGTAGGAATTTGGCTACGAGAGGCTGGGCCACTCGGGAGTTGGTTCTGGGCCGCATCTGGCCCGCGGGCCGCCAGTTGAATAGGCCTGGTTTAGCCTGATCGATCGCCCCCGCC